>NC_071657.1:51562709-51884792 GCF_014839835.1 Dryobates pubescens
GGTCCATTGCACCAAACTTGCCAGTCTCACTTTCCATAATTATTCACAGTTTTGTGCCAAACTCTAGCACTTTCAAGAAAGTTTCTAGACAGTATTTCTGCCTTATCAAGATCAAGAGCTTGGCAAGTTTTCCAAACTATGTTTGTATTATGCAGTATGTTGTGCAATGTCAGTGATGGCAGAAATTCAGTGTTTCCCCACACTGCTTTTGAAAATTGTTACTGAGTTTTAACCAAACTGGCCACAATAGTTTAGACTTCCTCTGATGCTGACATATTTGAAACTGCTTTCACACTTTAATAGCAATATAATAATGGCATCATGCTTTTTTTATCTTTTTTAATGCCCTTGAATATGAATTGTAAGTCACTGAAATTACTATGCATGTGAAACCTCCTTCCTACTGATAGCTAAAAAGTTAACCAAACCCAAAACACAAAGCCTAATACCAAGGCAAAACCTTCTGTAAAAATTGTAAGGACAAGCTGGGAGCCATCTTCCTTCCTTATTCCACTCCCCCCACTCCACCCCTCTCCCCCACTTTTATTTTTTCCACCCTGATATTGAAGAAAAAGGCAATCCTATCTTTATCACTAAAAGAGCTGGGGATCTGGTGGCTGAATAAGTGTGTAAGACTGGAAGACAGGGTTAATACCAAGACACAGAGCTCTAGACAATGTAATGCTGTGAATATTGGATGTATATCCTATCTGATTGGTGAAAGTGGCATCCTTATTGATGAATATCTGAATGGAAGCATGATACTCCTCAATACTTAGAGTTTTTATATGTAGTGATTATACAATGCACTACTTCACTGTAGCTTGCTTTTCTGATTTTTTTTCTCAGTCACTAATATTCAAGGAGCTTAATGCTCCTTTTTTCATTCTCCTGGATAACTGAGTCCTTAATTTGGTAAACATACTTTCTAATATGACAAATGCAATGTTATGTATTTTCCACTGAAACTGTAAGTGGAATTTTTCTATAAGTAAACTATTACACCATTATCAGACATAGTATGATCAATAATGGTGTTTTAAAGCCTAATCTCTTTCCATTATTTTTCTACAAAATATTGAAATGGTTTATAATTAATGATACTTCTGATTATATGCTGTTTTATAAGAAACTATTGTGTCTGTCAGCAGCCTGTTTGAATAGTTTCTCCTTACACATAAAAGCAGTGCTCTTGTAATTTCACCTGAAAAATGAATCCATTAAGCATGGATTATTTTTTTTACCTCCAGATTATTTGAGTAAGGGTGAATGAATTCCCCTAGTAAAAGCAGGTTTAAGCCTGAGATTTTTGATACATGAGTACAGGTAAGTACATGTACTTCTTCTAGTATTTAGAGATAATATTTTCAGAGGCATAAAAAGAAAGTATCGATGGACTATTTCAATCACTGATAAGGAAAAAACAGAACAAACCAAAATAAAACCTAAGTGCAAGAGTTTTATACTTATTATTTCAAATTACAAAAATTGCTTTTGATGGAGAAGGCTACTTTGCCAGCAATAAGTGGATTCTATCTGTATCCATAACTTGCCTTTTATATACAGAAAAAAAAATATGTTCCTTCAGTGTAGTACAACTGTTACGTATTGATTACAGCTAAAAGAATTGATTTGGGAAAAATGATAGAAATTTAATTTGACAGTTAAATTAGCATTTGATATACTACTTCAGTTCAAACAAAGACCACTGTTGTGGATTAGAAGAGTATTATATATTTCTCACATCAGGAATATAAATTTAGTAATTAATAAAAAAAATATTCACAGCTATGATAGTACCATGAAATACTAATGGTGCTTCACAAAATATGAACTTACTCAGCTGATTGTTTGAGACACTTTTCATTTGGCCTTGTTTGCTACACATATTCTTTCAATACATTTTTTGTCATGTTGTATAAAAATCACACATAGAATCTTGGAATGGTAGGGATTGGAAGGGACCTCTGGAAATCACCTAGTCCAGCCCTACTTCCAAAGCACATTTGTCTAGAGCAGGTTGTACAGGAGCCCGTCCATATAGATTTTGAAAGTATCCAGAGAAGGAGACGCCAGACCCTCTCAAGGCAGTCTGTTCCAGTACTCTGCCACCCTCAAAATAGAAAACTTCCTCCTTATGGTTAGGTCAATTTCTTAAGTTCGTGTTTGTGCCTGTTGCCTTTGTCCCATCACTGAGCACCAGTGAAAAGAAACTGGCCCCATCCTCTTGATACTGGCCTTTAGATATTGATAAGTACATATAAGATCCCTTCTAAGTTATCTCTTCTCTAGCCTAACCAGACCAGGTCCCACAGCCTCTCCTCATAACAGAGATATTCCAGTTGCCTGATCAACTCTGCTGGACTTCGTCTAGTAGTTCCCTATCTCTCTTGAACTGGGGAGCCTAGAACTGGACACAGTACCCTGGATGTGGTCTTGTCAGGGCAGAGTAGAGGGGAAGAAGGACCTCCTCCGACCTACTGGTCACATTCTTCTTAATGCAACCCTGAATACAATTTCCCTTCTTGGCCACAGGGGCACATGGTTATCTTATGGTCATTCTCTTATCCACCAGGCCTCCCAGTTCCTTCTCCACATACCTACTTTCCAGTACTTCAACCCTTAACCTGCACAGATGCATGAGTTTATTCCTTCCTAGATGCAGATCCCTGCAGTTGTTTTTGTTGAACTTCCGTAAGTTCTTCTACACTCAGCTCTCCAGCCTATCCAGGATTTGTTGAATGGCAACACAGCCATTCATCCAGGTCATTAATGAAAAAGCTGAACAAGACTGGACCCAGTACTGACACCTGGACGACACTGCTAGCTCCAGGCTTCCAACTAGACAGCAACCCACCTCATTCTGCAGCATGCTCACATTTTCTCTAAATATTTTTCTACTGATGTACTTTCAAAATAGCACTTCTTGCAATCTTTCAAGTCCCGTTGCCAGATTTAATTCCAAACAAGCCTTAGCTTTCCTTGTAGCACCCCTACATACACAGACAACTTTCATATATTCCTCCCAAATGGCCAGTCCTTTTCTTCACAAACTGTTAACTTCTTCCACTTTTTTCTCCCCAGAATGTAGCCATGTAAACACACAGATGCATAAAACTATCACAAAATTATTATCTATCTACACAATTAAGTCTTCTGATGTGTGCAAGGATATCTGGTGTGAGGGAAAGGAATGGAGATTAAAATAAATTTGCAAATGTTGTGTGTGACAATCTGACTGCAAATGAGATCATTACTTTCACAGGGATCATGAGTAAATTATCAGGTTGTGGAATTACTGATGATGGGAGGCATTATTCATTCTCTTCCATGTTCAACTTTACCTTGCAGTGCATGCAAAACTATTATTCTTTCTTAAGTGTCTTCTCCAGTGATATTCAGAGCTTGCTTAATGAAAGTCTCTAGACTAGTTCTGTAGCATTAAATTAATATGTGATATTGAACATCTGTTTGGTCCTGTATGTCTGTACAGTAAGTCAGGGAATGCTGTCAGGAATTTGGATCATGTCATTAGCTCATATGGATGCAGTCAGGCATATTGCATCCAGAAGCTGTTAATTTGTAGAGCAGTAGATGTTAGAAACAAAAAATAAACCAAAATATTCAAATTATTTAAGTCTAGAGGACTCTGAGTGACATGATATCTTAATAACTGACACTGAAGGTGAAGGGTGTCACATGTCTAGAGAAGGGCAACGAGGCTGGTGAGAGGTCTTGAGCACAAGCCCTATGAAAAGAGGCTGAGGGAACTAGGATTGTTTAGGCTGGAGAAGAGGAGGCTCAGGGGAGACCTCATTGCTGTCCACAACTACCTGAAGGGGGGTTGTAGCCAGGAGGGAGTTGGTCTCTTCTCTCTAGCAACCAGCACCAGAACAAGGGGACACAGTCTCAAGCTGCACCAGGGGAAGTTTAGGCTCGAGGTGAGGAGAAAGTTCTTCACTGAGAAAGTTGCTCACCATTGGAATGGGTTGCCCAGGGAAGTGGTGGAGTCACTGTCCCTGGAGGTGTTCAAGAGGGGATTGGACGTGGCACTTGGTGCCATGGTCTAGTCATGAGGTCTGTGGTGACAGGTTGGACTTGATGACCTTTGAGGTCTTTTCCATCCTTGGTGATACTGTGATACTGTAATATTCACAAGAAAAAATTCCATGGAAGAATAATTGAAAATACTTTTTCCACTCCAGAAGAGAAAGAAGGTCCAATTTATACTTGGAGAAGTCAATCCATAATAATTTGGAAGATCATTCATGAGAAATTTCAAGGAATTTTTTTGTATGTTTGTTCAATCTCCTCTTTCAATTATTTCTTTTGCACATGCGTTTCTTCCAGACGTGCTTTTTTTCCACTCTTGCTAGTTGCCTCTTGTTAATCAGTCTCAGTTTTGATTCCTTTCCCACAATGTATCTCGTTATTCTGTGGCCACTAAATTCCTTGAACAGCAGTTCATAATTCTTACTGACAAAGAGCAGTTTTACAACAGCATACTTCCTTCTGTATCAGTGAGGTAGGTAATGAGGGAACACAGTGTGCTGAACACAGGGAATTGAAGGACCAGATGAAAATCTGCAGTTCCAGTCTAGTGATCTTCACTGATGGGGGTTGTAGTCATCTATGAGAATATTCATCACAGGCAACTAAACTATCATGAAAAGCAGTTCCTCGCTCTTTCTGAAGCTTTTAATTCAAATTTTATCTGTATGTGGCTTCCTATTTCTTCTGTCTAGATGTTGTACATCTCACTACCTTAGAGAACTGCAAAAACAGGCACATCACATTGTATGTATGGTCATCTATTTATTTTCCTGCCATGCACCACTTTCTTTTTGATTCTTATTCATGAGGGAGGCATTACATTCAGATTCCTTCTTATACAGCCTTAAAATACCATGTACTTTTGTGATTTCTAAAAAAATAATAAAAAAAAAGGTGTGCTTATAGTGCACTAATGGGTATTTTGAACTTTCAATTCACATGACTTGACAAATGTAGCTGTGTTATTTCATCATTTATCAACAATGATACAAAGAAATTCAGTGAACATACTGTCCTGGCATAAAGGCTAATCAAAATGTACATGGTAAATAAACTTTTCAGCTAAGTAAGAGATCTTTCATCATCAACCTCTATGAGCTTCAAAATATTAATTGGTAGATTTTTCAAGACAAAATATGCTTTACCTCTTAGTGAACATTCAGTCACGTCTCCCACTTGTGATACAATATCTCTTAAGAAATATTTTAAGTAAAGAAAAAAAAAGCTTGAAAGAGCCTGAGTCATTGAATATTAAAGAGCGTGATAAATAGCAAAAGGTCATAGGTATTATTGGCCTGTCAGATTCAAAGGGCAGTGTTGTAATGTGAGTTCTGTTCAACATCATTCTACTTTTCTACCAAGGATCTAATTTTGTGATACTTTTAACAAGCTCCTCTCAAGAGAATTAATCTCTGTTTAATTGTTACATATTTTCTATTTATCTCCAGTCATGTTTTTGAGATTAGGTCCTACAGTTTGTAAAATTGTTAGTGCTTGCATGTTTACAATGAAAATTACACAAAGAGAACACAAGAATTGAGGTGACTATTATCTGGCTAAATATTACAGAAAAAAAACCATACAATGTGCAGATTTGGTTTTAATATCTTTAATAGCTCATGGTGTGCTTAGCCAAGAGGATGGGAAATCCTCCAAGTAGCACTTGGAAAAGTATGAAGTCTTTTCATAACTACACCATAAGGACTAGGAGATATTTAACAGCCTTCCAAAGATTCTGACTTCTGAAGTGACTAATACTAGTTCACTATTAACATCTCATTTTACTTCTTGGCATTCTTCTATTTTCAGTCAGGCATTAAAATTTCTTTATATTAGATTTGGGTTGGGGGTGAAGGAGTCACAGAAGAAAACTCCAGAAGTATAGTCACAGTCCCATTTTCCAGACTAAAACCAGATATAACAAAACTAACTGAAGTGAAATGAAAATGTACCCATATAATAGTCACTTTTGAATGCCTGCCTTCATATTAGTTGTATGCATGTACCTAATTTTGTGGGTTTTATTAAATACTTGAAATGAGACTTTAGGGTGTTTTTAATTTGATGTAGTGTGATTTGAGGGAAGGACAATGATTGTGTTTCTTTTTTTGTTACATTTTCCTTTTTTATGTTTTATTTTTATCAGACAAATATAAATCTGCAGTTTGCTACAGATGGGAAATAATCCATTAATCCCTACAATTCTCCCCTGTGACTTAAAAAAGGGTGTGTATTATTCAAACTGCACATCTATGCAGGCAAAAATCTTCAAATATTTACTTGTTGCTATTTATGAGTCTCCTGTTCTCTGAAAATCTTGCATTACTGAATAAGAAATTATTTTAAATTCTTTTTAAAAGCAGGTGACTATTTGTTACTATATTTCTGTTGCCTTCCAGACTTGCTTATTAGCAGTTTGAGAATGGAAGAATTACTGAAAAAAATTAAGTCTTTTGAGAATGGATGTTCTGACCATTCAATGTAGATTGTGTAGAACTGTGATTAGTTGTTTTTCATTATAGAATCACAGAATTGTTAGGGTTGGGAGGGACCTCAAGGATCATCTAGTTCCAGCCCCCCTGCCAGGGGCAGGGACACCTCCCACTAGATCAGGTTGCTCAGAGCCACATCCAACCTGGCCTTAATAACCTCCAGGGATGGGGCTTCTACCACCTTCCTGGGTAACCTGTTCCAGTGTCTCACCACCCTCATGGTGAAGAAATTCCTCCTAACATCCAATCTGAATCTACCCATTTCTATTTTTGCTCCATTCCCCCTAGTTCTGTCACTACCCGACACCCTAAGAAGTCCCTCCCCAGCTTTCTTGTAGGCCCCCTTAATATACTTGAAAGCCACACCAAGTACTCTTCAGAACCTTCTCTTCTTCAGACTGAATAGCCCCAACTCTTTCAGTCCTCACAGGAGAAGTCCTCCAGCCCTCTGCTCATCCTTGTGGCCCTTTGCACATGTTTCACCATGTCCATATCCTTCCTGTGATAGGGGCTCCAGAACTGGATGCATTACTCCAGGTGAGGTCTCACCAGAGTGGAGTGGAGGGGGAGAATCATCTCCTTTGATCTGCTGGCCACACTTCTCTTGATGCATCCCAGGATGTGATTGGTTTTCTGGGCTGCAAATGCATGGCTCATGTTGAGCTTCTCATCCACCAGCACCCTCAAATCCTTGTCTTCAGGGCTGCTCTCAAGCCAGTTGCTGCCCAGCATGTATTGGTGCTTGGGATTGCCCCATTCCAGATGCAGGGCCTTGCACATGGTCTTATTGAACTTCATGAGATTGGCTTGGGCCCACCTCTCCAGCCTGCCAATGTCCCTCTCGATGGCATCCCTTCCTTCCAGTGTGTCAGCCACACCACACCGTCATCAGCAAACTTGTTGAGGGTGCACTCAATGCCACTGTCCATGTCACCAGCAAAGATGTTAAACAAG
The DNA here is from genome assembly GCF_014839835.1 of Dryobates pubescens. Taxonomy (NCBI): domain Eukaryota; kingdom Metazoa; phylum Chordata; class Aves; order Piciformes; family Picidae; genus Dryobates; species Dryobates pubescens. The sequence continues at coordinate 51,570,209 of NC_071657.1, forward strand.
ACTGGTCCCAGCACTGATCCCTGAGGAATTCCACTTGTCACTGGCCTCCACTTGGACATGGACCCATTGACAGCCACCCACTGGGTGCGGCCATCAAGCCATTTTTTTTATCCACTGAATGGTCCATCCATCAAACTCATACTGCTCCAACTTTGAGACCAGGATGTGGTGCGGGACAGTGTTGAAGGCATTCCTCAGGTCCAGGTAAATGACATCAATTGCTCAGCCTTCACCTATTAATAGAAGGCCACCAGGTTTGTCAGGTAGGATTTACCCTTGGTGAAGCCATGTTGATTGTACCCAGTCACCTCTTTGTTATTCTTCTGCCTCAGCACTGCCTCCAGGAAGATCTGCTCCATGATCTTACCGGGCACAGAGGTGAGACTGACTGACCTATAGTTCCCTGGGTCATCCCTTTTTCCCTTTTTGAAAATGGGGGTTATGTTTCCTCTTTTCCAGTCAGTGGGGCCTTCCACAGACTGCCATGACTTTTGGAATGTAATAGAGAACAGTTTAGCAAACTCATCCAACAGTTCCCTCAGCACCTCTGGGTTTATCTCATTGGATCCCTTGGACTTTCAGGTTTTTCAGATGGTCATGAACCTGATCTTCACTCACAATGGGCAGTTCCTTCTTCCAGTCCTTGCTATTATCTTCTGTGATACCAGGAGTGTGGCTAGAACCCCTGCCAGTGAAGACTGAGGTAAAGAAGCAATTGAGAACCTCAGCCTTCTCCATGTCACTTGTCTCCAATGCACCTGTTTCCTTACTGATGGGCTCTACACCTTGCCTAGTCTTCTTTTTACCATTAATATACCTGTAGAAATTTTTACTGTTCCCCTTGATCTCCCTGGTTAGGCTTAATTCCAACTGAGCTTTAGCTTTTCTAACCAGGTCTCTTGTTGCTGAGGCATCTTCCTCATATGCCCCCCATTCTAGCTGCCTTTTATTCCACTGCTTGTGGAGTTCCTTTTTGTGTGGCATCCTGTCTATGACCTCTTCACTCATCCAGGCAGGTCTCCTAGCATTCATTCCTGTCTTCTTCTTTGTGGATATACTTTGCTTTTGGGCACAGAGAAGGTGATCCTTGAACACTGACCAGAGCCTCTGGGGATTTGTCTCTTAATACTTTGGTCAGCAGATCACTAAAGCAATTGAAGACTGCATGCCTAACATTCAGGGTTTTAAGGCTGGGATATGTCCTCCTAGTTGCCCTGAGGATCTTAAATACTATTGCTTCATGGTCACTGCAGCCAAGGTTATCCCCAAATCTCACACTGGTGACCAGCCCATCCCTATTGGTGAGAACAAGGTCCAGCATAGCACCTTTTCTCGTTGCTTCCTCTACCATTTTGAGGAGGAAGTTGTCATCTGTGCATTCCAGGAACATCCTGGATAGCTGGTGCCTTGCTGTGTTGTCCCTCCAGCAGATGTCAGGGTGATTGAAATCTTCCATGAGGACCAGGGCTTGTGAACATGAAGCCACTTCTATTTGCCTGTGGAGGGTCTCATCTGCTTGGTTCTGCTGGTCAGGTAGCCTGTAGCAGACCCCTATGGTAGCATCACCTTCCCCTGTCTTCCCTTTAATCTTCACCCATGTGCTCTCAACCAGCTCATAATCCTTTCCCAGGTGGAACTCCATTGATTCCAGCTGGTCACTGATACAGAGAGCAACACCTCCTCCCCTCCTACCCTGCCTGTCCTTCCTAAAGAGCTTGTACCCCTTTATCCCTTCATTCCAGTCATGGGAATTATCCCACCAAGTGACAGCTGTCTAAACATGAGCCAACAGTGTGCTCAGGTGGCCAAGAAGGACAATGGCATCATGGCCTGCATCAAGAATAGTGTGGCCAGCAGGATCAGGGAAGTCATCGTGCCCCTGTACGCAGCACTGGTTAGGCCACACCTTGAGTATTGTGTCCTGTTCTGGGCCCCTCAGTTTAAGAAGGACATTGAGACACTTGAACGCGTCCAGAGAAGGGCAACAAGGCTTGAGTACAAGCCCTATGAGGAGAGACTGAGGGAGCTGGGATTGTTTAACCTGGAGGGGATGAGGCTCAGGGGAGACCTTATTGCTCTCTACAACTACCTGGAAGGTGGTTGTAGCCAGGAGGGAGTTGGTCTTTTCTCTCAAGCAACCAGCACCAGAACAAGAGGACACAGTCTCAAGCTGCGCCAGGGGAAGTTTAGGCTCGAGGTGAGGAGAAAGTTCTTCACTGAGAGAGTTGTTAGCCATGGGCTGGCCAGGGAGGTGGTGGAGTCACCATCCCTGGAGGTGTTTAAGAGGAGATTGGATGTGGCACTTGGTGCCATGGTTTAATCATGGGGTCTGTGGTGACAGGTTGGACTTGATGATCTTTGAGGTCTCTTCCAACCTCGGTGATTCGGTGATTCTGTGAAGTTTCAGTTATAGCCACTATATCATGGCTTTCCAGCAGAACCATGGCCCTTAATTTGTTCTGTTTCTTGCCCAAGCTGTGTGCATTTGCATAGAGGCACTTCAGCTGGGCTGGCCATGTCACCCTCTTAGGTGAATCCCTTTTGATTCCCTTGCAGTGTCCCAGTGCTTTGTCCTTGGCTTGCCTCAGGGCAACAAGTTGAGAGCCCTTGCTAGCACTCCATCCCTCTTCTTCTGGTGATCTGCCCCAGTGTTTGTCACAGGCAAGCATGAGATTAATAATGCCTTCCTGCTTCAAATCTATTTTAAGGCTCTATCAACGAGCCCTGCCAACTCCTGCCCTAGAATCCTTTTCCACCCATGGGGCAGGTGCATCCCATTATTTGCGTGCACCCACTGGTGCCTTGTAAACTGAGACATGATCATAAAATCCAAACCCCTGTTGATGACACCAGTTCTGTTGGTTCTTCCTAAATATTCCCTTGTCCATCTCCAGTGTCAGAGGGATGGAGGAGAGCACAACTTTACCAGTTGTCCCAAGGTCCTAAAGTCTCTCTTAATGGATTGTAAGCCTCTCATTGCTGTATCATCACGACCCACATGAAAAAAACTGTGACCCTTCCATGTTTTTTTTCAGGGTCAGTTTTTATGGCTGGCCTGAGGTGAGTTGGCCTTGGTGGCACTTCTGTCCATTGCATCACTTTTGGCCTTTGTGATCCTTTGTCCTTGCTCACAGCCAGTTCCTCCTGCAGATCCTCATACCTGTTCTGCAAGGGCACTGTATGTGGTGCACTTCTTAAAGGAACATATTTGCTCCATTTGTATTGTTTGTTTCATTGGCCCTGCACGCAGTCACTACAGGAAGTCTGGGGATCTTGCTGATGAGAGGATATTGAATCCTCTGTTCCACTAAGAGTTGACTCCTGTTTTCATAAGGATCAGTTTGTGGAAGTAATCAATATCACTCTCATTCTCTCTGATATTTCTTAACCTATTCGCTGCTTTCCTAAGCTACATTACTTCATCCTGGAGCTGTGCCATCTGGCTGACAGGTCAAAAACCTGCTCACACTGTACACACCCATAGTCAATGTTGCCCTCTGTTGCCAGTGAAATGCTGTGACTTTCCTCACAGCCTGTGGCCTGGATGCCAATATTCATTTTGGTGGGTACAGAGAGCACAGTCTTCTTCCTCCGAGTAGGCACCATCAAAGCACCTTGCATCCTGCCCACATGCCCTCCTCATGCCAGCTACTGAGCTAACCCTAACCCTAACCCCAGGGCACATTCAATCACTATTTGCTCTCCCTGTGCCTGTTTGCCAGCCTGTATGAATGGCCATGCACTACCAGATGTCTGACTATGCCCCTTCCCTCTCACACCCCGCTCACTGGGTTCTATCAGGAAAGCTGTTTCCTCGCAGCTCACAATCTGAAAGCCTATTCCGGTTTTGCTATGTCTAAATCCCCCATGCCTTGTCCAGCAATGCCTCCAACCTTGTCGCCCTGTCAAGCACCTTCGTGAGAGATGCCGAGTCATATCAGGTCTCCCCTCCTCCTCCCCGCCCCCCCCCCCCCACCCCCCCCCCTCGGTCTCCCTGTCTCCAGGAGCCCCCTTTCCTCTCCCAAAGACCACATCACAGAGCTAGCCAGTGCTGATGCAGTTGCCTCACAGTTTGCAGATTTTTATTGTTTGACAATGAAGATTCAGGCTTGTTTGGTTTCCTCTCCCACCAAAAAAATTGCAAATATCTCCACAGATTTTTTTTTTTTTTTTTTACAAATTTCTCCATGTGTGCAGTTTCATGTGTGTGTTGGTCATTTTACCAATGACTAAAGCAAGACAAAATTAAATACTCAGCCAAAGGAATAATCTGTACCAGTTGCCAGGGAAAAAGAAAAAAAAAAAAAAAGTGATGTGAGAATGAGTGAAGATACCTTCTGTATATTTCTGAATTGTTCCTTCCAAATGTGACCTAATGACTGAAAAATGTATTTCAAAATGCCTTAGAAACTGCAAAGCTTTGAATTTTCTTAGGTAGATCTATGGATAGAAATCTATGTGCATGGTTCAGGGTATCTTTTAAAATCGTATTACTGGACTGAGTTGGGAAGAAGATAAATTCAATGCAGAAGGAATGCCAAAAACTTACTCACAGTGAGAGTAAGTTAGAGGCAAATAGGGCCCTGCAAGAAGGCCCTGCAAATTTTGTCAGAGGGTGATTTTGTTTGGTTGGTATCTTTATGAAGCAGTATAGAACTATGTCTCAGGCTGCACCAGGGGAGGTTTAGGTTGGATGTTAGGAAAAAGTTCTATACAGAGAGAGTGATTGCCCATTGGAATGGGCTGCCGGGGGAGGTGGTGGAGTCGCCGTCATTGGAGGTTTTCAGGAGAAGACTTGATGGGGTGCTTGGTGCCATGGGTTAGGTGTTTAGGTGGTGTTGGATTGGTTGATGGGTTAGACATGATGATCTTGAAGGTCTCTTCCAACCTGGTTTATTCTATGTATTCTATTCTATGTATGTCAAAACAGAGAAGGAAATTGTAATGGGTTTATTGCTTGCCCACCCCTTCCCCTCACCTCTCCTCCTTCTCCTCTTGCCCAGAGATAAGACAAGGAGTTAAAAAATGGGCAGTTGACTTACAGAGACTGTTTACTCCTCCACTACAAAAGTATCAGGTTACATCAGTGTATATAAGAAACTGAGAGAAAGGGAAAGGGAAAACACCGTCCATAACTCTTGAAAACAAGCTAAAGACACCTACATGCTCGGGACCTGGAAAGCAAGAGCAGGACCCAGAATTCTTTGTCCAGGATGGTAACACCCTACAGCCTTAAAATACCATAAATTCATATAAAATCATCATTTGTGATAGTGGGGAATATCCTTTCCACCCCATCCCCCCATGAACTATGAGGGGAAAGGTGAAGCACTATTCTCTTAAGATCAAAAATTAATGTGACTTGTCTGGAAGACTTCTGAAAGGAAGATAATGTCATTCTGCAAGCATTTCAAGGTGTGATGAATAAAGAGTGAGGAGAGTACAAGAGTACTGAAAAGAGTTTTGTACCTGCTTAAATATTAATTATCATTAACATGAAATGAAAATATGAAAACACAAAAAGTTTGAACTCAGTATTTGCAATATTTTTTTCTGTTGGAAAAATCTGCTAAAGGTAGGAAAAATTGCTCGTTGAAGATGTGGAAATATCTTAATTTGATGCTATGCTTGATAAAATTCTTGGAAATAAAATCTAGAGAACAAATATGTATTAGTAAGAGGATATAAGCATCTGTTGAATCTTCCTATTTTTATTCTAACCATAGATTAAAATGGTCTGTTTAAAAAAATACAGGAAAAAACATTCAAATAACATTTTCTTGATTTACAGATTTAGTCCATTAATCATGTTAAAAGAAAAGCAGTCATTATTTTTCTTTCCGAATTTTGCTGAAATTGAGACTGATTTTTATCTGTCACTGAACATGTTATTTAAGATTTAAAGGATCTTGGTTTTCCTGTGACAGCTGCAGTCATTTTAATGCACAGTGTCATGAAAGGACAGCAGAATGAAAATATAAAAAACCAAGCTTGTTGCATATGTATGGCTTGTCAGTAGGTGAAACTAAATTTTGTCGATTTGTGAAGTCTAAAATGCAATTGGGACTACATCAGATTTACCCTTCAACTATTGTAAGGAAAGAGAAATACATGCTACATGAAACACTCTTTAAGAAACTCCACCTCTCTATGCTCTTTTAAATATTTTTTTTTCTTTTTCATTTTTTTTTTCCCAGTGTCCTACTTTTTTAGCTGCAGTTTACAGCAACTGAGACATGGTATTTAATTCCTATAACATGTCAGTAATGGTGTCACTTATTAAATATGACAAAAATGCTGACATTAATTTGAACCAATGGATTCAATTTTATCTATGTGACCTCACTGGACTGAATCAACACTGTTAAATATTTTGAAGATTTTGTTTGTTTGTTTGTTTGTTTAACTTTGGAAGCCTTTACTAATTATGTCTATAACATTAGAAAATTGTGCAAGGAAGAAAGCTTCTTCCTCTATTAGGAAAAATATTCAAATAAAAGTAAATCAGTGTTCCCTTTTGTCTTCTGATATTTCAATTTGGCAACAGCTAAGCAGTATAATTTAGAGTAAAACTAATTTTTTTAGGAAATGTACTTTATTCAGATGTCATTCCTATGGCATGCATAATATTCTTTTGTGCACTGTATGTTGAAGTAGTTGCATTAGTCTTGAATTTGAAAAGCATTATAATTACCTTTATTGAAATAGTTTAAAAAGAAAAAAAAAAAAAAAAGAAGAAAAAAAGTTAGAAAAATGTCCCTAATTCAGTTAGGAATCAAAGAGAAAAAACATGAAAACAAAAACCACCCAGATATTTAAACTTTTATTTATTTTTATTTTTTATTTTTTTTAATATGGAAGGCCAATAGACAAAAATATCATATGGAAAGTCTCTCTAACATTGATAATTTCACACTTAAATATCAGTGCCTAGAGCTCACATTCTACAGTAGGATCTGGACATAGGTGGGTGTTATATATGTCGCTCTCTATCCCAAAGTCTGTTTTCAAAGAGGAGCAGCAATTTAATGCATGGAAATACTAGAGAGCGTCAGCATTCATTTACAACAGACTTTTGAACTTGAGCCATTGACAGTGATAAAGGCTTGCAATTTGCAGCAAAGTTTTTGGCTTAGTGCTTTGTCTCTGATAATCTCTTTTCTTCTATTAATTGGTATGGAAAATGGGCAAAGGCAAAAAGAGTTATCTTTGCAGACCTTTTGCTCTTCTCTTCTGCAAAATCCCATGGTTCAGAGGGGTCCATAACTCTGGAAGCTGATCTTTTTATTCTTTGAACTGCATTCAACTCTAGCCATAAGCTGCAACCATGCCATCTTATAGGGCAGTGCTAAACCTTAGTTTATTGGCAATAACCATACCTGTATGAAACTGTAAGTGAAGTAAGATATCCATAGCACTTGTTTAATCCCAAAGGAAATATTACCAATGCCTTAATATGTAATAGGTCAAATCTCTTTATTACGATAGAAGATAGGAAGGATAGGGAAACTAAAATGGAAAAAAACACAATCACAGATATGAAAGGTAGCGACATAGTTAACAGCTAATCAGCTGGATCAGTCAGGCCCAGCCCAGTAGAGAAAATAAACTGTTATTTCTCTGCTTTTGCAAGTGCTCTCATATATTCTTCCTTCCCTCAGGCCCTTCTTCCTTTACTTGTTCTTTCTTTGCACAATCTGGCTCCTGATATTACTTTCCATCTGCTCTGAGTCCTTTATTTGTGTAAGAGTAGTTACAGTAAACTATTTAGTTTGACATTTTGGGGCAGATTTTGGCTTATAATATCAACTCAATAAAGGTTCTACTAAGTCTATAGTAGAGTTGCTACTCAGATAATATCTAATCAGTGTCTGCAGTCCATATACCATGTGCTGCCACAACAGCCACAGGATTAAATTAGAGTTGTTAGAGAGATATCTCTGCCTATTCTATTTAACATCTATTTCCGAACCTCTTGTTCATGAATTTCCCATCTTTTTTTTACACCTGCTGTTACTATCTTCATGTAATTCTTACAGCAACAGATTATAGCATTTCTTTGCCTGCAGTGGCGAGGCTTCTATGCAAGGTGAAAGGATGCAGCAATTTAGCCGTTGATATTCCATATAAATCAAAGCAGTGAAAACCTGAAGAAGAAAGGATTTTCTGATATTATAGTTATGTTGCATTCTACATTACTAGAACAACTGCTGGTTGAAGCAGTATGCATCTTTTAAATTTCAAATCACTCTGCCTCGATCAGGATTTCCTGACCCCCTGCTTTTGATTAAATGTTCATCTATGCCATCTGACACTGTTTGATCTTTTAACAGCTATAATCTCATCTACAGCAGTACACTCTATATGCCAATGCAAATACTAGCATGCCTGACTTGGTATGAGAGAATCCATCAGGCTTATTCAAAATAAACTGCAAGAAACTAAAATACATTCTGAGGGTTTTTTCCAGGGCACCTGCAAAACATTCCTTAAACACTTTCTCCACATCTTGAATGTCCAGTTTTGGGCAGTGATTTTAATTTTTTTTTCTACAGATTTATTTATCAGCATGCAAAGTTTTAATGTGTTGATGTATCTTTTGATAAGTTTTGAATTTTATGTAGAAGTAGTGGTTTAAGTATTCACACAAGCCTGTAAATGGGGAACTATGTTCTTTAACATTTTCCATTGCAGTTACTGCAATGGAAACATGTCCTGTTGGTTTAAGCACTTTCTACAGAAGATCTCTGACAGACCAGTAACATTTAAAAGGTCCTGATTTTTTTGGTGAGATGGTGTAAACCACAGGAGCAAACCTATTTCATCAGCTTTTTGTTATGTTTTCAGCATCTAAGGTAATGGTGAAGCTATATAGACATAGATGAAGCTATATAAACTTTGAGGTGGAATGGCTTCCAAGAGTGTAGGAGCTTCACATTAGGTTCTAAAATTACATATATCAGCATGCAGTTGTTAACCAAGACAGAATCAAATAACAGAATAGGTAGCTGCCTCTTTTACCTAAGATGCCAATTTGTTATCCATCCTTCCTTCCTTCCTTCCTTCCTTCCTTCCTTCCTTCCTTCCTTCCTTCCTTCCTTCCTTCCTTCCTTCCTTCCTTCCTTCCTTCCTTCCTTCCTTCCTTCCTTCCTTCCTTCCTTCCTTCCTTCCTTCCTTCCTTCCTTCCTTCCTTCTTTCCTTCCTTCATATATTTCACAGAGATTACTATGAGGTGGTAGGAGAATTAATTTTTAAAATGTAATTGTTGGCCTTTATTACTACCCAGCTGTCAAAAACTACTCTCTGTTTTGTGAAGATATAACCAAAGAAAATAAAAGTGTATTTCAGTAACTAATGATAAGAACAAGTCTTTTTTTCCTTTTGTTCTTGTTTAAATTATAGTACCAGAAATGGAAACTTTCTTTTTTAATATTTTCTTTATGCCAACAAAGGAGAAAGCTGTCATCAGCAATTAATTCTTGCAAATATCACAAAAATAAACTATACAAACTTGAAGAAAAAAAGAATCACAGATTGTTAGCTGTTTGACTGAAACCAGAAAGGTGTGAAGGAAATGTTGAAAGGGTAAAAAAAAAGCAGGCTCCCAAAGAAAAACGTCTGTAAGTGGAGGATGGCCTAATTCTTACTTGCTCTATAGTTAGTATGTTCTGCTTCATAAAATCACTAAAAAAAAATTCACTCCCTATGCCATACATTTATCTAAGTAGTTGTGGGGTTTTTTTCCTTCTAAATATTGAAGGGAATAATCCTGTTTGTGTGCACAGAAACCAGCTAGTTCCACTGTACTTCAGTACCAGGAAAACAATTTTTAATCCTCCTTTTTAATTTAATGTATTTGCTTGAAAGCGAAACATTTTATTAAATACTTATAACAAAGCAGGCTATTAAAGCATGTGATTGCTGTTTGACAATGAATTCAAGATCAAACAATAGACCAGGTTGCATGTAAGTATATTTCCCTGTTTAGGTTTCATGCATTACATAAGAAAGAAATAATTTGCCCTGCCTGTGCTCCATTCTCCTTAAAATTGTGTTTTGAAATGAGACTTCAGGAATATTAACAAATTTTCATGACTTCAGTAACAGCACGAAAAGGGTAATTTTGATTAAAGTCTGTATTTATCGATTTCAGACAGGGCTCCTTCACTATACCCTAATGCAACTTTGAAAACAAGTTGTTTTTTTCTTCTTTGAAAATAACTCTGAGATACAGAGGATAAAATAACCAACCTGATAAATATGTTGTTATAAATAGTAAGTACTGGTACCTTTGAGAAGCGTAAGAGCTGTTTTGTCTGACACAAAAGAGACTGGGTTAGTAGTTTATTAGTCATTGTTTCACCTTTCAATATAACTATTTTAGATTTTACTGGTTACCTACTCTGAGCATATTTTAATACTGATTCTGTTTTTATTTATTGATACTGAGGTCTTGCATACACAGGCATTACAAGGATTTATGGCATCTGTTTACAATATTTCCAGCAGTTTAAACAGCCCCCTACATTACTTGTTGTACTCACATATCACTTTGTGTAATAACTCTAGGATATGCTTCTTCACTTAATGAAAGTTGAAAAGCTGAAATGTAGCTTGCAAACAGAGACTTTTTACAAGCTATTTTGTGCATATTTAAGTAAGTGCTAGTTTCCACTGAGAAACTTGTGAGCAATGCCACTGACATAACATACTTGAACAAAATGTTTGTGGGCTAGTTTACATACATGCATTTGAATAGTGAGCCCTTGTTCAGACAAATACTAATATACTTGGAATTTTTCTGTTGTTGAGGTCTGTATTTTGAGAAAAATATTGGGAAAAAGTTGTTTTGTTAGCTCTTTTGGTATCAAAAATCTCTTCAACACTGTTTTGACACAAGTTAACACATTTGAAACATTGTCATCTGGTTGCACTACAACCAAGTGAGAACTAACACAACTGAGCTAATTCATTTAGATAACAGTGCATAATTTTGCTCCTGAAAATGAAGCTTAGCAGCTCAGTTCTAAAAGAAATTGCATAAAGGTTACAATACTTAGGAGGATTCAGATATCTGAGTTTCTTTTTCTATTATTCTGCTGGAGAACAAGAGGTAGAAAAAGCCAGGCACTTTGCTGCAGAAGTTTTCAAATTCAAGCAGTTAATTGGAGACATATAGGAGGAAAATGCTTCCAGTCTTTTCTTGTGCAGTCACGTAAGTGCATCCCTGAATTCAAGTTCTGTAAAAGGGGGAATAATACAAAGAACTTTGAGATTTCAGCTACCAGAATATCACAAAGACTTTGCTCTACTTTACATTGTTGTTTCCTATGACTAATTTTGTGCCACCAAAGGTGTCCCAGTTAAACAGCACAAGTTTTTCTGTCATATAAAATTAAGACATTAATTTTCTTTGGCTATCCTAGACAGCAAAATTTAGCCAATTGAGGCTAATCAGTAGTAGATCTGTGGAGCATGCACTCTGTGCAGACATGGAATAATGACTATGATGGTATGTATATTACTGACCCTCATCAGAACACTTTTGTGCCTCTTCTAAAGATTAATGTACATGCAACACTGGGAGAGCCACTTAAATATTTCCTTGTGAGTTGCTGGAAAATTCTGTATTCTCTGCTCCCAAAACATGAGTGACTGCTGAGATTTCGGTGTACACTCCCAGACTGAATCAGTACTTCTGTCTTTTTGTTGGTTTGAGCTCTTTTTTTTTTGTTTGTTTTAATTTTCCTAAAAGAGAGGAATGTTAAACTGAGCTGTAGAAAGGTTATTTTTGCTTACTGCTCTCCAACCCAGTTTTGCATTCCCAAAGGATTCAATCACAATTTAACTATATGTTGTGTCTTTCAATGAGAATGTAGTGTGCCTTCTAAACTTAATTCAGGTCCTTTACTCTTATTCCCTAAACTTCTGTGGAAATATTTTGAGGTACACTATTACTCCTGGACTCTTATGAACTGCCTATGTCTTAACAGTCAGAGTATTATAGATGTCATGTTTTAGTTGACCATTTTCTTCAGTACATTGTGGAATAAAGGGGTTTGTACTAATAATGTGACTAGTATAGTGTGAAGGACACTGCTGTATTACAATCACTTACATTTTATGCAATTTATTTAGCATTTTTTGAGGTTTCCCTAGGTATCAAAAAACTATATAAAGAAAGAAGATGCTAGAATGAAAGTAGCCTTGGTATATTTACTTCTGAAATCCTGTATTTAATGTTCTCATACTCTGAAAAATATTTTAGTGAGAGAAAGCCTTTGGGATATCTTATGTGTACAATATTAAAGAAATCCCTATTAAACAAATCGTTCAAGATAAGTATATGAGTTATTCTAGAGTTTAAGAGCAATTGTTTCATTTCAGTCTCTACTCTTGATTAATTCCCCCAGTTGTTTGTTTTTAGGATAATCTTAAGATTTTGGAGTTTTTTTACCAGAGTCATTGATAACTGATCATTAACACTTGATGAGCGGCAGAGAGACATTTCTCATTGAGCATTATTTTCAAAGTGCTTGAAATTGCAATCTTGGTTCATTTTGGGGGTACTTATTACATAATATGTACAGCATACAGATGAATTTGTCCTGGTAAAAATTTTCTATTTTGTTGTGATATTGAAACTAAAGCTATTTAAGACAACAGGTTTGCTTTCATAGCAGTATCAGTCAGTAGAAAAATTAACTACACCTATACTGAATTTGTCTTATAGATAATTGCCCACTTGTCATTCACTCAGTGGATTTAGACTTTTCAAAGGATTAATAGTCACAGAAAAAAATTAACAATTGTTATTTTGGCTTGACCTGAGCCCTTGGCCATCCTTCAGGTGCGCAGTTATTGCCACCAGGATAATCTGCTCCATCATTTTCCCTGGCACTGAGGTCAGGCTGACTGGCCTGGAGTTTCTGGGTTCCTCCATCCGACCCTTCTTGTGGATGGGGACCACATTAGCCAGTTTCCAGTCATCTGGTGAGCCAAGGCTGGAGGAAAATGATGGAGAGTGTCTTGGCCAGCTCATCTGCCAGATCTCTCAGCACCCTAGGATGGATCCCATCTGGTCCCATGGACTTGTATCGATCGAGATTGAGAACGAGGTAGAGGATATAGTCAATCTGGTGGCCTCACCATACTTGTACTTGGACCATCAGTCACCATACCACAAGGGCTGAATCTGCTTTGCCTGCTTAATAGCAGCACAAATGTCACAGCCATGGATGACTTGCATGACAGCATCCATGGAAATGTCTATGGATCTGTCACAAGCCCACTGGTAGGTTGCATGTCTACCTTGATGTCCTGACAAATCATGAGCCCACTGAGCTAAGAACATCTCACCTCGGTGTTTCCAGTCAAGATCAATATCAGAGTCCATGTCTACTTGAGAAACTCTTGCAGCTAGATCTACCTGATGGTTGTGTTGTTATTTCTCAGTAGCTTTGCTCTTAGGAATGTGAGCATCAATGTGTCTCACCTACCCTGGAATTCTCTCAATGCAATCAGCAATGTCTTGCCACAGATCAGCTGCCCAAATAGGCTTTTCTTTCCTCTGCCAGCCATTCTTTTTCCAGTCCCTTTAGCCCACCCCAGAGAACATTGGCTACCATCCATAAGTCAATGTAGAGATAAAGCTTGGGCCATATCGTATGTTCAGCTACGCCAAGAGCAAGCTGGACAGCTTTTACCTCTGCAAATTGACTGGATTAGGCTTCTCCATCTCTTACCTGTTCAACTCAGTGTGTTGGACTCCACACTGCAGTCCTCCATCTCCACTTCTTTCCAACCAGATGACAGGAACCATCAGTGAACAAAGCATATTTCTTTTCATCAACAGAAAGGTCACTGTAAGGAGGAGCTTCCTCAGCACGAGTTACTCTCTCCTCTGGAGGTTTTGTACAGTTAGTGCCTTCTGCCCAATGTGTGATCACCTCCACCAGACCAAGATTTCCCATTTGAACTCTGTGTTATCAGAGCCACCCACTTGGACCATGTGGCATCTGTGGCATGATGTGGTGTAGAACCTTTACCTTTGAACATCCAATTCAAAACTGGCAAACTAGGAGCTAAAAGAAATTGTGACTCAGTTTCAATTACTTCAGAAGCAGATTTTATTCCTTCATAGGCATCTAGAATCTCTTTTTCTGTTGGAGTGTAATTTGCCTCTGAGCCTCTGTAACCTCCTCTCCAGAAATGAAGAGGATGTCCATGTGTCTCACCTGGAGCTCTTTGCCATAAGCACCAGGTTGGACCATTGTCACTTGCAGCCGTGTACAAAATGTTCTTAATGACTGGACCAGCTCGGACAAGTCCCAGACCCATTGCTTGGACTACTTCTTGTTTTATCTGGTCAAAGACTGCTTGTTGTTCAAGTTCCCACTGGAAACTCTTTCTCCTTTGACTCACATCATACAGAAGTTTCACAATCTGCCTGTATCCAGGAATGTGCTATCTCCAAAATCCCACTATCCCCAAGAAATGTAGAGTTTCTTTCTTGTTCATGGGATTTGCTGTGGTAGAGACTCTGTTTACCACATCCACTGGAATGTGACAGCGACCATCTCTCTTGATCTGGAGAGGGAAAGAGACTCACTTCTTTTGAATATTCCCATGCTATGAAATTAGAAGCACAAACGATGCCAAGATATCAACAGCTAGACTATGACACAAATAAAGTGGATGAATAAGAAGGCGAGAGAAAGAGAAGAGAGAGGGAGAGAGAGAAGAAAGAGAGAGAAGAGGAAAGGAATTGCATTACCACACCCCTCACCCCTCAAGGCAGATAGAGTCTGTGGAGGAAAGGTTCTGTGGAAGAAAGGTGCTTTGGCTGTAGAAGAGATGTCCTCTGAGCAGACTCTTCAGCTCCATGAGTTGCAGCAGGTGGAACTTAGGACATGGAGAGAGGGTTCCTCTTGTTCTGCTTCTTCTGCTTCTTCTTGAATTTAGCCAGAGAGGTTAAAGGGAACACTAAGAATTTCTACAGGTATATTAATGGGAAGAAGGAGACTAGGGAAGGTGTGGGCTCCCTCATAAAGGAAACTGGTGAAATGGTCACAAGTGATGTGGAACAGGCTGAGCTACTCAATAACTTCTTTACCTCAGTCTTCACTGCAAGGGCCTCTAGCCATACTCCTGGTGTCATGAAAGACAATGACAGGGATCAGGAGGAAGAACTACCCATCATAAGTGAAGATCTGGTTCATAATCACCTGAAGAACCTGAAAGTGTTCAAGTCCATGGGACCCAACAGGATACACGCATGGGTACTGAGAGAACTGGCAGATGAGGCTGCTAAACCCCTCTCTATTACATTCCAAAAGTCATGGCAGTCTGGGGAAGACCCCACAGACTGGAAAAGGGGAAACATTACTCCCATTTTCAAAAAGGGTAAGAAGAAAGAACCCGGGAACTACAGGCCAGACAGTCTCACCTCTGTGCCCAGAAAGATCATGGGGCAGATCCTCTTAGAGGCACTACTGACTCAGAAGAATAGTGAAGAGGTGATTTGGAACAGTCAGCATGGCTTCACCAAGGGCAAATCTTGCCTGACAAACCTGGTGGCCTTCTATGAACATGTGACAACAATAATAGATGAGGGGTGAGCAACTGATGTCCTTTACCTGAACCTGAGCAAAGCCTTGACACTGTCCTGCACCACATCCTGGTCTCCAAACTGGTGAAACATGGGTTTGATGGATGGACCACTAGATGGATAAAGAACTGGCTTGATGGCCGTACCCAAAGAGTGGCTGTCAATGGGTCCATGTCTCAGTGGAGGCCAGTGACAAGTGGAGTCCCTCAGGGATCAGTCCTGGGACCAGTCTTGTTCAACATCTTTGTCAGTGACATGGACAGTGGCATTGAGTGCACCCTCAGCAAGTCTGCTGATGACACCAAGCTGTGTGGTGCAGCAGACACGCTGGAGGGAAGGGATGCCATCCAGAGGGACCTTGACAGGCAGGAGAGCTGGGCACAAGCCAACCTCATGAGGTCCAACAAGACCAAGTGCAGAGTACTGCATCTGGGTCGAGGCAATCCCAGGCCTAAGTAAAAGCTTGGCAGTGACTGGCTGGAAAGCAGCCCTGAGGAGAGAGACTTGGGGGTGCTGGTGGATGAGAAGCTCAACATAAGCTCTCAATGTGCACTTGCAGCCCAGAAAGCCAATCAGATCCTGGGCTGCATCAACAGAAGCATGGCCAGCAGGTCAAGGGAGATGATTCTCCCCCTCTACTCAGCTCTGGTGAGACCTCACCTGGAGTATCACAGTCATAGTATTGCCAAGGTTGGAAGAGACCTCAAGGATCGTTGAGTCCAACCTGTCACCACAAACCTCATGACTGGACCATGGCACCAAGTGCCACGTCCAGTCTCCTCTTAAACACCTGCAGGGATGGTGACTCCACCACCTCCCTGGCCAGCCTGTTCCAATGACTAATGACTCTCTCCATGAAGAACTTTCTCCTCACCTCGAGCCTAAACTTCCCCTGGCACAGCTTGAGACTGTGTCCCCTTGTTCTGGTGCTGGTTGCCTGGGAGAAGGACCAACTCCTTCCTGGCTACAACCACCTTTCAGGTAGTTGTAGAGCGCCATGAGGTCACCCCTGAGCCTCCTCTTCTCCAGGCTAAACAATCCCAGCTCCCTCATCTTCTCCTCATAGGGCTTGTGCTCAAGGCCTCTCACCAGCCTCGTTGCGCTTCTCTGGACACGTTCAAGTGTCTCAATGTCCTTCTTAAACTGAGGGGCCCAGAACTGGACACAGTACTCAAGGTGTGGCCTAACCAGTGCTGCGTACAGGGGTGTGGGAATGCCAGTGACAAGCGGTGTGAGCAATCTGGCAGTGCAGGCCTAGGGCCTGACATGGTGGTTGGCCATGCTCAGCCTAAGTGCAGAGCCAGCTACCAGTATGCCAAAACAGTGCTGTGCCTGCAGCACTGTAACTAAAACAAGACACTGGTAGCTAGAAACATAGTAAGTTATCTTGGGACAACAGGACATGCACCTGCATCAACAAACCTCGTGTGTCATCCATAGTTGGACCAATAATCTACAATAGTGTGATGTGTGGTCATTCATAGGGAATCAATGAGTCCATGCCAACAAGGCATACCAAGGTTATATAAATTGTAGCAGTTTCCTTGCTACGCACTTCTTCTTTTCCTGCCTGTCCCATCTCCTTTCCTTCCATGCTTTACTGTGCCATGCTTTCACCATAGGCCTGAACCATAGGCCTGCAATACTGGAACAATAAAGGATCAATACCCGATCATATTGGTCAGCTGTATTGGTTCCAAGAACCTCCGTCATCGCCAAATCTGGCTAAACAGGGGCACGATGACTTCCCTGCTCCTGCTGGCCACACTATTCCTAATGCAGGCCAGGATGCCATTGGCCTTCTTAGCCACCTGAGCACACTGCAGGCTCATGTTTAGGCGGTTGTCGATCAGCAGGCCCAGGTCCCTCTCCGTTTGGCAGCTCTCCAGCCACTCTGATCTCAGCCTGTAGCTCTGCATGGGGTTGCTGTGGCCAAAATACAGCACCCAGCACTTGGACTTGTTAAATGCCATCCTGTTGGACTCTGCCCATCTGTCCAGTTGGTCGAGGTCCCTCTGCAGAGCCCTTCCACCCTCTGACTGACCAACATCTGCTCCTAATTTGTTGTCATCTGCAATCTTGCTGATGACTGACTCAATCCCCTCATCCAGATCATCAATGAAGATGTTAAAGAGGATGGGGCCCAGCACTGATCCCTGGGGGACGCCACTGGTGACTGGCCGCCAGCTGGATGTGGCGCCATTCACCACCACTCTCTGGCCTCGGCCCTCCAGCCAGTTCCTAAGCCAGCACAGAGTGTTGCTGTCCAAGCCACGAGCTGACAGCTTAGCCAGCAGTTTGCTGTGGGGGATGGTATCAAAGGCCTCGCTGAAGTCCAAGTAGACCACATCTACAGGCCTCCCCACGTCCACCAGATGGGTCACCTGATCATAGAAGAAGATCAGATTGGAGAGGCAGGACCTGCCCTTCCTAAATCCATGTTGGATGGACCTGAGCCCTTGGCCATCCTTCAGGTGCGCAGTTATTGCCACCAGGATAATCTGCTCCATCACTTTCTCTGGCACTGAGGTCAGGCTGACTGGCCTGTAGTTTCCAGGTTCCTCCATCTGACCCTTCTTGTGGATGGGGACCACATTGGCCAGTTTCCAGTCATCTGGGACCTCACCAGTGAGCCAGGACTGGAGGAAAATGATGGAGAGTGTCTTGGCCAGCTTATCTGCCAGCTCTCTCAGCACCCTAGGGTGGATCCCATCCGGTCCCATGGACTTGTGAGTGTCCAAGTGGCTCAGCAGGTCCTGAACTTATTCCTCATGGATTTCCGGGG
Source organism: Dryobates pubescens (assembly GCF_014839835.1). Classification (NCBI taxonomy): domain Eukaryota; kingdom Metazoa; phylum Chordata; class Aves; order Piciformes; family Picidae; genus Dryobates; species Dryobates pubescens. The sequence continues at coordinate 51,588,604 of NC_071657.1, forward strand.
CATTACACTGCTCCCTGAACCCATCACCCAGCTCAGGAGGCCACTCGTCCTGAACTCCTGCCTTGATGTTAAACTGTGTCCAGTTCTGGAACCCCTATTGCAAGAGGGATATGGATGTGCTGGAACTTGTCCAGAGAAGGGCCACGAGGATCATCAGAGGGCTGGAGCACCTCTCCAATGAGGACAGACTGAAGGAGTTGGGGCTGTTCAGTCTGGAGAACAGAAGGCTCCGAGGTGACCTAATTGTGGCCTTCCAGTATCTGATGGGGACCTACAAGAGGGCTGGGGAGGGACTTCTCAGGATATCAGGTAGTGATAGAACTAGGGGGAATGGAATGAAGCTGGAGGTCAGGGGACTCAGGCTGGATGTGAGGAGGAAGTTCTTCACCATGAGAGTGGTGAAGCCCTGGAATTGGTTGTCCAGGGAGGTGGTTGAGGCCCCATCCCTGGAGGTGTTTAAGACCAGGCTGGATGAGGCTCTGGCCAGCCTGATCTAGTGTGGGGTGTCCCTGCCCATGGTAGGGGGTTTGGAACTAGATGATCCTTGTGCTCCCTTCCAACCCTGACTGATACTATGATACTATGATAATTCCAGGCTGCTTGGTGATGTCTCTGTCCTTTTTCTCTTCTGGTATTCTCTCTGTTTTTCTTTACAGCAGCATTTCACAGTATCATACTGTGTTTTCCTTCTCAGTCTCATTGTCCAGTTCTTTTCCTTCCATGTTTTACTTCTCCTGGGTTTTCCTTCTTCTGAGTCAGTAGTTGCTCAGATCTTTTATACAGTTTTTATGTATGTATATTCCAGAGGGTATCAATTGGCCTCTGCCCATTTCCAGGACATCTGCGGTCTCATGAGCAATTGTTATTTCTGCACCTTCCCGAGAGGTGTTCCAGTGGCTCTGCCCAATACACATCAGCTCTTGTCTGGGCCAGCAGCAAAGGTGATTTTATCTTTGTTGAGTCACATCAAGAGAAACAAGATTTAGTCTCTCACACCATCCTGCCACTGCACTCTCAGAAACTGGATCTCTCTGGCAGGCCCTTTCACCTTGTCTTGCTTAATGGCAAAACCTGCTTTCAAGAGAATGTCAATGATTTTGTTACCTTTCTCAAAGACTTCCTCAGAAGTTTTACCCCAGATGATGATATCGTCGATGAACTGGATGTGTTCTGGAGCACCAGCTTTCTCCAGAGCATCATGGATCACTGCATGACAGATGCTTGATCTATGAACCCAACCTTGAGGCTATCTGCTGTAAGTATACTGTACTCCTCTCCAGGTGAAGGCAAACTGAGGCCTGCATTCCTCTGCTAGGGGAATAGAGAAGAAAGCATTAGCAATGTCTGTGGTAGCATACCATTTGACCTCCTTGGATTCCATCTCATACTGGAGTTCCATCATGTCTGGTACTGCTGCACTCATAGATGGAGTTACTTCATTCAGGGCATGAAAGTTGACTGTCAGATGCCAGTCTCCATTCTGCTTTCACACAAGCCACACTGGACTGTTGAAAGGTGAATGAGTTTTGCTGACAACATTCTGACTTTCCAACTGAAGAATCAAATTCTGAATGGGCACCAAAGAGTCATGGTTGGTTCTGTGTTGTCTGTGATGCACAGTCTGAGAAGCAACTGGCAACTTTATATCCTCTATCTCATGTTGTCCCACAACTACAGATTCATCTGAAAGTTCAGGTCTAATACACAGCTTTATTTTCTCTCCATCAGTTTCTATAGATGTTACTCCAAAAGCCCATTTGTAATCCTCAGGGTCTTTGAAACACCCTTCTCTCAGAAAATCAGTTCTCAAAATACAAGGTGCATCTGGGTCTGTCACAATAGTATTTCTTCCACTCTTTCCAGTTAAACTTCTGTCAACTTGTATCTTAGTCAACTCTTGAGATCCACCAGTGACTCCCTTAATAGTTATAGGTTCTGATCCCTGATAATTTGATGGCATAATGGTGCACTGAGCTCCTGTGTCAACCAAGGCCCTGTACTTCTGAAATTTTGAAGTGTCAGGCCACTGGATGTACACATCCCAATAGATTCTGTTATCTCCATTATCCCTCTTCTCCCCCTGGCGGGAGGCAGGGCACCCTTAATTATGGGGAATACATCCGCATGTGCAGATAACAGTGTCTGGTGTCAGAGTTGGAATCATTGTTGGAGCTATTTGAATTGTTCTGGGAAGCTGATGAAGTAACAGCTACCCTTCTGGTATTGCTAACTCGGGCTCTGCTACTCTGCAGTTCCCTTAATCTCCTGAAAAGATCAGAAGTTAGTTGACCATCCCATCTGTTCATGTTCTCACCAAACGGATCATGCAGAGTTATCCAAATACTCCCATGTGATTGGAATTTTCTTCTTGTGCCAATTTGGATATAGAGTTTTTAAATTCCTCCTTCAGCTCTTTCATGCAATTCTAGATCCCACCAGAGAGAGTTTCAATGGCTGAAACTAGAGAAACACATGTGAGACTATCCTCCAGTAGTCTCATTTGGCCAGTGAAATGGCCAACTGTAGGAGGCACTCCACCATAATTTCTTGCCAAAATTCTGCTTGCCAGAATGGTAGCATAGTTAGGAGGAGCAAGTTTGATGAGCTTTTTAGCAAGACCTGTTCCAACAGGAATTTCCTCAGGATTCAGATTACGGTGGTCTCCATACATCACCTCTCTCACAGCAAATTCTCTCAAACACTTAATTCCCTCATCCATGGTGTTCTGAGGTTTAGCATTCCATGGAAGGTCATCTCTGGATGTGTACTTCATAAGAGCTGCCAATAAAAGGCGTGTGCGCAGAGAAACCTTACCATGACACCTGCCTAGATGTCTAGCTCTTCTACTATCTTTTGAGAGGGTACCAAGCTGAGATGCTGGCTTGTCTCCCACTACAGGTGCACACTGGTGCACCTGAATCAAAACACCTGCCAAGCCAGGCTAGAATTGGCTCATTCTCTTCTCTGTTGTAATTCTTTCTCACAGGTCTAATTTCTTGTCTGGATGCATTTGGTATTTGAAGGTCATCCTCATCCTCATCCTCATCTATCTCATCTTCTTGAAGTGGCTGTCCCCATAATCCTGCTGCAACTCTCTTAAGTACCTCTTTAAGTTCAGAAGCACCTCCATTAAATGCTGCCCTAACAGAAACAGTATCCTGTCCTGTATCTCCACTATCCAGTGATGGTGTCAATAATTCAGCTACATCTTTAAGACAAACCTTCTCTCCATCTATGACCAGGGAAACTGATCCATTGTCCCCCCCCAAAACCTCCCATACCCACTTGTGCCAAAAAGAGAGAGAAGCTGGAAGAAAGCAGTATTAGTCTTATCTTAACATCAAAGGTGTTATCCTCCCAGCAGAACAGCAAGACCAGAGAAGAAAAGAAAGAATGGACATGGAAGTAAAATATGTGAGATGTGTATAGAACACGTGTTTCTATACCAGATATTCTGTCCAATGAAATTTGTTTAGAATAATCTTTTGTTTTCCTTTTTACAGCCAATAGTCAATTATTTATATTTTTCTACTTTTCTGCTTGAAATCTGCAGCTAATTTCTGAAGGCAGAGCCTAGAACTGCCACAGTTAATCCGTACTGCGTGTTTTCTTCTCTATTTCTGTTTTTACTCAATGTGTGCCCGTTTGATTTCTTCATTAAAACAGTTATCATGGGATCTAGTTGTGAACATACACCATCACATGTGTGCTTATTATTTTGATATTGTTGATACTGTAAAATTATGACTGAACATATCTGAAACTTGGCAAAAGGATATAGATGCTTTTATGTTTCCTTGTATGTTCTTCATTTCACACATTACTGAGACAGAAACAGGCAAAGCATTAAAAAAAAAAAAAAAGCCAGGTTGAATTAACTTGGGAAAAGTAGGCAAAAGTAGTGAGCATGAAGATTGTTTGTTTGTTCCTTTCTTTTTTAATTTGCCCGACTCTTAGCAGCTTTAAAATTACTTTTTGAATTTTCAATGGATCTTCATTTTTTTAATTTCAGGGGCTTTTAATTCTAGACCTGGATATAAGTAGTGATCTAAATACTAGCAAAAAATCTTTGCAGAATTCCATTCTAAAAAGTTACTGAAATATATGAAATAGCTACTATGATGCAATTTATAGAGACAAATAATAATGGACAATATTAAGTGCAATTCCCCTTAATTAGTATTTCTCCAAACAAATATTAGACACATGAAATAAATAGTATTTGTTTATTACAAGTATTCCAACAGTCCATAAGAATCCAAAGTTGTTTGTGTTTAGTATGTAATATGATTATGAGACCAGGATTAGCTACTGTAATATTTTAATTTTTTATTATTATTTGGATAATGTTCAAGTTGAAAATAGTATGACATTGGTAATAGCCCTAAGTTTTAAGTCTGAAATATCAGAATACATTTGATGTCATAGCCCTAAGTTTTAAGTCTGAAGTATCAGAATAAATTTGATGTCTTTACAGTTGCTATGTGCAAATATTTATTGATAGGCAAGATACTGGTTAACAGTTTAGCAATGGTGACTGGAGCAAATTGGAATAATCAGCTTGTGTTGAACGTCAATGTTTTAGTTTTTGCCACAAGCAAAGGCTATAGATGCCCTCATTTTAACTTCATTTTCTACCTACTGTTTTACTTAGAAATATTTTCCAGAATCAAAGTTCATGAAGACTAGATGTCCTTTGAACAGCTGAGCTGCACACAAATGCCAGCAGTTTATTAACGATAAGAAACAAAATTCTTGCTTCAGTGAAAAAAAAAAAAAAAAAGAATCAAAAAATCTCCATCACTGCATTGCTGTGCAGGATTATTTTAAGATGACCCAGTTTCACATTTAGCTAATGTAGTCCTGTGGGAAAACAATGAACTAGACATTTATGCACAGGTACAAGAAAAACAGCATTTATTAAAAAATACAGGCCATTTAACTCTGTGAGAGACAGTGGTTTTCTGCCACTGTAGGATCTAAAGGAATATGTGGAAGTTACTGAAAAAAAAAAAGTTCTTTCAAACTTTATGTAAAAAAAAAATAATCTATAGACCTGTTGGAATTACACCATTCTGAACATTACTAATATAATAAACATAATATATTTAGTTCAACAAGCAGATTAATAAAGAGATTAGAAACTAGATCAGTAATGTTTAGTTTGAATTAATGACTTGCTAACACTTTGAAACTTTTCTTTTTTCATTTGTCCTTGAAATGAAACAGTAACTTTGTGGCAGAACTATTGCTCCTGTGACTATACAATGTAGTATCTGCTAAAGTTCAGGCTGTGAATAAATTTCCATTATGCAGTTGCAATTGGGACAATATGAGAATGTTTGACAATAATTACCATCTTTGTGCATTGCTGAGTCATGAAAGCAAACCTTGTCCTAGGCAATGCACCTGAACCATGTTTGACAGTCAACTAACCTTCTAATTTTACAGGAGGTATAAGCCTTCTGTGATGTAATCTCATCTTTAGGGAGTGTTACCACACTATCCCACTAAGCCATTCTATGTATGGTGATTATCACAGACTAACTATTTTTTAAATTATTTTTTTCCCAGGCACTTTTTCTTCTCCCTGAAACAAGAATGCTCTGTGAGCAGGATAAATCCCAAAGAATGGGATAGATGTCATAGCTGATTATAGAGCTTTTAGTGTTTACAAAGCAATTTTTTCTCCTTTCCTCTGATTTTCCAAGGAAAGCATTATAACAGGACAGAAGCAAGCTGAAATGATGAATTCAGAAAAAAAAAAAAAAAGCATTTTTTTTTTGAGTATCAGTGCTACTTCTCTCAGGTATTGATAGAAAGTCTTTGTTTCATTACAAACATATGAAATAATATGCTTTGACTTTAATTTATTTATTTTTAAGTGGATAGACAATTTAATAAATTCTGAAATTGCAAAGTAATTTGTTTTGTTCTACATAATTTAGTTCAATCAAAGCCTGTGCTCTGGTTGTGTTTTCTTGTCAAGCTATATGCAGAATTTGCTTTTTGGAAAGCAAGAATTCTTTCCAAAAGGATTGATTGTCAGTACACTCAATGAAAGACTAAAGTGAATAGAGAAGGGCTTCTGGAAGACAAAAATGGAAAGTTCACTAGCAAAAGTCAACTACATGATCAAACTTACCTGTGGTTCCTAAAAAAGAGAGAGATTAAGTCAATTCATTTTCCTCATTTACATATATGTTTGTGTGCTTTTATTAAAGAAATAGATTTTTTTTAAGTAACTGAGGATACACATGGAGGATGTTGGCTCAACTTCTGAAACTAAATAGTGTAACATAGAGGAAGGGAAAGGATGTAGCGGTGCAGAAAGCAAATGGAAAAGCAAAGTAATAAGCAATAAGGAAAGCTCTAGACTATCCCATTCTTTCCTGCATTAGCAAGGCACCCTCTCCCCTCAAAATTCATCACTAAACAAACAAAACAAGCAAAAAACCCACCCCTAAACAAAGAAACCCCCAAGCCCCCAACCCCTCTAGAGAAATTATCTGAAATTAAATGACCTATTTAAACATTGGAATTCTTGTTCTTTTCTGTAATTGCATACAGACTTTAAAAATAACTGATAACCTTTTATAATATGTATCCTTGGTAGTGTGAATCCTGATGATATTTTTAGTTTACATTTAGTCTGTAAAATCATTAAAACATCTGGTCTGTAATTTCCAATTTGCAATGTGGAGCTTCTAATGTTATTAAAAGGGATTTTATTTTCCTCCCTTTTAAGTCCAAACATTTTATTTTCTGTACCATGGTGTTCCTTCTCATTCTGATCTGCACACGTATCTCCAATTAATGTTAACAGGAATTCCCAGGAGGAGTAGAAGCAAATATGCCACAGAAGTTTAATTTCTCCAACCACAGATCTATCTACTGAGTTGATGGAGTCTAGTCAATGCTACAGTACTTAATGCTGATTGATTTCAAATACTGAAATATGTTGATGTCTGTGATTTGACGGTTATTATTTTTAGTGTAGATGCTATTGGTTTCACTCAGATTTTATTTATTTATTAAGTGCCTTTCTAATTTCTTAAAGCTCTTGAAATCTTTTCTCAAATTTGGCTAGCAAAATAGTAAATTTTCACTATGTCCTGGACCTTTTTACTAGCTCTGGGTTTAGAAACACAAATAACAGGATAGGAGGCATGGATAAGTTCATGTTTAATTGTTTTTCTTCCCTGAAAGATAAGTTCTGTGTATTTACATAGGATAATATGTAATTTTCCAATATTTCTTTTATCAAATTAGATGAATACCATTACTATAAACTTTGTAGTTCTACTGAGGTAGGAGGTTGCTTCATTATAAAAATTTTTTTATCTTTCATCAATATTGCCAGTAGGCATGTAACCACTGGGAACCTAAGTATCAGAGCTTATGCACTGATTGTTTCGTTACTTAAAAGTAACAATGTTAAGTCCCCAAATAAGAATAGAATAGAATAGAATAGAATAGAATAGAATAGAATAGAATAGAATAGAATAGAATAGAATAGAATAGACCAGGTTGGATCATCGTGTCCAACCTATCATCCAACATCACCTAATCAACTAAACCATGCAACCAAACACCCTATCAAGTCTAAGCAAACTCATCCAATGGAATGAACTAAATAACAAAGACTTTGGATAAAATAGTGCAGTGTGCAAAATTCTACTGTTTATTCACTAGATGTTAGTATAACGACTACTTTACATTTAGCATCCAGCTTCCACAAAATATGTCAAGACTTTTAGTCAAAAATATTTATTAATAACCAAATTTTACTGTTTAATTTTAGTCAGGAACAATACTTAGCTCTTAATCTTTCTCCAAAGATTAAAATCTGCAAACCATCTATTTATAAACTTATTTTATTTCATTACTGTGTTTGTTTATATGGTTTTCCATGTTATTAGCTCTATGGAATACCATCAAACAGTAGTGAACTTCTGAGCATATCCTCCACTGCAGGAGAAATTCTTAATTATCTTTTCTTTATACAGATAATATTTCCCTCCGTCCCCCATGAAAATATAGATATCCACATAAATATGATCTAGAATTCAGCTGTGGGTTGTTGTGGTTTTTTGTGGGGTTTTTTTGGGGGGTTTTTGGTTTGTTTGTTTGTTTGTTTTAATTATTATTTTGTTTTGGCTTGTAATGAGAGACATCAGTGAAATTATGCAGAACAGCTTGTTTAGCATTCTTCAATTTCTAAATATGATCTGGTATTTTGGGCATTTTATTCTCATTTACTCTAGAGTAAAACAAATTGTTTTTTCTGAAGGCTTTTCTTGCAGTGTATTTGTACTTGTCTTCTTTTACATCGCACTGTGTTTATGAGAACATAAGAATACCTGTCTGGAAATATATATTTATGTGAACCTATACATGGATCTGATCCACTTGAGGTTAATGGAATGAGACATAATCCATAAATAATGTCTCTGAAAGATAAGAAACTAACTAGGTAGTAAGCAATATGATGTTAATGTGTTTGTAATATCATCAGGATTATAGAATATTAATAGTTATGTAGGAACTTTCTGTTACTGTGACTTCCATGAAAATAGGAGCAAGACTTCTATTGTTAAAATGTATGATCATTATATTCTTAAAAGGCCCAAGTGCGTGATGAATTACAGGAATAAACATGCATTGTATGTTATAGCATTGCTAATTTGTCTTTGACACTGCCTTTGTTCTCAGTTTCCTAACTGTTAGATGAACTATGATAGGAAATAATTTTATCTCATTATAAATAAAACTAAATTTTCATTATTGTTTTTATGCATCCAATATCTGAACATAGAACACGGGGTTGGGGGGTGGGGGTTGGGGAAGGCATGGTTATGCACTTTTGAGAATTAGTTCTAAGTAATCGTAAGTTAATGTATGTTATTCATATGTAAAACATCTGAAGAAATTAGTGGACATTTTATTGGAAAAGAGAAATTTGCACCTGTTTCTTTAAAGTGATATGTGTTTTTCAGCAGTCAGGACAGGGTTAATCTGACTGCAGTGCTTGTGAAGCATGTGTTAAGGCTACACAGTGGATGAATATGTATAATAGAGTACCATTTTTAAACATCTCAAAAGAATCATTATAACTTCACTTTTTTTTTTTTTTCTATTTCAAAAAAGCACTGGGGCCTTTGTGTAATAAGACTTTCAAATTGTTCACAAGAATTATTTGATCGTGAAAAATATGTTAAGAAATCTGCTGAGGCTCTTTAAATTTATTTCCAAGTATATTTATTGGTGATCATGGTGCAGTTTGAATCTTTATTTTTTAATCTATTCTGATACTGTTTAACTGATTGTGTTGAAGTAGCTTCTGTAACTTGAATGTGGGAATGAACTATCATACACTTTTATAACAATTTCTGCTTACATGCATGGAAATAGAGTAGGAAAAAAAATAAAGAGCACATAATGCATCTACAGATACAAAATGAATAAATTTTGTCTAATTCTGTATCCTTTCCCTTATTCATTGTATGCCTTAGTCATGCTTTCCCCAAGAAATTCTCTTATTTTACACGTGCAAACTAGCTTTGGTACAGAAACAGTTTGAAGAACTGTCAATTACCTTGACACTGCAGAAGTGTTTTTTCACACTATCAAATGATGAGATTTCTTTTAAAGACATACTGACTCAGAAACAGGATCTTTTAAAAGCAGGATCTTTTAAAGACAGATACGGAGGCAGTGTATGGAAAACAGATTGGATAAACACTCTCACTTTGCATGTTGGCAAACCCTGTTTCTTTCCCTAAATCTGACAAGAAAGTATTTTATTCACTTCCCTAGTTCTTACTTTATCATTTGATTTTCTCTCCTCTCTTTTTATGTTCAAATATATGTCTTACTTATAATTTTATTTGAAACTTTTTTCCTGCTAAACTGTCTTCATATGTCCCTTGTTTCCCAATCACTGTAAATGACATAGGATTTCAAAAGTTAGCACTGAACCCAGCACAAATATTTCAAAGTAAAAAGAAAATAACCATAGAAAATTATGCCATACTCAACAGACTTTATTAGCCACTAATATTTTAAACAACAATTACTACATATATCTTCCAAACTGTTATCTCATGTACAGTGTTATTAACCTTTTCCTATTTACTGTCCCTAAGTGTCAACTGCCAGAAGCTAAAATTGCATTGCCAGAAAGTAAAAGTGTGTGTCTGGAAGAAATAAACCCCATGCCTTGTTTGTTTTATACAATCCTTTAGCAGAAACGGGATGCTGTGAAATGTGACCTAGTTTTTACATTCTTATGTACTACATTCACAGTGACTGGGAGAACTGGGGTATATTTTGATACTGAAACATGTTGTTTGTATCCCTTGTGTGAGCTGCATAACAATATACTGGTCTTCAGTATTGGAAAATTTGCCAAAGCACAACATGATGTATACAACAAATGTTGATGACCAGTTTATTGTAAATGTTCAAATCATAAATACTCTTTCACCGAACTGCTAAACCACATAATTTCTGAAACAGAAACAACTGAGTTTGCTAAAGCAGGGTGACTTACAGGAAATTGTCTCAACCTGTGTCAGATTGGGCAGCTGGCCAGATTTTGAGCATCTCCAAGGAGGGAGACTTCACAACCTTCTGGTGGCCTGTGCAAGTGCTTAGTCACCTTCACAGTGAAAACCTGCCTCTTAAAGTTCAGACAGAATTTCTGCTTCATTTTTCCCCTGTTGCCTCTTGTCCTGTCACCGGGCACCACAGAAAAGAATCTGGGTCTATTTTCTTACAGCATCCCTTCAGATGCTTGTGCACATTAAAGAAATCACCCAGAGCCTTCTGTTCTCCATACAGTTCCTGTTCTTTCATCCTTTGCCCATAGGAGAGTTGCTTCAGCCCCTGAATCATCTTTGTGGCTTTTTGTTAAACTCAATCTATTAGGTCCATGTCTGGTACTGAGGAGCCCAAGTGGACAAAATATTTCAGCTGTCACCTCACGAGAGCTGAGTAGGGGGGAAGGATGACCTCCTAGTCTAGGAAGTTGCTGGCATTCTGTGTGCCAAGAGCACATAGGTGATTTCATGTGCAGCTTGGACCCCCCATAGCCTTCTCTGCAAAGCCATTTCCAAGATGACTAATGCTCAGTGTGCATCCCATATGTCTGACATTACTCCTCCTCAAATTCAAGACTTTGCGCTTATTTTAGTTGAACTGTACGAGGTTGATGTTGTGACATTTCTCCAGCTCACAGAAGGCCCTCTGTCATGCTATACAGTCCTTTGGCCAATCTCTTCTCCTAGAGTCATGTCATAAGCAAATGTTTTAAGGCTGAAGTTTGTCTTACCACACATATTGAACATAATTTGCTCTAGTATTGACCCCAGAGATACACTGCTAGTGGATACCCTGTATTTTGTTTCCATCTGACTATGGTCATTCAGTTTGTTTTCAATGCATCTCAACAGAACAAGAGGACACAGTCTCAAGCTGTGCAAGGGGAAGTTTAGGCTGTATGTTAGGAAGAACTTCATAGAAAGAGTGATTGGCCATTGGAATGGGCTGCCCAGGGAGGTGGTGGAGTCAACATTACTGAAGGTGTTTAGGAAGAGACTGGATGGGGTTCTTGGTGCCATGGTTTAGTCGATTAGATGGTGTTGGATGACAGGTTGGACTCGATGATCTCAGAGGTCTTTTCCAACCTGGTTAATTCTTCTATTCTATTCCATTCTATTCCATTCCATTCCATTCCATTCCATTCCATTCCATTCTATTCTATTCTATTCTATTCTATTCTATTCTATTCTATTCTATTCTATTGGAATGGGCTGCCCAGCGAGGTGGTGGGGTCAACGTCCCTAGAGATGTTTAAGAAAAGACCAGATGAGGCATTTAGTGTCATGGTTTAATTGATTAGATAGGGTTGGGTGATAGGTTGGACTTGATGTTTTTGAAGGTCTCTTCCAACATGGTTGATTCTGTGATTCTGTGATCTCCTCTACAAAGACATTAATGAGAGAAAGCACCAGAAACCAAAGAATCATAGAATCATTAAGTTTGAGAAAGACCTTTAAGGTCACCAAGTCCAGCCATAATCCCACTACAGTGATAACTAAACTATATCCTGAAGTGCCACATCTACACACTTCTTGAGCACCTCCAGGGATGGTGAATCCACCACCTCCCTGGGCAGTCTGTTCCAATGCCTCACCACTCTCTCAGTAAAGAATTTTTTCCTAATATCCAATCTAAACTTCCCCTGGCACAACATAAACCCATTTCTTCTCATCCTATTGTTACCTGGGGGAAGAGATCAACATCAGCCTCACTACAAACTCCTTTCAGGTAGTTGTAGAGATTAAGATTTCCCCTTAGCATTATGTTCTCCAGACTAAACAACGAGTTCCCTCAGGCACTCCTCCTACAATTTGCCCTCCAAACCCCTCACCAACTTTGTTTCTCTTCTCTGGATGTGCTCCAGGATCTCAATACCTTTCTTAACAAAGTATTCAAACTGTGGCCTCACTTAGTACAGAGACACAATCACTTCTTTACATATGCGGGACTGACTGTTCTTTCTTCAGAGAGAGCAGAATGCCATTGACCATCTTGGCTACCTGGGCACGCTGCTGGCTTGTTTCAGTGGCCATCCACCAGCACCCCTAGATAGTTTTCCACTGGGCTACTTCCTAGCTGGTAGTGCTGCTTGGGGTTGTTGTGACCAAAATATGTCAATGTTTCTTTCAAATTCTAATGTGAGTATAGCCACCTTTACATAATGTTAAATTGCCTTATGTACTTTCCAGATCAGATGAATCACTAATTTTCCTGCAGAGTGGTGAAAAGCAGAATGGGAGCATGAAATGCATAGTTAGCAGTACTTATACAGATTCTTATAAATCATCTTCCTTAAATGGAGTTATCTGTGACAATTATATTGAGTGGATACAAAAAAATGTATATTTTGGAGAGTAGTCACAAAGACCAACTTCAAGTGTGTAATATTAGCATTTCTAGGCTCTTTGTGCTGTACATGTGGCTACAAATCTCTGCTGCAGGGCAGCTCAAAGCACTCAGCTGGCATGCCCATTTTGTTGTCACCCTCTAGAAAAGCCAGTCCCTTTCCTAGCATTAGCAGAGATAAGCCTTACACATCTGTTATCAATACTTATGGATAACCTTTCTAAACATCCTCAGAAGGAGCACAAAGTGAGACATGCACTCTACATTTGGATAACTTCCTCTGCCTGGATCTGGTGCAAATCAGAATACCACAATGTTTTGCTGAGTTGATAGAGGTAGTGGACTGGAAGGGAAATCATTCTTCCTAAATGGTGGAGTCACCATCATTGGATGTGTTCAGGAGGAGACTTGATGGGGTGCTTGGTGCCATGGTTTAGTTGTTTAGGTGGGTTGGATTGGTTGATAGGTTGGACACGATGATCTTGAAGGTCTCTTCCAACCTGGTCTATTCTGTTCTATTCTATTCTATTCTATTCTATTCTATTCTATTCTATTCTATTCTATTCTATTCTATTCTATCATCCCTTCCTAAGGTGAACCACACACTGCTGATGGGAAAAAAAAAAGAAAAGAAAAGAAAAAAGGAAAAAGAAAGAAAAAGATAAAGGCTTAGTTTTGAGTTTTGTGAAAATTTGTCCTGCTCCTGTTTGGAACAGGCAGAACCAAGGTCCTCATAGTGTGTGTACTATGGCTATGGAACAGCCAGAACAAGCTGGGATCAATCTTCCAGGACTACTAGTCTTATAAAATATACTGGGATAATCCCAAAGTATTTCCTTTAACTCCTTTACTTTTTCTTGTTATTTTCATTTTGGCAAAAAAATACTGCTATCTTATTTGACTTCTTTTTTAAGTCCCAAAATAAAGAATTCAGTAATAACAGAAAAACACTTTGAGATGAATTGAGCAATAATTTCTGACTGTCATCTAGTGCACACAATTACAAAGCAATATAATAGACATTTTTTTTCTTTCCTGCCTTTCTACTAAATTCACAAGGCATTACAAGAAGTGAAGTTCTGGACTCTACTATTTGGTATCAATGCCTCCTCAGCAAATAGTTCTTTCTCCGTTAAACATTTCATTATGAAGTTTCAAAATGGTCTTTTAGAGAGCAGTAATAAGGGAAAGGTTTGGGCAGCTTATGTTTCATTTGATGCTTTAGTAATAACTTTATTGTGTTCCTAAGAGAGCATTGGAGATAAATAGATTTATCATTCATGTCTGCTGCTATACCTTACTAATCTGAGTCATCCAGTCATTCACAGTTTGTAAGGAGGATAAAGAAAGCTACCAAAAATGTGGTATAGTCAAAGTAAAGGATAACCTTTCATACAAATGTCCACCTTCAAAAGCAGATGAGATAACATATTTCATATATTAACAGTAGAACTGTAGGATACATTTGAGTGACCTTAGCACTAAGTTTTTGCTCACTGATTTTAAACAAAATTAAGCTACACTTTCCCTTACTCTCTTTGAAGGAATGTGAGGTGTTTCTTTTTGATTACTGACCTCATCAGTACTAGAAACAAAACAAAAACTCAGCAGCAACACCAAAACACTAAAACAAACAAATGAAAACCAAACCCATGCAAAACCAAACCCACAACAACCAAAAAAAACCCACCCCACTCTACAAAAATCTGGCCTGCAGAGCTGGCAGAAGGAGCCAGGGAGCAGCATAGTGTCCCTCTGTTCCAGGAGGAGGGGGCATTAAGAGATCTCCTCAGCCGCTTGGATCCCCACAAGTCCGTGGGACCAGATGGGATCCATCCTAGGGTGCTGAGAGAGCTGGCAGATGAGCTGGCCAAGCCACTCTCCAACATTTTTCAACAGTCCTGGCTCACTGGAGAGGTCCCAGAAGACTGGAAGCTGGCCAACGTGGAGCACATCCACAAGAAGGGCCAGTTGGATGAGCCAGGGAATTATAGGCCTGTCAGCCTGACCTCAGTGCCAGGCAAGATTATGGAACAGGTCATCTTGAGTGCAATCACACAGCACGTAGAGGATGGCCAAGGGATCAGGCCCAGCCAGCATGCATTTAGGAAGGGCAGGTCCTGCCTGACCAACCTGATCTCCTTCTAGGATCAGGTGACCTGTCTGGTGGACGTGGGGAGGCCTGTGGATGTAGTCTACCTGGACTTCAGCAAGGCCTTTGATACCATCCCCTACAGCAAACTCCTGGCCAAGCTATCAGCCCATGGCTTGGATGGGAGCACACTGTGATGGGTTAGGAACTGGCTGGAGGGCTGAGCCCAGAGAGTGGTAGTGAATGGTGTCACATTCAGCTGGCAGCCAGTCACTAGTGGTGTGCCCCAAGGATCAGTGCTGGGCCCCATGCTCTTTAACATCTTTATTGATGATCTGGATGAGGGCATTGAGTCCAACATCAGTAAATTTGCAGACAACACCAAGCTGGGGGCAGGTGTTGATCTGCTGGAGGATAGAGAGGCTTTGCAGAGGGATCTTGACAGGCTGGACAGATGGGCAGAGTCCAACGGCATGAGATTTAACACATCCAAGTGCCGGGTTCTGCACATTGGCCCCAGCAAACCTATGCAGTGCGTCAGGCTGGAGTCAGAGTGGCTGGAGAATGGCCAGATAGAGAGGGACCTGGGGGTGCTGGTTGATGGTAGGCTGAACATGAGCCTGCAGTGTGCCCAGGCAGCCAAGAGGGCCAATGGCATCCTGGCCTGCATCAGGAGCAGTGTGGCCAGCAGGAGCAGGGAGGTCATTCTGCCCCTGTACTCTGCACTGGTTAGGCCGCACCTCGAGTACTGTGTCCAGTTCTGGGCCCCTCAGTTTAGGAAGGATGTTGACTTGCTGAAACGTGTCCAGGCCAATGAAGTTGGTGAGGGGTTTGGAACACAAGCCCTATGAGGAGAGTCTGAGGGAGTTGGGGTTGCTTAGCCTGGAGAAGAGGAGACTCAGGGGAGACCTTTTTGTTCTCTACAGCTACCTGAAGGGAGGTTGTAGACAGGCCGAGGTTGGTCTCTTCTCCCAGGCAGCCAGCACCAGAACAAGAGGACACAATCTCAGGCTGCACCAGGGGAGATTTAGGCTGGATGTTAGGAAGAAATTCTATACAGAGAGAGTGATTGCCCATTGGAATGGGCTGCCCGAGGAGGTGGTGGAGTCACCATCATTGGAAGTGTTTAGGAGGAGACTCGATAGGGTGCTTGGTGCCATGGTTTAGTTGTTTAGGTGGGTTGGATTGGTTGATGGGTTGGACGCGATGATCTTGAAGGTCTCTTCCAACCTGGTTTGTTCTATTCTAAATTCTATTCTAAAAAAAAAAATCACCAGCTTGATTATTGAGATAAGATAGAACAAAGATTATTTCATTTCATATTCTTTTACTCCACATTTTGGCCACTGACATTATGACTATTGAAGGAGCTATATTGTGAAATTACTCAAACTGTTGCTCCTTTTTCAGTCTTTCTCAGAGGAAAAAAGAACAAAACCAAACATGGAACTGAATATTGATGTCGCCACTGTATTTTTGTTTGAATATTAATTTCCAAGTTGTAAAATTGTCAACTTTTCTGTAAAAAACAAAATCTAATTTGGCTGAAATAAGAATAGAAACTAAAAAATACAAAGTAAGAATCTCTGTACTTTGTGTTGTGCAAAATTTTCTATATTTGCAAAGATTACCATATTCTTTGCTTCTAACCTTTGCCAACATATTTAAAAATCCATTATAACAAATGAACTAGAAACAATTAATTATTAATTTATTGCATCATTCACTGGAACTGAGCATATGTACTTATATACATGCTTATATATGTGTAAATATGTGTATACGTAAATGTGTGTGTGTATACATATGTATATGCTAGTATGCATATGTATGTATGTTTTGGTAATGAGAAGTTGCTTTGAGGGGACTAGTTAAGACTGACCAGTTTCAGCCCTTATCACTTCAGAGGTAAACCAATTATCTTTTAAATATTTCATTCTGAATTAACAGTATTAACAGATTTGATGCACTTACTCTTCAGGAAGGTTATGGTCCCTGAAAGCTCTTAGACATGGATACAAGAGCAGCAGGATCCTATTTCTTTGTGGATGTTTTATGCTGTGATGGTTTAACCCATCCACATCAACAAAAGCTTGGCTGAACTCAGCAAAAAAATGCCTCTCTGCCATTTTTTCAAAGAAAACTGTGACCTTCCTGTGCTTCAGGTGGTTTAAACCTAAAACTAAAGAAAATGTTTTTCTGAATATTCTGAGAACCCATAGTCTTAAATTTATTACTTGATATTTTTCTAGTTTTCATAAATATATATTATTTGCAAAATTGAGCTTATAGAACTGAAAAGACTAAAAATACTGCCACAAAAATATGCCAATACTTTGGCTTCAGTATGACATCACATTGGGCATTTTCCTGCAAAGTCACTCCACACATCTGTTTGAGACAGCTGAACTGAATATTTACTTTCATTAGTGATTTTATATTGTCCAGGAACATGGTAAGTTACTTACCTGAGATGATTAACTTGGAAAACCTCACTCCCAGTCACCATAAAAGCAAACACTAGATTCCTTGTTTAAAGCAGTGTGATGAGTTCACAGCAGTGATCCAAAAAGATAGCTGGAGGGTAAAACATCCCTAGAAGAAGAATAATGTAGGTGTTGTTGAAATAATCAAAGATGACAACCAAATGTAAGTCTGCCACACATAAAATTGTTACACATCAAGTAGCAAGCAAAAATAATGCCTGCATCTAGACTACTTCTTAGGAAGTCTACTTTTAATAAACTTTGTTGGGCCAGTCCATGAATTTGCAAATACCATTTCAGAGAAGCTAAAAATGGATTTCTGGAGATGTGTTAATTGACTTTTTATTGACAAAGGAAATGCTAACATTTTTTTTACCTAATGTACACTATACTTACTTCTAAGGAATTACATAAATAACAATTGCTTACCAAAAGCCTATATACATTTATCTGCTAATCTAAATGATTGCTTAATTTGAATTCTTATTTCCTTTAGAGAGTGGCAGTTAAAGCAAATTTCATTGTGCATGTAAAATTAAATTCAAGCTCATTTGGTTAAATGTCCAAACCCAATAACATTAATGAGCTTTTTAAAAATAATGAAAAAATAGGGGGGAAAAAAAGGAAAAAAAAAAATTTAAAAAAATCCTATGCAACAGAGCTAAACAGTACATTAGAGTAATAATATATGAGACATTTTGTGATATCATTTATGTACTTCTATTAAAAGTTTTATTACTTAATAGGGTATTTTGGGATATTACTCATTGCAGAAGGAGTTTTTAGAAGTTTTGCTTTGTTATGCAATCCTAAATTTAACTACAGCTAATGGAAATGTTTATGTAGACCCAGCTTCTCTATTAAAAACATTTTATTTCTGAAAAGTTATGGAAGTAAAAATGTTAGCAAATCCTATGTATTGTATTGTCTTTACAAAAATATTCAGAGAGTAACAGAAATAGTCTTTAATATATATTTTGTAAGTACCTTATTCTGATGATACATATATTCACTCTAGAGAAGAGGAGAAGTGGAGACCTTATCACACTCTACCATCTTCTGAAGGGAGGTTGGAGCAAGGAGAGGGCCAGCCTCTGCTCTGATGACAAGTGACAAGACCACAAGTGACAAGTGTCCCAAACCACGACAATCATGGTGTAGCCAGGCAGGAGTTGGTTGCTGTGGTGAACCTCAGATTGGATTACAAAAGATGGAGAGTTTAAAGTCAGATGTGGGGTGTTGCTGGTTCGGAAGTTGGGGCTCAAGTTTTCTTGTCGGGGTGACTGTGTGAACTCCTGTGGACTGCACAAGGACACCTGGTGCATGGCTGATGGCATGTTTTTGATTGTCGTGGTTTGGGAGACCAATTCTCCCACCACGGGCAAAAATAGCAACTCAGACAAACAGATTGCAAAAAAAGGGTGGAAAGTTTAAATGGAAAAACAAATAAAGCAACAATGAAAGTTTTACAGAGAACCACAAGCACCGTGACAAAAGAGAGAGATCCCAGAACATACCCAAGAACGTCCCATCCCCACCTGGGGGTACACCCAAAACCCATCCCAGGGCTCTTCCCCCCCCCCCCAACCCCCCCCCCCCCCCCCCCCCCCCAGCCTTGGGCCTGGGCAAGCCCAAGGGAAGCCGCTTATGCCATTTTACCTAGGCAGCAGCAGGGGACAAAAGAGGAAGTGAAGACCCTGCATGGATGTTTTATAGGGGAGCAGGGCATTATGGGAATGAAATACCTGGTTTCCTGTGACCAACCCCCTGGGCTGGGCCCACCCCTTGGGACCTCCCAGGTGTGGTTTGTGCAGTGGCATCCGGGCCAGCACCCAGCCTAAACCACCACACCTACTTTATGAAAGAATTCTTGAAGGCACAGGAACAGGCTGTGCCAATGTGCAGGAAGATGATCTGCTGGGGTAGAAGGCCAGCCTGGATGGGCAGTGAAGTTCTGGGTCAATTAAGGGAAAAAAAGAGGGTATATCATCTTTGGAAGAAAGGTAAGGTAACCCAGGAAATGTTTAAGGATGTTGCTAAGTCATGTGGGAAAACAATTAGAGAGGCAAAAGTCCAGTTAGAGTTCAGACTGGCAACTGCTGTGAAGGACAACAAAAAGTCCTTCTACAAATATATTAATAGCAAGAGGAGGGGCAAGGACAACCTCCACTCCTTGGTGGACACGGAGGGGAACATCGTAACAAAAGATGAGGAAAAGGCAGAGGTACTTAACACCTTCTTTGCCTCAAATTTTAATAGCAGGATATGTTGTCTTCCATAAAACTGGCCTCCTGAGCTGCCTGAGATGGAGGCAGGGAGCAGTATAGATCCTCTCTGATCCGGGAGGAAGTAGTAAGAGACCTCCTTATCTGCTTGGATCCCCACAAGTCCATGGGACCGGATGGGATCCATCACAGGGTGCTGAGAGAGCTGGCAGATGAGCTGGCCAAGCCACTCTCTATCATTTTCCACCAGTCCTGGCTCACCATATGACTGGAAACTGGCCAATGTGATGCCAGAAGTGCCAGATGGAGGAACATAGAAACTACAGACCTGTTAGCCTGACCTCAGTGCCAGGGAAAATTGTGGAGCAGATCATCTTGGGGGCAATCAGAGAGCATCTGAAGGATGGCCAAGGGATCAGGTCCAGCCAACATGGATTTAGGAAGGGCAGATCCTGCCTCTCAAACCTGATCTCCTGTGATCAGGTGACCCACCTGGTGGCTGTGGGGAAGGCTGTGGATGTAGTCTACCTGGACTTCATCAGGGCCTTTGACACCATCCTCCACAGCAAACTCCTGGCCAAGCTGACAGTCCGTGGCTTGGACAGTAGCACTCTGTGCTGGGTTAGAAAATGACTGGAGGGCTGTGCCCTGAGAGTGGTGGTGAATGATGCCACATCCAGCTGGCAGACAGGCACTTGTGGTGTACCCCAGGGATCAGTGGTGGGCCCCATTCTCTTTAACATCTTCATTGATGATCTGGGTGAGGGGATTGAGTCAGTCATCAGTAAATTTGCAGATGGCACCAAGTTGGGAGCAGGTGTTGATCAGTTAGAGGGTAGAAGAGTTCTGCAGAGGGAACTTGACAGGCTGGACAGATGGGAGAAGTCCAAGGTGATGGCATTCAACAAGTCCAAGTGTTGGGTGCTGCACTTTGGCCACAACAACCCCATGCAGTGCTACAGCCTGGGGTCAGAGTGGCTGAAGAGCAGTCAAACAGAAAGAGACCTAGGGGTACTGATTGACAGCAGGCTGAACATGAGCCAGCAGTGTGCCCAGATGGCCAAGAAGGCTGTGATAGTTTCAGGCTGTGCCTTTAAGAAAGATTGCTGCAAATCGTCTAGCTGGATAGTTG
Source organism: Dryobates pubescens (assembly GCF_014839835.1). Taxonomy (NCBI): domain Eukaryota; kingdom Metazoa; phylum Chordata; class Aves; order Piciformes; family Picidae; genus Dryobates; species Dryobates pubescens. The sequence continues at coordinate 51,609,490 of NC_071657.1, forward strand.
GGTGTAACAAGGAAAACAAGAAAGATAATTCTAAACAAATTTCATTGGTCAGATGAGTGGGATGCAGTTTTACAATCTCACATTCTGGTCTCCATCTTTTTCTGCTAGCATGCATGCTGCTGTTCTGGATAGAGAGAGATTGCTTATCATTGAACAACCTTCAGATAAGCAATACTAACTTAATGACACTTTGAGCTAACTAAAAATCCCTCTAACATTTCTCTTTTTCTCTTTTCTTCCAATTAACTAGAAGGAAAAGGGAGCAAGAGGGTGGGGGGGAGGAGGAGTGGTGGAATCCTCCTGCCCAGGGAGGATTTCTGTGCTGTTTGCTTTTTTGTAAATATTTGTATAATATTGTAAATACTGTATGTTTTTGTACATATTCATTGCCTTCCATTATTGCTTGTAAAATATAGCCTCATTTGCTTCTCCAACTGGCTTCAGCTGAGCTTTTGTTTGATGTGCATGGGTTAAACTATCACAAAGGCCAATGGCATCCTGGCCTGCATCAAGAATAGTGTGGCCAGCAGGAGCAGGGAAGTCATTCTGCCCCTGTACTCAGTACTGGTTAGGGCATACCTTGAGTACTGTGTCCAGTTCTGGGCCCCTCAGTTTAAGAAGCACATTGAGACTCTTGAACATGTCTAGAGAAGGGCAACAAGGCTGGTGAGAGGCCTTGAGCACAAGTCCTATGAGGAGAGGCTGAGGGAGCTGGGATTGATTAGCCTGGAGAGGAGGAGGGTCAAGGGAGACCTTATTGCTGTCTACAACTACCTAAAGGGAGGTTGTAGTCAGGAGGGGGTTGGTCTCTTCTCCCAGACAGTCAGCACCAGAACAAGAGGACACAGTCTCAAGCCATGCCAGGGCAAGTTTAGGTTTGAGGAGAGTTCTTCACAGAAAGAGTTGATAGCCTTTGGAATGGGCTGCACAAGAAGTGGTGGATTCCCCATCCCTGGAGGTGTTCAAGAGGGGATTGGACGTGGCACTTGGTGTCATGATTTAGTAGTCATGAGGTCTTGGGTGACAGGTTGATCTTGATGATCTTTGAGGTCTCTTCCAACCTTATTCTATTCTATTCTATTCTATTCTATTCTATTCTATTCTATTCTATTCTATTCTATTCTATTCTATTCTATTCTATTCTACATTGGAATGGTCTGACAAGGATGGTGGTGGAGTTGCTGGTCTTGAGGATGTTAAAGCAGAGTGTGGACATGACACTTAGGGACATGGTTTTGTGGCAGCCCTTCAGTGCTGGGTTGAAGGTTGGACTGGCTGATCTTTGAGAAGTCTTCTGGACCAGATACATTCTGTGATAGCTTTTCTTGTAATAGTTGAATATTACCTTACCTCTTTTGATGTCTTTATCATTTATAGTAAATAGATTGATGACCAGTCTTGCCAAAAGACTTCTATGTCCTCATGTATAATTGTGGCTGTTGCTGATTGCTTTAGAGTTACTATTTTTTACTTCAAGTTTCTCTCTATAATGACTGTATCTGGCTCTTACTATCTTTGTTATTTCCCATAATCACAATGTATTTGACAAAAATGCACAGTCACTTCATATTGGAAAGGGGGAAAAAAAAAACAACACTCAAGCTGATGCAGATGTTTTGGGTTTTATATTTTTGGATTTTGATGTATTTGGGGTTTGCCCTGTCTAAATTTTAAAATACTCACTTCTACTATGTCTGTTTTGTGGAAATAGGGAATGCATGCACCCTTCTAACTGAAAATAGTATTTTCTAACATAGTGGCATACTGTGCAATGCAAATTAATAAATACTTATTCAGTGTATGCAAAATGAGGACTGATGAAAACTAACTGGAATAGCTCTAAAACTCCTTAAATTTCTTCCTCTCTCACCTGGAGTTAAGATTGCAATGTAAAACAAGTAGAAGTTTTTGAAGCTTCAACAACGATGAATTCTCGCTTCGCACTATCATTATCTTTTGACACCTTTTCTGACACTCAGAGTGTTTGCTTAATAATATGAAAATAGACTCATAGGGGGAAAAAATCCTGTGCAATCTTCACAGCTGTTGCAATGTGCCATTGTGCCATGTCGCCACCTGCATATACTTAATTAATAAGCATCTGTTTCGTTCTTCTATTTACACAAGATACAAAATAAAATGCTTGCGTTAGATTTTTCTCCATCTGTAACAAGATGAGTCCTCCCTCACTTCAAAAATTGTTACTGTGAATACAAAAAATGCAACTAAATTAAAACACAGGGCACTATTTGGTCAAGAAATAAGAGAGAGTTTTGTGGCTTAAGTATGTAAACAAATCAGCCATGTTAACTGAAAGCTCCACTGTAGTTGAAGGAAGAAACATGATGCATGCCTGTTTGGGTTTCTGGATATGGAGAAGCATGTAATCCAACACCATGGACTTATTTAAATTAGTGATTAGTAAGTACTGGGGGTCTATTTATGCATGTATCTGTTCTGTGGCTGTGTGGATACATGCAAACAATATTAACATTACAATGTTTTTTCAAGGAAAATGGCCAGTAAATAGTCTCTCAACCTGGTGGTTACACAGAGACTTGTGATTATTTCCAGTTCTTTCTTATCAGCTGCATTTCATGGATGCTTGTTCTATATTGTATAGATTTCACCCACACATATGTAGTACATTCTAGCACAAGTTCAATCTTGATAACTCTTTGTCATAATTCTTTGCTGACGACACCAAGCTGGGGGCAGGAGTTGATCTGCTGGAGGGTAGAGAGGCTCTGCAGAGGGACCTCAGCAGGCTGGACAGATGGGCAGAGTCCAACGGCATGAGATTTAACACATCCAAGTGCTGGGTTCTGCACATTGGCCACAACAACCCCATGCAGAGCTACAGGCTGGGGTCAGAGTGGCTGGAGAGTGGCCAGGTGGAGAGGGACCTGGGGGTGCTGGTTGGTGGTGGGATGAACATGAGCCTGCAGTGTGCCCAGGCAGCCAAGAGGGCCAATTGCATCCTGGCCTGCATGAAGAACAATGTGGCCAGCAGGAGCAGGGAGGTCATTGTGCCCCTGTTCACTGCACTGGTTAGGCCGCACCTTGAGTCCTGTGTCCAGTTCTGGGCCCCTCAATTTAGGAAGGATGTTGACTTCCTGGAGCGAGTCCAGAGAAGGGCAACAAAGTTGGTGAGGGGTTTGGTGAGGAAAGACTGAGGGAGCTGGGATTGCTTAGCCTGGAGAAGAGGAGACTCAGGGGTGACCTTATCACTCTCTACAGCTACCTGAAGGGAGGTTGCAGACAGGCGGATGATGGTCTCTTCTCCCAGGCAGCCAGTACCGGAACAAGAGGACACAGTCTCAAGCTGCACCAGGGGAGGGTTAGGTTGGATGTTAGGAAGAAGTTCTATACAGAGAGGGTGATTGCCCATTGGAATGGGCTGCCTGGGGAGGTGGTGGAGTCGCTGTCATTGGAGGTTGTCTGGAGGAGACTTGATGGGGTGCTTGGTGCCATGGTTTAGTTGTTTAGGTGGGTTGGATTGGTTGATGGGTTGGATGTGATGATCTTGAAGGTCTCTTCCAATCTGGTCTATTCTATTCTATTCTATTCTATTCTATTCTATTCTATTCTATTCTATCATTTTGAATTAACCAGTGTTACCAGGAATCATGATGTTCAGTAGCAAAGATATTGCACTGTATGTCTCATAGTTTCCTGTCTGGAAGAAATTACAGAATTTATGATTTTAAGACTTCTCAAGTAATTAAGTGGGTTATTACCTTAGCATTTATCCACACTGTCATGGATTGAGTTGAATCTGTTGCTGTTATTCATACCATGTTGGAGTCATTACAGCTTCCAAAAATGAAAGTGCTAATTGGAGTACAGTATTATGGGGCCTGAAGGCCATGTTATAACATGGGAGGCTTCCTGTTCCAACTGCTGTTCCTGGGTTCCAGGTTCTTCGGTGTTGGCTTTTTTCTGCAGTGATGGTTGTGTGGTGCACTGGTTTTGTTGTTTTGTTTTATGGTGGGTTTTTAACCTGTATTTCACTGTGCATCTTCTGCAAATAATCTAAGATAAGGTAAACATGCATTGTATCATTAGATTAATTAGATTATTAGCTAAGGTAATTATGCATTGTGATTATGATATCTTATGCTATATTAAACTGTTTCCTCTTTATATCAATTTATGTTTCGCATATTACTCTTCCCCTTTTGTTTTTGGGGAGCAGGTAGGTTGGCCCTTTTACTAAACCATTACACATACTTAACTAATTAAAGCTGGCATTATAACATACTGACACTTCCAAACCTATTTTTAGTATTATTGAAAACATGGCCTTTAGAAATGTGGATAGTTGGGGTTTGTTTGGGGGTGGGGGGCTTATTTTTTGGTCTTAAAGCCATAATATCATGTCAAGATTCAGTTTGATTGATTTGTTCATTGATTGATTTTTTTATTTCTTTGATTTGTGTATTGTTTTGGTTTGTTTGGGGTTTTGTTTTGTTTTCTTCTGAGTTTTAGGGAAGCAAATTTGAAGAAGCTATTGGTAGAATACTTATTTTCAAGATATTGCAGAGCTCATCTATTGAATTAGCAGAATTGTTCTATTACATTACTGGACCAGAAGCAGATTTTTTATTTCTGGTGTCATTGTCAGAAAGTTCACATTGACTCACTAGGCATCAAAATTAATTCCTATATGATCACATTGTTAGGGAAAATGACAATAGTGACTTGCATGATGTGCATACAAAGATAAGTATTTGAGGAACAATGAGTTCAAATATCAAAAGCTTAGTTTTATCTTATTTTAAAAATAATTTAATTTGCATCTATATTTTAAGTTAGGAAATACTGATATAAAGAGTGAAAGACGATAAAAGAAAATGAGTGTATTTTCTTTTTCAATAAAATACAGTGTATGTATTTAAGAAATTTTGTCACAGAAATTATTTGTTGAGTAGATGGCTTCAGGGATGGATGGGAAATATAGCAATATCCACTTTAAAGTTTCCTAGTCAAATTATTTTCCAGATCAGCTGTTACCTTTGAAATAGCTGATCTGCACAACTTTCTTATCAACTTCCATGAAATGAGCTGAAGTTTTTTTTTCAGCTTTAGTAGGCTGCATGTCTGAAAAGGGAAAAAAAAACAGCATCAGCAAAAACTCTTTAGAATATCTGGCACTTCTTCAAAGACCACCAGCATCCTTCCCCATTATACAACAGGTCACAATAAATTGTACAGCTGCATTAATTGTTCTTGCTGCTGTGATTAGGGAACATGTTGGAAAAATCCAGTTAGGTGCAAATAGGCTTTTTGTTTTGACTCCACAAGTCCATGAGACCAGATGGTATCCATCCTAAGGTGCTGACAGAGGTTGCACGTGGCCTCACCAAACAACTCTATTATTTTTCAACAGTCCTGGCTCACTGGAGAGGTCCCAGATGACTGAAAGCTGGGCAATGTGATGCCCATCTGCAAGAAGGGCCAGAAGGAGGAACCAGAAAATTACCAGCCTGTCAACCTGACCTCTGTGCCAGGCAAGATTATGGAACAGGTCATCTTGAGTGTACTCACACAGCACTTACAGGATGGCCAAGGGATCAGGCCCAGCCAGCATGCATTTAGGAAGGGCAGATCCTGCCTCACCAACCTGATCTCCTTGTATGATCAGGTGACCCCGCCTGGTGGATGTGGGGAAGGCTGTGGATGTAGTCTACCTGGACTTCAGCAAGGCCTTTGATACCATCCCCCACAGCAAACTCCTGGCCAAGCTGGCAGCTCGTGGCTTGGACAGCAACACTCTTTGCTGGGTTAGGAATTGGCTGGAAGGCCATTCCTAGAGAGTGGTAGTGAATGGTGCCACATCCAGCTGGCAACCAGTCACTAATGGTGTCCCCCAGGGATCAGTGGTGGGCCCCATCCTGTTCAATATCTTTACTGATGATCTGGATAAGGGGATTGAGTCAGTCATCAGTAAATTGGCAGATGACACCAAATTGGGAGCAGGTGTTGATCTCTTAGAGGGTAGGAGAGCTCTGCAGAGGGACCTCAACGGGCTGGACAGATGGGCAGAATCCAAGGCATGAGATTTAACACGATCAAGTGCCAGGTTCTGCACATTGGTCACAGCAATCCCATGCAATGCTACAGGCTGGGGTCACAGTGGCTGGAGGGCAGCCAGGCACAGAGCGACCTGGGGGTACTGGTTAATGGTAGGCTGAACATGAGCCTGCAGTGTGCCCAGGCGGCCAAGAAGGCCAATGGCATCCTGGCCTGTATCAGGAACAGTGTGGCCAGCAGGAGCAGGGAGGTCATTCTGCCCCTGTACTCAGCACTGGTTAGGCCACACCTTGACTCCTGTGTCCATTTTTGGGCCCCTCAGTTTAGGAAGGATGTTGACTTGCTGGAACGTGTCCAGAGAAGGGCAACAAAGCTGGTGAGGAGTTTGCAGCACAGGCTTATGAATAGAGGCTGAGGGAGCTGGGATTGTTTAGGCTGGAGAAGAGGAGGCTCAGGGGAGACCTTATTGCTGTCTACAACTATCTGAAGGGAGGTTGTAGCCAGGTGGGGATTGGTCTCTTCTCCCAGGCAACCTGTGACAGAACAAGAGGACATAGTTTCAAGCTGCAGCTGGTGAGGTTTAGACTGGCTGTTAGGAAGAAGTTCTTCATAGAAATAGTGATTGGCCATTGGAATGGGCTGCCTGTGGAGGTGGTGGAGTCACCATCACTGAAGGTGTTCAGGAAGAGATTGGATGGGGTGCTTGGTGCCATGGTTTAGTTTATTAGATGGTGTTGGATGATAGGTTTGACTCGATGATCTCAAAGGTCTTTTCCAACCTGGTTAATTCTTCTATTCTATTCTATTCTATTCTATTCTATTCTATTCTATCCTACCCTATCCTATCCTATCCTATCCTATCCTATCCTATCCTATCCTATCCTATCCTATCCTATCCCATCCCATCCCATCCCATCCCATCCCATCCTATCCTATCCTATCCTATCCTATCCTATCCCATCCCATCCCATCCCATCCCATCCCATCCCATCCCATCCCATCCTATCCTATCCTATGAAAAGACATTTAAAAATGTGCATGGATTTTAATGATTCCTCAAAGTTTACCACTGAGAGAGGGAAAAAGAGAAAATTAGGTGCTTGATTTTCATGTCGTCTGGTACTGGAACATGTTTTACAAAATATCCATCAAAATTAAACAGCTATGTTAAGTTTCCACAATGCAACATTCAATCTTGCTGTCTACATTGCTATCTACATACCCTTAAGAAACACTTCAGAAATCACATGAAAGTTCAGAGCTATCAAGAGTGGGACAACTTTAAGTACCAAATTGTGTAACACTATGATGGGCCAAAACCATACACAGTGATGTACCATGGGCATAAAACAGCTAGTAAAAAAAAATAAATAGGAGGAATCATGTTCATCATGACCTGTCACTGGGACAAAATATTTGTTGTTAAGGGGAGGAAAGAGCATGTGATGATGAGGGTACCAAATTAAAAAACTCTCAAAGAGCTGCCAAATAGCATGCAGGTTCCCCTGAGAGCTAGAATTACAAATGAGTTTGGGATTTATGATGTTTGGTACAGAAAGCTGTTGTGCTTGGGAAAAAGTTGAAGATTTCACTAAGAGTTGTGTGTTTTTTTGTTTCCAGAAAATGTGGAAAACAGTTTTATTTATATGCTGATCATAGTTTTCTTAGATGTAAAGGGAATAAACTGACACAGCTTTTTGCCCCTCTTAAGGTCTTCAAAGAAGTATAAATGACTCCATAGTAAGTTGAAAAAAAAAAACAATACTGAAGTAACTGAGTGAAATGTCAGTCAAACTAATAGCTTGCTGTCTATATATTCAAGTTGCAGGCATCAATCTCTTCAAATGGAACAAAGTTACTATGTCTTTGTTACTAAGCCAGATATAAAATTAACTCACATCCACAAGTTATGGTTACATTGATTGGGTTTTATTTTTCAGTTGAAAGATAAGATGGTGTATTAAGGAAGGAAATCGGTCAGGTTTTTGAAAATACATTTGTTTGATGATTGAATATTTTTATACAGTAGTGGCTTGTGGCATGAACAGTTACATCAAGTATTAAGCTTGCAATGACTGAAAACCAATCAGTTACTGAAATTTCAAAAGACACTGCAGTCCACGAAGATATAACAAAAAAATTGTTGGTCAGGACTACACTGAACAACTAATACATAAAAGGGTCCTATCTGAATGGTCTGTCAGTCCTCATGGACCACACAACTGGGAAATTTTAATGTAATCGTGTAGCTGTGTTTCATATTGAATTGTACAATGTCAATTTTCTTCATCCAGCACAGCTCAGGTATCTGTGGATGGCATGTGTTGGTTTAATTTACCTGCTTTTAGTTTCCAGTCATACTTTATTTATTTATTACAACAGAGAAAACTACATTCAACATTATGTTACATTCTGCTACCAGTTTGACTTCCTTGATATGTATGTATCTCCCCTCTCTAAGAATTCTTTGCTATTTCTTTTACAAATTAAAATAATACTCTGACATTTGGTAAATCACCCACTAAACATATTAACCTCTATATTTTTTTCTCATTGTCTTGCTAGCTTTGCTTCTTTCTTTTCTCTGTGTCGATATTACATTCCAAGAAGCCTTTTACTATTCTGAAGTCTTAAAACCACATTTAGGCTTAAAGCTCCTGTCACTTAAGCTCCACCTTCCTAAACTATTTCATGTGTCTAAAAATGATCTTTGACATGATCATTTTCAGAAATAAATCATTTAAAATAATGTATTACTGTTTTCTTTTCCCTATTTTTAAGTAAGCTGATGAATATGCCTTTTTGTGGTAGAATCTTGTCCAGCTGCTCCTTGATAGGTGTACTGAGACACTAGAGTTATCTCTTGATACCAAGTATTGATCTCCCTACTTTCCAATTATCCCTTTTAAGAAAATTATCTTCATTCAATACGTTATTATTGAGAAGTTCTGTGACAGGTGAGTGGAAGGAAAGGAAAGCACAAGTGTGGCTAACTAAGAATATTTGTATGCATACATACATAAATATATGTATGTATGTTTAGTTATATGTATGTTTAAAGATATTCATACGTATGTATATACACATGTATATATGTGCATGTAAACATATGTATTATGTAACATTTATAATATAGATTATGTGATAGGCATAGGCACATGTAAATGTAAGTAAAAGTAAATGTATAATATGTCTGTGTATGCATACATGTAAACAATATATTTAAAGAACTTAAGCAGAATTTGTTGTTGATTTGTTTTGTTTGTTTTTCATGACCATAGAAATGTAGATTAATGTTATTATTCCTGGTATTAGTTTAGCTTAGGTTATTTGTCTCAGAAATTGAGCAGGTTCCAAAGCTCAGCCCTTCTTGCTTTGCAAATACAACTCAACAGGTTATTCTCTGAGATCACAGAGTCACCAAACTGTCAGGGTCAGAAGGGACCTCAAAGATCATCCAGCTCCAACCCCTCTACCCTGGGCAGGGAATCCTCAAACTAGATCAGGTTGCTCATGGCCCCATCCAGCCTGGCCTTAAAAACTTCCAGGGATAAAGCTTCTACCACCTCCCTCGGCAACCTGTTCCAAGGTCTTACCACCCTCATGGTGAAGAATTTCTTTGTAACATCCAATCTGAATCTACCCACTTCCAGTTTGGCTCCATCTCCCCTAGTCCTGTCACTACCTGACATCCTTTGAAGTCCCTCACCAGCTTTCTTCAAGGCCCCTTTCAGTTACTGGAAGGTCACAGTAAGGTCTTCTTGGAGCCTTCTTTTCTCCTGACTTACACCAACTCCCTCAGTCTGTCTCCATAGGAGAGGTGCTCCAGCCCTCTGATCATCCTCATAACCTTTTGTCTCGGTCTAGAGGGGGAAAGAGACTTGTTTCTTTTTGAACATTCCTGTGTTATTAAATTAGAGGCACAAACAAGGCCAAAATATCAACACTGAGGCTATTTATTAACAGAATAAAGTGGGTGAAACAGAAGAAGGGAGAGAAAGAGGGAAAAAATGGAGAGGGAGAGAGCAGGAAAAATGGAGAGAGAAAAGGAAAGGAATTATATTACCACACTACTCCATCCCCCAGCCCCAAGACAATTTAGTTCTGTGGAAGAGTGCTGCTGCATCCTTGTTCGCTTGTGCTGGTTGCCCTGCAGGAGGCATGGGGTGAGTTCCCAAAGTCCAAGTCCTTCTCTGATAAGCCTCCAACATGTGCTGTGTTCAGTAAAGATGTCTTTTCTCTTCTGCATGAGTTGCAGCAGGCAGAGAGGACACAGAAAGAGGATTCCTCCTGGTCAGCTGCCTCCAGACTATATGGTGATGTCTTTTTCTTCTCTCTGTCCTTTTCTCTCCTTGTATTTTCTTCTCCTGAGCAGGTATCGCTCAAGTCTTTTATACAGTTTTTCAGTAACAGGGTTTTTTTTTAGGTATGTGTCCAAGTATTGTCCCCAGGGCATGCTAGGTGGTGAATCCATTGTCCTTTTCACTATCTTCCCTTTCAGTGGTAAAGATGATCTTGTCTGTGCACATTTCAGAGTCATTATCCAGGGGCATCTGCCCATAACATTTCTATTACCTGGGAGAAAAGTTGATTTTATTTTTGTTGATTCACATCAAGAGAGACAAGATTTAGTCTCTTGCACTCTTCTTTGATGAGCTCCAGCTCATCCATATCCTTCCTGTAATAGGAGCTCCAGAACTGGAGATGTTTTCCATTTGTTTGCAGTGAATCATCTGCAGATAGTTCAGTGGTATGCTCCAGTCTGAAGAATCTTGGTAGTCCTCATGGGGTGGGCAAGCAGAAAGGGAAATCTGCAGTAGACTTACTGGGTCTTACACATTTCAGACAAAATCCTGTGAATTCTTGCTGCTGAAGATTTGAGAACTTAATGTGGTATCAGTGTCAAGTCTCTCAGCATCTTTTAAGCAAAAAACAAATCCTTTTGAGCTGCTAGATTCATGTTAATCTGATGAAAAGAGTTAGTTGCTGTTCAGTTCCTAAGTCATCACTCAAGTTCTAGAGGCTTGGTATTAAGCAATTTCAATTATTTGGATAGGTCAGTGTGCAGTAGCAGAAAATTTATTAATATATATCTAGAAAATATATCTATAGATACATAGATAGATGGGTAGATCTATCAATCAATTGATTGCTCTACTGTCCTTAGTCACAGTCCTGCCAGTGCACAGCAATGGACCTAGGGGATCCCAGACCGGCCAATGAAGCTGCCCACCCTCATGGAATTAACTGGGATGCCCAGGCCAGGGGCTGTCTTGTCTCTAATTGGGTGATTCTAGACCCTCTGCTGTGTCCCATTTTCTACCTCCTGCCAACATTGTTTGTCCAGTATGTATCTATGGAGATAACTCTATCCAGTTATCCTCACAAAAGGAAGGTTGTCACTTTTGAGAATGGTTATCTTGTTAAAAACCACCAACCAACCAACCAGAAAAGTCCAAACTATAATATATTTTTAACTGAGATTTTTGTTTGTTCTGTGTGGCTGGTTGTGGAGAGGGCACATTATGCCTAGAATTATGCACAGATATTGAAACTTGTCCCAGCACATGAACAAGTTCCTCCTCCTTTCATGAGGAGAACAAAGGCTGGGGTGGTACAGACCACTGCAAGCACCTATTGCATAGGATGCTTGTGCTATACCAATTACAGGCATAATTCTAGCTTCACACATCCCATAGGCTGAAGCCAGTTGTTTACAAGAGCGCCCACTGGCCAAATCCAGCCTTGTCAAACATTTAAGTATTACCTCAATTGCCCTTGTTTACTTTGTCCTCTCTACTTGCCTGAACAAGGAAAGTTTGTTGCCTATGGCCATACCACCCTGAAAGTATCTTCAGAGGAGGGATCAACACTGAGAGCCTGAGAAGCTACAGCATTGTATTACCAGTCTCACTGGTCAGAAAAGCTCACCGTGTCTCAAGAGGACTGGACTCCCAAGGGTAAGATCTGCCCAGTTGTTGGGGAAGGGACTTAGCGAGGTTTGGCAGCAGTCCAAACGTCTGCATCAGCCTTAAGCAGCAGACTGACGAGCTGACACAACTTGTGTGCCTACTCAGAAAGAAGGACCATTGCTTAATCACATGCCTGCATAAACCCACTGCCATAGGAGAAAAGAGGAGCCTTTTCTTCCCCAGCTCAGTGCCCTGTGAACCTCAGGGAAACCTAGAGCATTGTCCGTGCTTGTGCTTCAAAGCCATGACCGCTCCAAGAGGGTCCCACAGCTCCTTTGAGCCAAGTAAAGGGGAGGCCACCACTCTGTGCAGCCATGCTTCTTCCCCAGGGCCATCCACACCAGCTCCGAAGCCCATTGTCACAAGGCCAACCCTGCTGGGTCCAGCCCCACCTGCCATTGCACCAGATCGGAAACCTCCTCAGCCCACCTACTGGGAACTGTTGCCCTGCCCTGCCTTGCGGGCCGGTACTGTGAGTGCCGACCCCATCCAGGGACCACCCTTACTGGCCCTTCGAGGCCAACCCTGCAGCACCACTTCCTGCCTTCTGGAGGGAGCCACCCGAGTCCTGCAAAGGGAACCTGCCTACCAGCTAGCTTAAGGTCCATTCCTCACTCACTGTCACCATCCAGACCAGCTAGGAGCAAGTCCAGTGACAGCAGTCTGCCAGAACCTAACCTCACTACAAACAAAGGACAGCATATCTTTCATGTGCTTTCCACTCACTGACTTTCAATTCAAAGCACCCACGTCTAGCAGTGTAACATTTCAAGCCTTGCGATATCTCTGTATATAGTTAAGCAATTCCGCCAGCGCCCCATCGAGCTGCCATCTGGTGGAGAAGTGGCAGAATTGCACCCTTTGTTATAGTAATAGAAATGAATTCTCTAAATATTCCAATTGAGTCCTAATTATAATTACTAAACCACTTATAGGATGTATTTCACAATCGTGCACTAGAATATGTATATAAAATAGTGATTCATTGGTTATTAATAATTTTAATAATAATATGTATGTAATGAATATTTCATATTCATAAATTTAATAACCACTTCATCACACTGTTGTGTCTGAGGCTCTTCTGTATTCCATGCACAGTGATTTCTTATCCCTCTTTCTATTCTCTCCAATAGTATCCTGCCACTCTGACATCCTACAATGTGTGTAATGCTAATCCTTCATGTATAAATTGTTCCCTGAATTCTTTCCAACTCACCTTCTCAAGCAATCATTGTTCCTGTAGTCCCTCTTGACCTCCTCATAGTTTTCAATCTGCTGCTGTGTTGTTACTGCAACTCTTTTCTCTCTGAGGTGCCATAAGTCTGAAATGCCTGCTAAGTATCTTTTTCAACCATTACCTATAGACATGTTGATTCTCATAGTTTAATCTCCTTATAATTGCTACCATTACAACTTCTGTGTCTTGAATTTCCATTTAATTGAAATAATATATGATTAAAATATGTGATCAGATGATGCCATCTAGAAGAATCTATGATGAACTTAATATCCAATTAAATGATCCATTCAAAATGTGGCTTTGTTTGTTTTTTGTTTGTGTTTTGATTTTGGTTGTTTTTATTTTCTTGTTTTTTTTTTTTTTTAATGCCAGCTGTCAAAACAACACTTTAACTAAGAAGGTATGCTAATTAGTTAATATTTGAAATACCAAAATGCTCCTGAGTTTTGTATTCAGCCAAAGACTGTCTGTGAAGCTACACCAATTCCAACAAAATCTAGTATAGAGGTAAAAACAAAACAAAACAAACAAACAAAAATCAATGGTTATATTCTTAAATAAACTCTTGATTAAAAATTTACAGTTTTACTACTTTTTAGTAGAAAAATGCTAAGCACTGATAGATTCATACTCCAGATATGTATAATATTTTTCTTTTTCTTTAAAACAGTTAAAAAACGTTCTGTCAAAATCATTTATAAATGTGAGCATTTCTGTTGATGCCAATAGAAATTACTGCAATACTAGCAATTTGCAAGATTTCAAATTATTAAATTCAAGTAAAATACATTGATATACTTGCCTTTGTTTTGGGCAGAATTCACTTCCAGTATTTTTTAAAATTTTTTGGGGGTCTAATCTGGTGAACAGAAGATAAATTAAATAAGTATTTAATTAAGATATACACATAAAATCCATAGGAGGTAGGAAAAAAAAATTATTTTGGCCTGGGTATGCTTATAACATTAAAACATCTTTCACTGCATTTTAAAATATTTGATAACTAATTCAAATTTACCTGTTCACACTGGGAAGCTCTTTTTAGTAATCATTGAAAACAAAAAGTAAAAATTACCTACTACGGTCTGAATTTCTCTTTAAGTTTATGCTTATTTTGGAAACTTACAAAATATAATAATTAATTTTGCGTCACTGCTGATTTTGAAGTCTGATTCCATTTGACTGCCTACCCTTTGGAAGGGGAGTTTTACACTAAGCAGAACAGTTTGCCTTTTTTTTAAGCATCATGCAAAATCTAGGAATCACTAGAATAACTGAAACTAAAGTATAATTTCCCTCCACTCTTTCTGCAGTGAAAATCACAGACTCTTCAATAGAATAAGAGTTGACTTCATTTTTCTTGCTGAAATGGAAATTCCTTTTGACAAAAATATCTAGTTTTTGGCTCTTTTCCTATCACTTTGTTCATCACCTTTGGTTTTAAAATTAATGGAGTGGAAATAAAAAAATATCTCTGAAGCCTCCTGTTCCATGAACAGGAATTGTTTGTCCTAAATGATGCATAGGTAAAGCGTAATGTATCAGAATGACTACAGAATTGATAAACTCATATTCAAAAGTGGTAAAACCAGCAGAGTTACAAATTTCATGGCAATGCAACCTAATTTAAACCTTGAATGTTATTCAATAGACTGTCACATTCTTTAAGAAAGATATTTTTATAAGCCTTTCTGACAGTTTATGGAACATATAGTATATGTAAAATATTTTTACATAGTTTTGAACTTCAGTTAGAAAGGACATGCAGAAGAAATAAATTGATTACAAATTATTTTGAAGTTGTTATAAACTGAAAAAAAAAAGCAAGTAAGTTTTGGGGCTAGTGGGTTATTTCTTTGGTATTTTTGTGTGTTTTGTTGGTTTTGGTATGAGAAGAGCTGTGAAACTGTAAAATGGTGTTACTTACAGGCCTTGAATTTTAATTAAGAATATTCCAGAAGTATCTTCAGCAATTTAAAATTCCATCTTGGGAAGAATAGGGAATGCCAAAGTTAAGTACAGGTATAAGAAGGGGAACATTTTAAAAATGTTTAAAAGCTGGAAATCTTAAAGTATATTCCCTAATTTCACATTAAATATAAAGAAAATAACTCTCACATTAGTTGGCTTCAGCCTCCCTGATTTTTCTGCATATTAAAATGATCTTACTGTAAGATTTTAAAGAATTACGTACAAAAAGCAGCATTTATACTACACTAAACACTCTTCAAGCTTTGCATTCTTGAAGCTTTTAATCTTTCTCAGCTTTTTTTTTTTTTTAATGAAATCAGGTTCTTTTTTATCTGAGTTATATTGTAATTAATCTGTTTGTTTAGATCTGTTCATCCGTTTGAGCTTCAACAAGGCCAAATGCCAGGTCACTTGGGGTCACAATAACCCCAAGAAATGTTACAGACTTGGGGAAGTGTGGCTGGAAAGCTATCTGGCAGAAAGGGACCTGGGGGTTGTGATCGACATGCAATTGAATATGAGCAAGCAGTGTGCCAAAGTGACCAAGAAAGCCAGTGGCATCCTGACTTGTGTTAGAAATGCTGTGTCCAGCAGGAGTAGGGAGATGATTGTCCCCTTGTACTCAGCTCTGGTGAGGCCACACCTCGAGTATTTCATCCAGTTTTGGGCACCTCAATACAGGAGTGATGTGGAGGTGCTGAAGGAAGTTCATAGAAAGGCAACAAAGCTGGTGAAGGGCCCGGAAAATAAGTCTTATGAGGGGCAACTGAAGGAGTTGGGGCTGTTTAGTTTGGAAAAGAGGAGGCTGAGGGGAGACTTCACTGCTTTCTACAACTACCTGAAAGGACATTGTCAAGAGGCTTGTGCTGGTCTCTTCTCCCAAGTAATTAGTGATAGAACAAGAGTGAATGGCCTCAAGCTGCAACTGGGTAGGTTTAAAGTGGACATTAGGAAAAATGTTTTCACAGAAAAAGTGGTCAGGCATTGGAATGCGCTGCCCAGGGAGGTGGTTCAGTCACCAACCCTGGTTATGTTTCAAGGTGGTTTGGATGTGGTGCTTGAGGGTATGGTTTAGGGTTGAACTTTGTAGAGTAGGGTTATCAGTTGGACTTGCTGAGACTGAGTGTCTTTTCCAACCTGAGTGTTTCTCTCTGTGTGGTGGGCTATGCCCATCCTGGGAAAAAAACAGGGCAGGGGTGTTTCCTCCCCTGGGAAACTGACTTGGTCAGTTCCACTTCCCCCCCTCCTTGTCCAGCAGGGGTATAAGAGGGAGGAGAATTGCAGCCATTGCCCTCTTTCCTGCTGCTTCCACACTTTACAAAGGACTGGTTCTGTATCTCATATTTTTTTTCCTTTTCCTTTCCTTCTCCCACCCATCCTTGTTCCTTACCTTTGTGAACCCTGCCTGTCATTGTTACATAAATATATATATATATATATACTGTTTAAAGAAAAAATTCTTTTCCTCTCTACTTCCAAGCCAAACCCAAGTTATTTCTTGGTGGATTTGCTCCCCTCCCTTCCTTCTCTCTCTCTGTTGGGGAAGGGGATTCTCAGCCTTGCCCCCATCTGAGCTTTTAAGCCCCAAGGCTCAAACCACCACACTGTGATTCTGTGATCACTAAGATTTGATGCTTAATCTAAAAAAGTTGTGCAACTGAATTACTTTTACTCTAAAATTTGGTAAATACTGGTCAAAGCTCAAATCTCATTCATGTAGTCTAAGATTGACAAATGAACTACAAACATATATGTATGTGAATGGATATATATATTTCTTTGTATATAAAATGTAATTTCATGAAAACTTTCAGGTTTGAGTTTTAGTTGTTCTGGCCCTGGAATCTTGCATCTCTGTCTTTCCTATTCCACTTCACATTCCAATTGTGTCACTGCTCTTGGCAATGATAAAAATGACAGAATAAGGTTTCAGTCAGGTAAAGCTGCTGCACAGTAACTGTAACAGAAATGGATACAGATAAATAAGGCAGAAGAGAACATGGGCTAAGACCACTTCTTTCAGCAACAACCAACTCCCAGAGGGATTTAAAGAAACTGTGGAACCATTTTCACTTGGAAAAGAGCAATAGCAGCAATTACTCACTAGGAGAAATGTCATTAAAATAATATTACTGTTCCTTATTCTCTTCAAAGTAAAATTTTTGCTTAATGATATTTTCTACCAACATGTGAAAATGTCTACCATAACTGCAGTTAGCAGCAAATTTAATTTCCAAGAAACAGTTAGAAAAATAACAAGCAGTTTGTAGTTTAATTTTATGAGTACTTTTAACAGATTTTGTAGTCAGCATAAAAGGCATCATAAAGTTCAATTAACAATAATGTGCTTTTTATGTTTTACAGTACTGTGCAGATGTTTTCTTTCTTTTTCATTTGTGCATTTATTTCCATCTTACCTCTGAAAGCATCTGTCCACTGTAGCTTATCTGTCCTTTAACTCTGCAAGACTTCACTGTTTTCTGCCTTCCCAACAGTTGTTTTATACAGCTGTCCTCATCTGAAAGCAGAAAATATTAATTAAAAAAGCACTAAACATATCATTTTATTTAGACAAGTAAAGCCTTTTTTTCAGTGGTAACAATAGGTGAGGCATATTACCCTTTCCCAACTTTTTGCCAGATTGTTCTTAATCTAAATAAATGCCTTGATTGATTTATCACACAGCCCAACAAATAGCAAAATAGTATACCCAAAAGACTATTACTACTGCAAGAAAGCAATCAACAGGCAAAGAATATTAGAAAGGTCTACTGCTGGGACTGGTAAGAGTCAAAGTGAAAAAGATAATAAATATGTATATTGATAGCAAATATACAGTAAATGATTCTATGATTCTATGATTCTCAATAGTAAACACATGTTAAGTGTGAACACCTGTTATACCTAAAAGTTAGTATTCTGCTTAATTTTGATATAAGCTTTATTTTACAAGAGTCATAGTCAAGTATTTAATTAAAAATATGCAGTAAATATGCTTCTGTGTGTGCAGCTCTTAGAATAATATAATTTAGAATATTCAATGAAATATGAGTGAATGCAGAAGCCCAACTTGGTCTTCAGGGTTTTCGGGAGATACATCAGTCAGGGTAAAAAGAACAGGGCTTTTAATTTCTTTTTGTCACCTATCTCTCCTTCCCAGATTGCATCAAAGATAACACTGGGAGGTAGCAGTGAATGATCTTATACTTAAAATATATCACAGCAGGAGCTGTGTTAAATAATAAATTATGTAATCCTCTTGGTTTAAGTAATATTTCAAAGTAGCCCAGGCATTTAATGATGTTGCATATACTATAGATGTGGATTGCCCAAACTTCACAGAACCAGACCCTCAAAAGCCAGTGTTTGGAAGGGACCTCCAGAGATGATTAAGTCCAACCACTCCGCAAAGCAGGGGGACTTAGGGTGATCCAACAGGCAGTCTTTGGAGATCCCTAAAAGAGAATCCATAACCACTCTGGGATGCCTTTTCCAGGGCTCCATCACTCTCACAGAAGTTTTTTCTCATCTTGAGATGTAATTCTGGTTGGAGTCTGTTATAGACCACCTAACCAGGATGAGAAGGCTGATGAATTATTCTACAAACAACTGGAAGCTATCTCAAGATCATCAGATCTTGTCCTTGTGGGTGACTTCAACCTGCCAGATATCTGCTGGGAACTTAATTTGGCAGAGAGGAGGCAGTCCAGAAGATTCCTGGAGCAAATGGAGGACTGCTTCCTGATGCAGCTGTTAAGTGAGCTTACCAGGGGACAGGCTCTGCTTGACCTGCTGTTCTCCAATAGGGAAGGGCTGGTGGGAGATGTGATCGTGGGAGGCTGCATAGGGTGCAGTGACCACGAGATAGTGAAGTTTTCAATATGCAGGGAGATAGGGAGGAGCACCAACAGAACCTTCGCCTTGGACTTCCGGAGGGCAAACTTCAGCCTGTTTAAGAAACTTATTTGTAAAGTTCCCTGGGTACCAACCCTCATGAACCGAGGGGTACAGGAGGGTTGGACCTACTTCAAACAGGAGCTCTTGAAGGCACAGGAACTGGCAGTTCCCATGTGCCAAAAGATGAGCCAGTGAGGAAGGTGACCGGCCTGGATGAGCAGGCAGCTCCTGGAGGAGTTAAGGGAAAAAAAGAGGCTGTATCACCTTTGGAAGGAGGGGAAGGCTTCTTGAGGTATGTTCAAGGAAGTGGTTAGATAATGTGGGAATAAAATTAGAGAGGCAAAGGCCCAGTTGGAACTGAAGCTGGCCACCTCTGTGAAAGACAATAAAAAGCATTTTTACAAATATATCAACACTAAAAAGAAGGGCAAGAAGAACCTCCACTCCTTATTGGACCTGGAGGGGAACACGGTGACTGAAGATGAGGAAAAGGCTGAGGTCCTGAACGCCTTCTTTGCTTCAGTGTTTAACAGCAAGGCAGGAGTTCAGGACGAGTGGCCTCCTGAGCTCGGCAATGGGGTCGGGGAGCAGTGTGATGCCCTGGAAATCCATGAGGAATTAGTTTGAGACCTGCTGAGCCACATGGACACTCACAAGTCCATGGGACCAGATGCCATCCATGCTAGGGTGCTGAGAGAGCTGGCAGATGAGCTGGCCAAGACGCTCTCCATCATTTTCCTCCAGTCCTGGCTCACTGGAGAGGTCCCAGATGACTGGAAACTGGCCAATGTGGTCCCCATCCACAGGAAGGGTCGGATGGAGGAACCCGGAAACTACAGGCCAGTCAGCCTGACCTCAGTGCCAGGGAAAGTGATGGAACAGATTATCCTGCCGGCAATAACTGCACACCTGAAGGGTGGCCAAGGGCTCAGGTCCAGCCAACATGGATTTAGGAAGGGCAGGTCCTGCCTCTCCAACCAGATCTCCTTCTATGATCAGGTGACCCGTCTGGTGGATGTGGGGAGGCCTGTGGATATAGTCTACCTGGACTTCAGCAAGGCCTTTGACACTGTCCCCCACAGTAAACTGCTGGCTAAGCTATCAGTTCGTGGTTTGGACCACAACACTCTGTGCTGGGTTAGGAACTGGCTGGAGGGCCAAGCCCAGGTTGGACTCGATGATCCTTGGGGTCTCTTCCAACCTTAGTTATACTGTGATACTATAATTTCCTGTGATTGAGTTTGCACACATTGCCCCTTGTTCTATAACTGAGTATCACTGAAAAGAAACTGGCTCCATGCTCCTGATAGCCACCTTTCAGATACTTTCAGACATTGATAAAGTCACATCTCACCATTTTCTTCTCAAGACTAAACAGGCCCACATCTCTCATTCTTTCCTCATCAGAGAGAGATTCCATTCCCTTAACC
This sequence comes from Dryobates pubescens, assembly GCF_014839835.1. Taxonomy (NCBI): domain Eukaryota; kingdom Metazoa; phylum Chordata; class Aves; order Piciformes; family Picidae; genus Dryobates; species Dryobates pubescens. The sequence goes on from NC_071657.1 coordinate 51,630,039, forward strand.
ATCCTTGTAACTTTCCATTGAACTCTCTCCAGCAGTTACCTGTCTTTCTTGAACTGGGGAGCCCAGAACTGAGTAGAGGTGAAGAAGAACTTTCCTCAACCTGCTGAACACACCTGAATATACTACTAGCCTTCTTAGCCACCAGGACCTATTGCTGTTCCATAGATAACTCATTATCAGTCAAGACTCCAAAGACTTTCTGTGGAGCTACCCTCCAGAAGATCAACCCCTAACCTATACTGCTGCATGGTGTTACTCCTCCCCAGGTGGAGAACTGCCCCTTATTCAATGTCACATTGGGTTCATCTTTGCAGTCCAAGTCTTACTAGATGGCAGCACAGTATTCTGGTGTGTCAGCCACTTCTCCCAGTGTTGCATCATCAGCAAATTTTCTGAGGGTACCCTCCATCTCTTTATCTAGGTCACTGGTAAATATGTTGATCAAGACAGGAAGGAACTAGCACTGACATTTGGGGAACACGACTAGCTATGGGTCTCCAACTGGACTCTGCACCATTGATTGCAACTCTCTGGGCTCTGTTGTTTAGCTATTTCTTGATCCATCTCACTGTCTGCTCCTCTAAGCTATACTTCCTAAGCTTTCGCATGAGGATGTTATGGGAGACAATGTCAAAAGCCATACTAAAGTCAAGGAAGACAACACCCACTGTTCTTCCTGCATCTAACCATTGAGGCAGACCACTGTAGAAGGCTGCCAAACATGACTTCCCCATGGTAAATCCATGGTGGCTTTTCCTAACAATCTCTTTTTCTCCATGTGGCTAGAGATCACCTCCAGAAAGAGCTACTCAGTCACCTTTCCAAAGATGGCATTGAGGCTGACTGGTCTGTAGTTTCTTGTGTCCACATTTTTACAATTTGAAGGTTGCCTTGGCAACATTTGGAGCTTAAACTGGCCTCTGTTGTGAAGGACAACAAAAAGTCCTTCTATAAATATATTAATAGCAAGAGGAAGGGCAAGGACAACCTCCACTCCTTGGTTGACATGGAGGGAAATATATCAAAGGATGAGGACAAGGCAGAGGTACTTAACACCTTCTTTGCCTCAATTTTTACTAGCAGGACAGAATGTTTTCCAGACAGCTGGCCTGCAGAGCTGGCAGAAGGAGCCAGGGAGTTGCATAATTTCCCTATGTTCCATGAGCAGGTGATTGGAGCTCTTCTCAGCTGCTTGGATCCCCACAAGTCCATGGGACCAGACAGGATCCATCCTAAGGTGCTGAGAGAGGTTGCACATGAGCTCACCAAACAACTCTCCATTATTTTTCATCAATCCTGGCTCACTGGAGAGGTCCCAGAAGACTGGAAGCTGGCCAACGTGGAGCACATCCACAAGAAGGGCCGGTTGGATGAGCCAGGGAATTATAGGCCTGTCAGCCTGACCTCAGTGCCAGGCAAAATTATGGAACAGGTCATCTTGAGTGCAATCACACAGCACGTAGAGGATGGCCAAGGGATAAACCCAGCCAGCATGGATTTAGGAAGGACAGGTCCTGCCTCACCAACCTGATCTCCTTCTAGGATCAGGTGACCTGTCTGGTGGATGTTGGGAGGCCTGTGGATATAGTCTACCTGGACTTCAGCAAGGCCTTTGACACCGTTCCCCATAGCAAACTCCTGGCCAAGCTGTCACCCCATGGCTTGGATGGGAGCACACTGTGATGGGTTAGGAACTGGCTGGAGGGCCGAGGCCAGAGAGTGGTGGTGAATGGTGCCACATCCAGCTGGCGGCCAGTCACTAGTGGTGTGCTCCAGGGATCAGTGCTGGGCCCCATGCTCTTTAACATCTTCATTGATGATCTGGATGAGGGCACTGAGTCCATCATCAGTAAATTTGCTGACTACACCAAGCTGGGGGCAGGAGTTGATCTGCTGGAGGGTAGAGAGGCTCTGCAGAGGGACCTCGAACAACTGGACAGATGGGCAGAGTCCAACGGCATGAGATTTAACACATCCAAGTGCCAGGTTCTGCACATTGGCCACAACAACCCCATGCAGTGCTACAGGCTGGGGTCAGAGTGGCTGGAGAGCAGCCAGGTAGAGGGGGACCTGGGGGTGCTGGTAGATGGTAGGCTAAACATGAGCCTGCAGTGTGCCCAGGCAGCCAAGAGGACCAATGGCATCCTGGTCTGCATCAGGAACAGTATGGCCAGCAGGAGCAGGGAGGTCATTCTGCCCCTGTACACTGCACTGGTTAGGCCGCACCTCGAGTACTGTGTCCAGTTCTGGGCCCCTCAGTTTAGGAAGGATGTTGACTTGCTGGAACAAGTCCAGAGAAGGGCAACGAAGTTGGTGAGGGGTTTGGAACACAAGCCCTATGAGGAGAGGCTGAGGGAGCTGGGGTTGCTTAACCTGGAGGAGACTCAGAGGTGACCTTATTACTCTCTGCAGCTACTTGAATGGAGGTTGTAGACAGATGGATGTTGGTCTCTTCTCCCAGGCATCCAGTACCAGAACAAGAGGACACAGTCTCAAGCTGTGCCAGGGGAGGTTTAGGTTGGATGTTAGGAAGAATTTCTATACAGAGAGAGTGATTGCCCATTGGAATGGGCTGCCTGGGGAGGTGGTGGAGTCGCCATCATTGGAGGTTTTCAGGAGGAGACTTGATGGGGTGCTTGGTGCCATGGTTTAGTTTTTTGGGCGGTGTTGGATTGGTTGATGGGTTGAACACAATGATCTTGAAGGTCTCTTCCAACCTGGTTTATTCTATGTATTCTATGTATTGGCTTTCCTCCAGTCCTCAGGCACTTCACCTCTTCACCATGATCTTTCAAAGATGATGGGGAATAATAAGGTAACAACATCAGCCAGCTCTCTGGGTAGCTGCCTTGATTCGTGGAGTGTGGTCCTAGCACTAAAGCAAAAAAGACATTTAGTGACTCTGCCTTTTCTGAATCCTCAGTTACCAGGGCTCCCTCCTTGTTCAGCAGTGGACCCACATTTTCCCTGTTCTTTCTTTTGCCACTAATGAATGTGAAGAAGCCCTTCTTGTTGTCTTGTACTTCTTTTGCCAGATTTAATTCTAAGAGAGTCTTGGCTTTCGTTGTTGCACCTCTACATACCCTGACTATGTTCCAGTAAATTCTCCGAAGTGACCAGTCTCTTTTTCTGCATACTGTGAACTTCTTCCTTCCAGATGACTTCTCAACAGTTCTTTACTCATCCAGGCAGGTCTCTGTCTCTGTCCCGAGAGGGAAAGAGACTAAGTTCTTTAGAATATTCCTGTGTTATTCCACTGATAACAATGATGTTAAACAAGACTTGTCCCAGTACTGGCCCTTGAAGGATCCATTGACAGCCACCCTTTGGGTGTGGCCATCAAGCCATTTTTCAATCCGCTGAATGGTTCATCCATCAAACTCATACTGCACCAACTTGGAGACCAGGGTGCAGTGTGGGACAGGGTCGAAGGCTTTGGTCAGGTCCGGGTAAATGACATCAGTTGCTCAGCCTCCACCTATTAGGGTTGTGACCTTGTCATAGAAGGCCACCATGTTTGTCAGGCAGGATTTGCCCTTGGTGAAGCCATGCTGATTGTACCCAGTCACCTCTTTGTTATTCTTCTGTCTCATCACTTTCCCCTGTCTTCCATTTAATCTTCACCCATATGCTCTCAACCATCTCATCATCCTTCACCAGGTGTAGATCCACTGGTTCCAGCTGGGCACTGATACAGAGAACAACACCTCCTCCCCTCCTCCCCTGCCTGTCCTTCCTAAAGAGCTTGTATCCATCTATCCTTAAGTTCCAGTCATGGGAATCCTCCCACGAAGTTTCAGTAATAGTCACTATGTCCAAGCTGCATGCATTTGCATAGAGGCATTTCAGCTGAGCTGGCCATGTCACCCTCTTAGGTGAAAACCCTTGGTTCTCTTGGGGTGTCCCGGTGCTTTGTCTGTGGCTTGCCAATCAGTTCAAAATGTTGTATAGCAGGCAAAACAGCACATGCCTTCTCAAATAGCCTCTGACACTTGCAATTGTCTCTCTGAAATGTGAGGCAGGCAGTGCAGCACCCACCAGTCAGTCTTAACAGCACCTGCCTATTGGCTTCTCAACCTCAAACCTGGGCCCTTCAACAGGGAGGGAGGAGAAAGGGCAGTGGCCAGACAGATTTAGCTGGTTTGTTAATGCCTCTTCCAGGACAAGCTGTTGTCTTGTAGCTCACAGTCTGAGAGCCTCTTCCAGTTTTGCTAGGTTTAAATCCCCTGTGGCTTCTCCAGGAACACCCCTAGCCATGCTGCTCTCTCAGGCACCCTTGCAAGAGATGCCAAGTCCAGTTGGGTTGCCTCCCCTGTCTCTCACTCAGTCTCCCTATCTCCAGGAGCCCCCTTTTCTCTTCTAAAGACCACAGCACAACATGGAGCTGGCTGGTGCTGATGCAGTTGCCTCACAGCTCGCAGTCTGAGAGCCTCTGCCAGTTTTGCCCCTTGTCAGTTAGTACCCCCAGGTCCTTTTCCACCACACAGCTCTCTAGCCATTCTTTCCCAGTCTTGTAGTGTTGCATGGGGTTGTTTTGGCCCAGGTGCAGGACCTGGCACTTGGCCTTGTTGAAGCTGCTACAGCGTACTTCAGCCCATTGGTCCAACCTATCCAGGTCCCTCTGTAGCGCCTCCCTACCCTCAAGCAGATTAACACTCCTACCTAATTTCGTGTTGTCTGCAAACTCACTGAGAATGCATTCAATCCCCTCATCCAAGTCACTGATAAAGAAATTGAACAGGACTGGTCCCAATACTGAGCCTTGGAGAACAAGACTTGTGACTGTCTCCAGGTACATTTAACTCCATTGACCACTACTCTCTGGGCCTGGTCGTGAGCCAGTGCTTTTCCCAGAAGAGTGTATGCCCATCTAAGCCATAAGCAGACAGTTTTTTAATAAGAATACTATGAGAAACCATGTAAAAGGCCATATGTAAGTCCAAGTAAACAACATTCACAGCATTTCCTTCATCCACTAGTTAGATCCTCTTGTCATAGATCCTCCTTATTCTCTAAGTCAGCCTGTGCAGTGAGCTGGAGAGAGGATGGGGAGTCCTCTGGGGTCTTAGCTCTTTGCACTGTTTGGGACTGTTTCAAGGTAGGTAGAGACTGGCATATAGTATTAACTTGATTTTATAAAGAGATCAATACATAACTATTATAATTGGAGTGAAAAACAATTTAGTTTAATTTGGTGTTCTTTATGGATATTCATCCACAGAAACAGAAAACACATAGTAAATAATTAAAAATGGACCAGGACCAATTTATTGTTGTAAATACTTAAGCTTTCCCTTCTGTAGTTTTTTAATTATTTTTTTTAAGTGTTCATTACTAAGATGGCTGAACTCCACTTTTTTTAAACTCTTTTTTTTCTCCCAGGCTGTTACTGCTTGCTGACTTCTTATTTTGAAGACATGATAAAATGCATGGAGTGTTAAGTTTTTACATCATTATTAGATGTATTTCAGAATGATGGAGTTGAGAGAAAGCCTATCTGCTCACCTGTAAGCTGAGGCATATTTATAAAATTGAAAAACATTAAAAAAAATGTTTTTAGTCATATCTTCTGAAGCTGAAGAGAGCACAGACCTACCTGTTAAACTAGATATATGCTGTGCAGGCCAGTGGTTGTTTCAAGCCATGTCTTCATATAGACCTACATTTAAAGTAAAAATAAAGAAGAGTGCAAGTCGAATATGTCAGCAGCAATTTTCCACAAAAGAGTAAAGAACAGAAGGGGAACTCATTAAGAAATTGTTTGAATTCATGCTTAGTGCGTGTGAGTTACTTGTAAAGAAAACCAGAAGAATTTTTAATATGTATAGAAAATGTAGTTATTAACTCTTGTAAATCTAGTACACCAGTACTTTTTAAATCAGTTATATGAAGGAAACATAACCAAACATAAGCTCCAAAAAGACACTACCTGAAAAAATAAGAACGCATTTTCAAGATCAAGTGATTATTTGGAAGTAACCATTTGATCAAATACACAAGAAGTGTGCTAAACATTGTCCTTGCAGTGAAACTCCCTCAACTTCTTTGTACTAGAAAATAAATCATACTCTCCAGTGTCTCTCCCAATGTCTCCTTAAATGTTCCTAAATGCTCACCTTCACCCTTTTTTTTTTTGTCTTTTTTTCTTTTTTGACATTAGAGGAAAGAAAAAAAAATAGCTGAAGAGTGATACCATGATTCTTCAATTTGGTCTTCACTGGGAAGAAGGTTAACACTAATGTCATGTGTGTTTATTGGCACACTTTTCAATACTAAATATGTATATGACAAATCAGGAGAAAGCTAAAAAAGTATTTTACTGTTGACACAGTTGGCATCAATGTCAGATATGGAAGTAGCAGGTTTAACTTCAAAATTATGTAGAACTCTCATAGCTGCAAAACATTTTTACTCTTCAGCTTAAAAAACTATTTCTGTAATTATTTTTTTGCTGTATTTCTAGGCTTAGGAGAGTTAAACATCATAAGGAATTGGCTCCTGTTAAGATCACAAGATATCAGTTAATTTCAACAGACAAGGAGAGAGCAGCCAATGTTATTCATCTAACCTGAGCACAGCTTTGATACTGTTCCACACAGGATCCTGATCTCCAAGCTGGTGAAATAAGGTTGTGATGGATGGACCACTTGGTTGATACAGAACTGGCTTGATGGCCACATTCGGAGAGTGGCTGTCAATGGGTTCATGTTCAAATGGATGCCAGTGACAAGTGGAGTCCCTCAAGGACCAGTACTGGGACCAGACTTTTGTAACATTGTCATTGGTGACATGGACACTGGCACTGAGTGCACCCTCAGCAAGTTCACTGATTATAGCAAGTTGTGTAGTGCAGCTGACACACTGGAGGGAAGAGATGCCATCCATAGGGACCTTGACATGCTGGAGAGGTGGTCTTATGCCAAGATGATGAGGTTCAACAAGACCAAGTGCAGGGTCCTGCATCTAGGTTGGGGCAGGCTCTGATAATAGACTGGGCAGTGACTGGCTTGAGAGAAGCCCTAAAGAAAAGGACTTGGGGGTGCTGGTGGATGAGAAGCTCAATATAAGCCAGCAGCATTCACTTGCAGCCCAGAAAGCCAACCTTATCCTGGATTGTGTCAAGAGAAGTGTGGCCAGCAGGTTGAGAGAGGTGGTTCTTCCCCTTTACTCCACTATGGTGACACCCCACCTGGAGTACAGTGTCCAGTTCTGGAACCCCTGTCACTAGAAATATAGGGACATGTTGAAATGTGTCCAGAGAAGGGCAATGAGGGTGATCAGAGGGAACACATCTGCTGTGAGGACAGGCTGAGAGAGTTGGGGTTGTTCAGTTTGGAGAAAAGAATGCTCTGAGGAGACCTTATTGTGGACTTCCATTATCTGAAGGGGGACAACAAGAAAGCTGGTGAGGGACTTTTTAGGGTGTTGGGTAGTGATAGGACTAAGGGGAATGGATTTAAACTGAAGGAGGGTAGATCTAGATTAGACATTAGAAAGAAGTTCTTCAACTTAAGGGTGGTGAGACACTGGAAGAGATGGTAGAAGCACCATCCCTGGAAGGTTTTAAGGCCAGGCTGCATGTGTCTCTGGGCAACCTGATCTCGTAGAAGGTGTCCCTGCCCATGGCAGGGGCTTTGGAACTAGATGATCCTTGAGGTCCCTTCCAACCCTAACAAATCTATGATTATATGAATCTGTGATTCTATTAAGATCATAAGTAAGATAAATTACAGAGCTTAATAAATATTTAGGTTCTTATTTAAATTTGTCATAAAAACATTCAAGTAAATAGGGAGAATAAATGGTGTAGCATAAATTAGATTCTAAAAATTCTTCCAAGTTCAGTCATTAAAGTGACACTGATGTATGTATCTATCTTTCTCTATATATATACACAGGCAGACATTATTAATGCCATACATGTTTTGTTACTTGATTTTGATAAACTGTGATTCTATTTCAAACCTCTTGTTAATTGCTCAACTTGAAGCACGTACTGCTAATTTGAATACTGTGTCATTTGGTGTTACATTTTTAATTAACAAAATGTATTCTGAGTTACTATAGCTCTCTACGTAATTTCTAATACACATCATTCGCTGTGGTATTTCAGAAAGTCTTTGCTTGTGATAGGTTTTGAACAAGCACTGACATATAGGAAATAAGAATTCAGGTTGCTCCCACCTCGAGTAAAAGCAAGAACCTATTTTAGAAGTAAGCAGGCCATTAGTGACTGAATTTATGCCCGTGATGGGTAGTTGTCTCTCTTTGACTACAATAGTATCATGAAACTCTGAGAGATATTTTCCAGTTCAGTATCTGCGAAACTTCTATTTCTAATAAAATAAAATGATCACGGTATATTAGGGGTTAGAAGGGAACTCTGGAGATCAAGAAGTCCAACCCCTCTGCCAGAGAAGGACCATAGAATCTAGCAGAAACTGCACAGGAATGCATCCTTCCAGGTCTTGAAAGAGAAGGAGAAGACGACTCCACAACCTCTCTGGGGAGCCTGTTCCAGTGCCCTGTAACCCTCACAGTGAAGCTCTTCATCATGTTGAGGTGGAACCTCCTGTGCTGTAGTTTATATCCATTGCCTCTTGTCCTCTCACACAGTGCAACTGAAAAGAGCCTGTCCCCTCCTTCTTGACTCCTAGCCCTCAGATACTTAATAAACATTTATTAAATCCCCTCTCAGTCTCCTCTTCTCCAGAATAAAAAGCCCCAAGTGTCTCAGCCTCTCCTCATAGGCTCCAATCCCCTAATCATCCTTGTAGCCCTCTGCTGGCTGGACTCTCTCCAGAAGATCCCTGTCCCTCTGGAGCCCAAAACTGGATGCAATATACCAGGTGAGGTCTCACCAGGGCAGAGTAGATTGGGAGGAGAACCTCCATCAATACCTGGACACACTTCTCTTAATGCACCCCAGTATACCATTGGCCTTCTTGGCCACAAGGACACATTGCTGACCCATGGATAACTTGTTATCCACCAGGACTCCCAGGTCCTTCTCCACAGGGCTGCTCTCTAGCAGACTGCCTCCTAAATTGTCCTGGTGCAGTTTATTATTCCTTCTCTAGTGCAGGACTTTGCACTTACCTTTGGCCTTATCCAAGTCTTGCTGAATGGCTGCACAGCCTTCAGGTGTACCAGGCAAACCTCCTAGTTTGGTATTGTCAGCAAAGTGCTAAGCAGACACTCTGTCCCCTCATCAGTGTCATTGATGAAGAGACTAAACGGGACTGGACCCAGCATTGATCCCTGGAGAATTCTACAAGTTACAGCTCTCCAGCTGGATTTGACACCATTAATCACCACTCTTTGCACTCCATTGTGTAACCAGTTCCTAATCCATCTCACTGTCTGTTCTTCTATCCCACACTTCCTGAACTTGCTCATGAGGATGGTATGGGAGACGGTATCAAAAGCCTTACTAAGGTCAGAGTAGACTACATGCACTGGTTCTCCCTGCATCTATGCGTTCGATTACAACATCATAGAAAGCTATTAGATTAGCCAACCGTAATTTCTCCTTGGTAAATCCATGCTGACTACTCCTGATCATCTTCCTCTCTTCCAAGTGCCTTGAGATGAGCTCCAGAATGAGCTGTTCCATCACATTTCCAGGAATGGAGGAGAGGCTCACTAGTCTGTAGTTTCCTGGAACCTCTTTCTTGCCCTTTTTGAAGACTGGAGCTACACTGGCTCTCCTCCAGTCCTCAGGTGCCTCTCCTGTCTGCCATGACTTTGCAAAAATGATGGAGAGTGGTAGAGTGACAACATCAGGTAGTTCTCCCACACTCTTGGGTGCACCTCATCAGGCCCCATGGACTTGTTGAATATTCACTTTATGTAACTGATCCCTAGCCCAGTCTGCATTGATGGGTGGAGAGTCCTCCCTCCTCTAGTCTTCTGCTTCATTCAGGGTCTGGAGTTCATAGGTGAGTTCAGTCTTAGGAGTAAAGACTGAAGCAAAGAAGGCATTCAGGAACTCTGCCTTCTCTGCATCCTCAGTTATCAGGGCTGCCTTCTCATTCAGCAGTGGGCCCACACCTTCCTTATTCTTCCTTTTATTACTGATAGACTTGAAGAAGCCCTTTTTGTTCTCTTTAAATTCCTTTGCCAGGTTTAGTTCCAAGAGGGCTTTGGCCTTCCTTGTGCCATCCTATATATGCCCTGGCAACTACTCTATAGTTCTCCCAAGTGAAAAGTGTGAAAAGTCCCTTCTTCAATGAACTGTAATTATCTTTCTTCCATGAGACTTCCTGTCACAATGAGTGACATCTTTCTGGATGACAGGAAATGCTTTTGTCTTAATACTTGTCCAGTTATACTTAACATCACATGGATTCTAATCATAGTTCTGCTGTTTACCTGTTAGGAAAATGATAGGTTGCTGCATTTTTCTGTGCTGGTCTTTCTCTTCATGTCTTTTATTTTTCTGGTATATGAGCATTTACTTAGTGATTATTGATCTGAGTTCTTCACTGGAGTCCTTAAGAGCTGCATTAATATGGACATCATCATAAATATCTATTTATATCACTAATATCACAGGCATCATCTTTTGTTCAAAGAGTTTTCAAGCAGGATTTTATAAAAGGTAAAAATATTAAAGTCTTATTTATTTTGTATAATCTTTTAAATTATCTTCTTAGTGGTATGTCCTATTACAGTTTGAGACAGAGGGTACAGCTGCCAAAATTGTTGGTTCATCTTTCTATGAAATATGTAGTGTGTTGTGTTTCTGATAAACACTATGATTACATGGCAAAGAAAAATGCTATTTAACTGCACCCCTGAGCCAGATATAGCCTTTCAGTTAAAAAAGGATATGGTACCTTGGTCATGTAAGAAGGAGTGTGGTTACTTAGGAGAGTCTCCTGCAATTTATCTACAATCAGCAGCACTTCATTTGCTAACAGCTTAGGTAGAGACTTCTAGTTATCACCCATTGTCTGTACCAAAACATACAAACCCAGTTATTTACAATGGACAAAGTGGAATGACTTTCACTGGACAAATTCTACCTGTGTTCCAGAAAGGAATCTCATAACTACCAGATGAAAATTACATTAACCTCAATTTAACAATCTATGATATGTGAGATGGTGTGAGTGAGTAACAAGAACAGCTGCCACAGGAATGAAGGTAAGCCAGAAGCAACTGGTGACAGAGCAGCGATGTCTGTACCACCAAAGCCAGAGTCCCACAATAGCCAAATGAGAAGAGCAAAATATGTCTGATGATGTTAGCAAAGAGACCAGGGGTTGTCAATCAATTCTATAATGACAGAGTAGGTCCAAAATGAAGCTTCAAAGGCAAGTCAGTAGGATAACATCCATAGTCACAGAGGACAGGATCAGGCACAGCTGCAATCCAGCTCAGGGAATGACCAAAAATAAGAGTCTGAACTTGAAAGCAGCTTGTAAGTGGTGAGGGAGCACCTCTAGCCTCTATCACACTTAGCAATTTCCTGGCAGCTAGAATCACATTTAGAGCATTATTAGACTGTGTGAGAGGTGGCTTTGAACATAAGTAGCTTGACTCTTGAAAAAGGTTCTAACAGTTGTCTGTCCTGATCCTGGAGTCCTTAAGATTAATCAGAACATTTGCTGGAGTTTTAAATAGAACTCAGGAAAACCAATATTTAGTATTATGTAGCTATGTATGTATAATATTATTAGCTATGTAGTTAGCTAAACTTTATTTAAAATATGTGGTTTATAGTCAAGGCCTCACATCCCACCTGGCTTCTTCAGTAACTTCAATAGTCTTGTTTTTTCAGTACATCTTTGGACATGAACAGAAAATGGAAAGAAAATATAAAATATATAAGATGATAAAGATATGAAAAATAGTCAAGCAAGTGTAACATCATAACCTAAAATTTGCTTGCAATGAATGATTGATTAAAACTGGCACTAGTGAAAAGAAAAGCCCTTTTATAACCTCAAAATAAGAATTTACCACCCAGTGTGTGTCTTCCTAATTGTTAAATCATTTCAGTAAAATCTGCTAGTAGGTTACAGAATCATGAGCTCCTCGGAAATGTGCCTGTTATTTTTATGCACAGCTGACGTGCCAGGGAAGAGCAATTTTGTTTACTCCCAGGTGGCTTAAATTTGATTTGAACTTACAGCTGAGTTTAAGCTGATGAATAGGTTTTTATTGAACAGGAATAAATTGAGAAATTTAGATTAGTCAGCCACTTTTTCATCATAATTTAAATTCCAGAGAAGATGCATTTAAAGCAGAAAGGTACATGCAATTGGTAAATTGTACCCAAGGACTAGCTTAAATAATAAAGTTATTAATGAATATAATGCTGTTTTAACATTTGTGGTGTTTATGCAAAGGAATTTGCACAAAACTAAGGGACAACAACTGCCATCAAAGATAAAAACAAGTGAATACATGGACAAACTAATAGGCAGACCAATACAGAGTAGTAATATACTGCTTGTAAACATAGACAACAGCTCTTCCAAAAAGACTGAATATTGTGTAACACACATTTTGGACATGTATAAACCCACAAAAATTTCCACTGCCTAATATGATCTCCTGAGAACTACATAAAAGTGAGTACCTTGTCAGCATTTCAACTTCAGAGTCTGAAATCTTTTTTCAGAAACGAGAAGGTAATCATAGCAATCCTTTCTAGAATCTAAGCATAAGAAAATCAGGATCTGGCTGTCTGTTCACTAGTAAGACAAATGCATAATTTGAAGTTAAACATGCAATTTCACTTCTTTCCTTTTTTATTTTTTTTCCCTCTTAACAAACTGCTGAGCATTCTTGTATTTTTGAAGAGTTTTTGTGTGGATTGTATGTATATACTTGTATGTTTGTGTTTATTTGGAAAATACCTTAAGACTAACAGATAACAAAGGTTATGTACTGTAATGCTATTCTGCTGACACACCTGAATAACAGTGACATTTCCTTTTCCGAAGAATGACAAATTCTGCGATTCTGCTGTCTAAACAAGGACTGAAGGGACTAATCAAAAAGGAAAGTACTTATACTCCCATTGTGTTTAGTGGAAAGACGTTACACCCTATATATGCTGCTAATTTGACTTTCGGCGAATTTGTGATACACCAGATAGCAACAGATGGAGTACATCTGTCCCAGAGGAGGGGAAAGATCATAGTGTATGAGAATGGCCTGTCCCCCAAAGGGGAAAAGATTCTAGGAAGGGATTTGGCAGATCTCATTGACAGGGCTTTAAATTAGATTGGAAAGGGGAAGGGGCTGAAACCAGTCCCTCCAGACAGGAGTCTGGGGGTGGTAAGCTGGAGTCAGGGGTGAAACCAGCAGCCCATCTGCAGTGCATGTACACTAATGCACAAAGCATGGGCAACAAACAAGAGGAGCTGGAAGCCTTGTTGCAACAGGAAAGTTATGATGTAGCTGCCATCACAGAGACATGGTGGGAGGACTCACATGACTGAACACTGTAATTGACAGCTACAGGCTCTTCAGGAGAGACAATGAGAGAGAAGGGGTGGAGGGGTGGCCCTGTACATCAGGGAGGCTCTAGATGCCATAGAACTGGAGATCAGGGGTGTTTGGGTTGAGTGCCTGTGGGTGAAAATTAGAGGGAAGACCAACAAGGCAGACATCCTGGTTGGAGTCTGTTACAGACCACCCAACCAGGATGAAGAAGTTGATGACTCATTCTATAGGCAGCTAGAGTCTGTCTCAAGATCGCCTGACCTCGTTCTCATAGGTGCAACCTGCCTGATATCTGCTGGAACTCAACACAGCAGAGAGGAGGCAGTCTAGGAGGTTCTTAGAGTGCATGGAGAATATCATCTTATCCAAGCTGCTGTGTGAGCCTGCCAGGGGTAACGCTCTGCTTGACCTCCTCTTTACAAATAGAGAAGGGCTGGTGGGAGATGTGGTGGTTGGAGGCTCTCTGGGGTCCAGCGACCACAAAATAATTGAGTTTTCCACATGCAGTCAAGCTAAAAGGGGAAGCAACCAAATCTCCATTCTGGACTTCTGGAGAACAGATTGCAGGTTACTCAAGGAACTAATTCAGAAGGTTCCTTGGAAAACAGCCCTTAAAAACAAAGGGGTCCAGGAGGCTCTGCAGAGGGACCTCGACCGACTGGACAGATGGGCAGAGTCCAATGGGATGGCATTTAACAAGTCCAAGTGCCAGGTGCTGCACTTTGGCCACGGCAACCCCATGCAGAGCTACAGGCTGGGGTCAGAGTGGCCGGAGAGCTCCCAAACAGAGAGGGACCTGGGGGTGATGATTGACACCCGCCTAAACATGAGCCAGCAGTGTGCCCAGGTGGCCAAGAGGGCCAATGGCATCCTGGCCTGTATTAGGAATAGTGTGGCCAGCAGGAGCAGGGAGGTCATTGTGCCCCTGTACTCCGCATTGGTTAGGCCATACCTTGAGTACTGTGTCCAGTTCTGGGCCCCTCAGTTTAAGAAGGACATCGAGAGACTTGAAGGTGTCCAGAGAAGGGCAACAAGGCTGGGGAGAGGCCTTAAGCACAAGCCCTGTGAGGAGAGGCTGAGGGAGCTGGGATTGTTTAGCCTGGAGAAGAGAAGGATCAGGGGTGACCTCATTGCCCTCTACAACTACCTGAAAGGTGGTTGTAGACAGGAAGGGGTTGGTCTCTTCTCCCAGGCAACCAGCACCAGAACAAGGGGACACAGTCTCAAGCTGTGCCAGGGGAGGTTTAGACTCAAGGTGAGGAAAAAGTTCTTCACTGAGCGAGTCATTCGTCATTGGAATGGGCTGCCCAGGGAGGTGGTGGAGTCGCCGTCCCTGGAGGTGTTCAACGGGAGATTGGACGTGACACTTGGTGCCATGGTCTAGTTGTGAGGTCTATTGGGACAGGTTGGACTTGATGATCCTTGGGTCTCTTCCAACCTTGGTTATACTGTGATACTGTGATACTGTGATACTTCAAGAAAGAAATCTTGAAGGTGCAGGAACAGGCTGTGCCAATGTGCCGGAAGATGAGCTGGCAGATGGCCAACCTGGATGTGCAATGAGCTTCTAAAGGAATTAAGGGGAAAAAAGAGGGTGTATGATCTTTGGAAGAAAGTTGAGGTAATCCATAGAATGTTTAAGGATATTGCTGGGTCATGTAGGAAAAAAGCCCACATATAGCTTAGACTGGCCACTGCTGTGAAGGACACAAAAAATCCTTTATAAATATATCAATAGCAAGAGGAGGGGCCAGGACAACCTCCACTCCTTAGTGGACACAGATGGAAACATGGTGACTGAAGATGAGGAAAAAGTAGAGGTACTTAACACCTTCTTTGCCTCAAATTTTAACAGCAGGATAGATTGTCTTCCAGACAACTGGCCTCCTGAGCTGGCAGGTGGAGGCAGGGAGCAGTATAGTTCCCCTGTAACCCAGGAGGAAGTAGTTAGAGAGCTCCTTAGCCGCCTGAATCTCCACAATTCCATGGGACCAGACAGGATCCATCCTAGAGTGCTGAGAGGGCTGGGAATGAGCTGGCCAAGCCACTCTCCATTATTATTCAACAGTCCTGGCTGACTGGAGAGGTCCCAGAAGACTGGAAGCTGGCCAACGTGGAGCACATCCACAAGAAGGGCCGGTTGGATGAGCCAGGGAATTATAGGCCTGTCAGCCTGACCTCGGTGCCAGGCAAGATTATGGAACAAGATATCTTGAGTGCAATCACACAGCACGTAGAGGATGGCCAAGGGATAAACCCAGCCAGCATGGATTTAGGAAGGGCAGGTCCTGCCTGATGAACCTGATCTCCTTCTATGATCAGGTGACCCGCTTGGTGGATGTGAAGAGGCCTGTGGATGTTTTCTACCTGGTCCTCAGCAAGGCTTTTGACACTCTCCCCCAAAGCAAACTCCTGGCCAAGCTGTCAGCCCATGGCTTGGATGGGAGCATACTGCGTTGGGTTAGGAACTGGCTGGAGGGCCAAGGCCAGAGAGTGGTGGTGAATGGTGCCACAACCAGCTGGTGGCCAATCAGTAGTGGTATGCCCCAAGGATCAGTGCTGGGCCCTGTGCTCTTTAACATCTTTATTGATTATCTGGATGAAGGCATTGAGTTCATCACCAGTAAATTTGCAGACGACCCCAAGCTGGGGGCAGGAGTTGATCTGCTGGAGGGTAGAGAGGCTCTGCAGAGGGACCTCGACAGGCTGGACAGATGGGCAGAGTCCAACGGCATGAGATTTAACACATCCAAGTGCCGGGTTCTGCACATTGGCCACAGCAACCCCATGCAGTGCTACAGGCTGGGGTCAGAGTGGCTGGAGAGCGGCCAGGTGGAGAGGGACCTGGGGGTGCTGGTTAGTGGTGGGCTGAACATGAGCCTGCAGTTTGCCCAGGCAGCCAAGAGGGCCAATGGCATCCTGGCCTGCATCAGGAACAGTGTGACCAGCATGAGCAGGGAGGTCATTGTGCCCCTGTACACTGCACTGGTTAGGCCGCACCTCGAGTACTGTGTCCAGTTCTGGGCCCCTCAATTTAGGAAGGATGTTGACTTGCTGGAACGAATCCAGAGAAGGGCAACAAAGTTGGTGAGGGGTTTGGAACACAAGCCCTAAGAGGAGAGACTGAGGGAGCTGGGGTTGCTTAGCCTGGAGAAGAGGAGACTCAGGGGTGACCTTATTGCCCTCTACGACTACTTGAATGGAGGTTGTGACAGGCGGATGTTGGTCTCTTTTCCCAGGCAGCCAGCACCAGGACAAGAGGACACAGTCTCAAGCTGCACCAGGAGAGGTTTAGGCTGGATGTTAGGAAGAAGTTCTATACAGAGTGATTGCCCATTGGAATGGGCTGCCTGGGGAGGTGGTGGAGTCGCTGTCATTGGAGGTATTCAGGAGGAGACTTGATGGGGTGCATGGTGCCATGCTTTAGTTGTTTAGGTGGGTTGGATTGGTTGATGGGTTGGACACGATGATCTTGAAGGTCTCTTCCAATCTGGTCTATTCTATTCTATTCTATTCTATTCTATTCTATTCTATTCTATTCTATTCTATTCCTGCTGAATGCATTTTAATAATGTATAGCACCCATGACCTCAAAGACACCTGAAAAGTACCATGGAAAGCAATTATTGACGTTAATATGTTGTATTAAAATAGAAAGAGAATGAATACTATGACCTAACACAATATTATACTCTTATTACCTTTATAAATGTAGTATATATAATGATTTCTGTAATTAATGCATACCAGGAATGCATAATATACAAACTTAATTTCTTATGGGAGTGTAACAGGAAAGAGTCTTGTGGTAATAGGAAGATATTTTAGGTGAGTTGGTAGGTGTGCAAGATATCTTTAGTTTGACTTGTTTATTATATGTTTGTGCTGGTAGGTTGTATGAGATAATTAATAGGGTAGTTGAGATGAGCTGGCACCCTGTCAAGCTCAGTCTTACAGCATGTCTTAAAAAAACAAACCAACCAAATCAAAAATTTAAAAAAGTGTTTTTTCTGTTTACTGAAGGACTTGCCACAAGTGTTGTGCAAAGCTGTAATCTTAATAATATTCTTTAAAATGATGTAAATGTAATGTATAATGCATTAAAATATATACTTGTGTAATATAACACATTAAAGTGTATATTTGCATAATATAATGCATTAAAGGTATGTATTTGATTTGCATACAAATTTTAAAACTACTTCTTAATTGTAAGTAAATACATTCATAGTGTGGTGTATTAAACAGTTCAGTTATATCTGTTTTGACATTTTCTTATTTTTGTGCTAAGAAAAAAAGGATTTTTTATATTGATTTGTTTTACTCTGTTTTTTCAGTGTCTGACAGTGTCTGACCCAATTTACTTAGTATTTCTCTGTTGTACTACCATTGGAGTGTTGGAGTTCTTTTGGATTTAGTTTGTGAATATGAAACAGATTGTTTCACTTTAAGGCAGCATTTCAGTATGTTAAAAATGACACGGATCTCTGGTGTGGGAAAAGAATTCTATGTATAATTCAGAAATAATAAAATAATATTAAATTCCTGGTCACACTCCTTAAAAAAATACACTTGAGAAGGAGAGTGCTTTGTGATACAGGAGCTTAGAAGTACATGTTACTTCCATAGACACCATACAGTTGGGGGAAACAAAATTAAAATGCACTTTTACTTAACAGACATAACTGACAAGAAATTCTTTTGCATGTTGTAACTAAAGAGTACATGAGTGGTAGCAACACATCCATAATGAAGTATGCCTGGCTTACACAGGACAGTTGGACCATTAGTTTTGCATTTTATTCATTCATAGCTCTAGTTTTGTTTGCTATGCTTCTATAAGCCTTGGATTTTGAGCACAATTGTTTTTCTCTGCAGGTTAAGCTAGTTGATGATTTGGTTATACCTTTGGATTTGCATTGTTAATATGCGCACTTCTGTAAAATATGTTTTCACAATACACAGTTTTGGTGAGTTGACCCTACCTGGATGTCAGGTGCCAACTAAAGCTGCTCTATCACTCCCTCTCCTCAGCTGAACATCATAGAGAAAATACAATGTAAGGCTCATGGGCTCAGAAAAGGACTCCTCTCTCTGCCTTCAATTGCTGTTGCACAAGATGGGTTTTTTTCCCCATCTTCTCAAATATGTTGTCAGAGAGTCACTACCACTGTTCCTGATGGGCTCCATGTTGGTCACTGGTGGGTCCATCTTGGAGCCAGATGGCATGGGCTTCATAAGGTGCAGGGGAGGCTTCTAGCAGCTTTTCACAGAAGCCATCCCCTCGCCTCCCTACTGCCAAAAACTTGCCATGCAATCCCAATATATACACTCTTAATATATTCTAATAGAAATTAGTTCTATTATTCTAGATTTTTGCATGGTTCTTGCAAGCTTCTTGGACAAAATCAGTAAAGTTGCTGTGTTTGAACAGCACATCTAAGTATCTCAAGATTTTTTTTGACTGAGATGGACAACAGGTTTTTTCTGTTTTCAGGACTGCTTGTACTGAAGACAAATTTTCATTAGTTCATAAGGAAATTGCAGTCAACAGATGTCCCCAGTGACAACATTTTCTTTCTTTCTTTCTTTCTTTCTTTCTTTCTTTCTTTCTTTCTTTCTTTCTTTCTTTCGCTCTTTCGCTCTTTCGCTCTTTCGCTCTTTCTTTCTCTCTCTTTCTTTCTCTCTCTTTCTTTCTTTCTTTCTTTTTCTCTTTCTTTCTTTCTTTCTTTCTTTCTTTCTTTCTTTCTTTCTTTCTCTCTTTCTTTCTCTCTTTCTCTCTCTCTTTCTCTTTCTTTCTCTTTCTTTCTTTCTTTCTTTTTCTCTTTCTTTCTTTCTCTCTTTCTCTCTCTCTTTCTTTCTCTCTTTCTTTCTCTCTTTCTCTCTCTCTTTCTCTCTTTCTTTCTCTCTCTTTCTTTCTTTCTTTCTTTCTTTCTTTCTTTCTTTCTTTCTTTCTTTCTTTTTCTCTTTCTTTCTTCTATTTTCTTTCTTTTGATCTAGGTATCTAAAGCTATATCAAATAGCTTTAACAAATCCTTGATCAATGCTTAAATCAGCAAGGCACTCTGGGTTGATACTTTAGTGATTATGGAAAAGTTGAGACTGGAAATAATGAGGCTCATAAAGGATTAGGAAAAAAAAGTTAACTTCTCTCTTTAAATGTGATTTCAAAAAATAAAAAGATGTTGACTGAACTAAATGATCATTTGCATTTTTGTAGTGTTCTTTTCCCCAGGAAAACTAAGATATCTTGTGTTTATTGGCAGTTTTCCAAGACTTCTGTGGTTCTTCCCTGGGATGGGAGAAACCTATCTCATTCTTCTTTTATTCAATATATCTCTCTAGAATTAAAAATGTCATCTGTTGAAAAAGCATGGCTTATGACAGTTACTGTCTTCTGGGCACAGAACTTTTCCTCCAGAATGTAGAATCTGCTTCCTTTATTCTCCAGATCTTTCAGGCAGGTGATATTCAACTCTGCATCCTAGGGGATCCAAGTCTGCCATATTTGTTGCCTGGTTAAACTGATAATTAGGTAAGACTCATTTAGATAAGATCAAACCAGTTCCTGGGGTTTTTCATAATGAGTGAGAACAGCACTGTTAAAAAAGTGGCTTTGATCTGTTGACATAGACCACAGTATTGAGCCTGACTTGATATTAATGAAGAAAACTTGCTTGATAGCAAATGTGACATGGACTAAGATCATTTAATTTATGGTGATCTAAGAATCTGACTAGGGTCAGATTATGTTAAAACTGCTGCATTAAGCTGTCTTTTCACTGAATTGCACTCTGCATTGATTTCCTGTGTTTTAATTTATGATTTAGCTATTGAAGTTTAATCATGGCTTGAAAACACCTCTGCAACATACATGAAATAGAAATGCTTTTATTGGTACTGTGATTCAGTGAACAGCAGAACACAACCTGGGTTCCTATAAAAGAAATGTATCTATCACACTCTCCATTTTCTTTTCACATTCTGTTTCCTAAAGCAGACAGCAACAGCCTACCTATCCTGATGAATTTTTCTGTAGCACATTTGTACAAGGAAAGGTAGAACACAGGTAATATAAGACAGTTATTCCCTTCTTAACATGGTAAGAAAGCCAGCAAAAGCAAAGAGCAAATTATTCAAAGCTGCCTATCATAGAATCATAGAATTCATTGGTTTGGAAAGGTCTTCTAAAGGTTGTCTACTCCAATGTCCCTGAAGTAAGCAGGGACATCTCCATTTAGATCAGTTTGCTCAGAGCACCATCAAGAGCACTTTGAATACCTCCAGGAATGGGCCCTCCTCTACCTCCTTGAGCAACCTGTTCCTGTGTTCTACCAGACTCATAATAACAACTTCTTCCTAATATCTAAATCTACTCTGCTTTAGTTTAAAATCATTGTCCCTTGTCCTAGTGTTATATGACTCTCTAAACAGTCCCTCCCCAGCTTCTTTATAGACCCCCTTCCAGTGCTGAAAGGTCTCCCAGAGCCTTTTCTTCACCAGCCTGAACAACTCCAGCTCTCTCAGCTTGTCGTTGTAGGAGAGGTGATCCAGCCTTCATTTTTCTTGCCCTCTTCTGGGCTCTCCATTGCTCTTCTGCTGTCCATCGATGTAATTGCTACATTGTAGAAAGCCACTAGTTTGGTCAGGTAGGACTTGTCCTTAGTAAAGCCACAATGACATCTTGAATCACCTCCCTGTCCTCCACGTGTTTTTCTACAGGCGAGGGAGAAGAGGAGGAGAGGTGGCCCTGTACATTAGGGAATCTCTTGATGCCTCAGAACTTCAGGTTGTGGATGATCATCAGTAAATTTGCAGATGACACCAAGTTGGGGGTAGGTGTTGATCTGCTAGTGGGTAGAAGGGCTTTGCAGAATGACCTCGACAGGCTGGACAGATGGGCAGAGTCCAAAAGCATGAGATTTAGCACATCCAAGTGCCAGGTTCTGCACATTGGTCACAGCAATCCCAGGCAGTGCTGCAGGCTGGGGTCAGAGGGGCTGGAGAGCAGCCAGGCACAGAGACACCTGGGTGTACTGGTTGATGGTAGGCTGAACATGAGCCTGCAGTGTACCCAGGTAGCCAAGAGGGCCAATGGCATCGTGGCCTATATCAGGAACAGTGTGGCCAGCAGGAGCAGGGAGGTCATTCTGCCCCTGTACACTGCACTGGTTAGGCCACACCTTGAGTCCTGTGTCCAGTTCTGCGCCCCTCAGTTTAGGAGGGATGTTGACTTGCTGGAACAAGCCCAGAGAAGGGCAACAAAGTTGATGAGGAGAGGCTGAGGGAGCTGGGATTGTTTAGCCTGGAGAAGAAGAGGCTCAGGGGTGACCTTATTGCTGTCTACAACTACCTGAAGGGAGGTTGTAGGCAGGCGGGGGCTGATCTCTTCTCCCAGGCAATCAGCACCAAAACAAGAGGACATAGTCTCAAGCTGTGCCAGGGGAGGTCTAGACTGGATGTTAGGAAGAAATTCTTCTTAGAGAGAGTGTTTGCCCATTGGAATGTGCTGCCTGTGGAGGTGGTGGAGTCGCCATCATTGGAGGTGTTCAGGAGGAGACTTGATAGGGTGCTTGGTTGCATGGTTTAGTTGATTAGGTGGTGTTGGATGATCGGTTGGATGCGATGATCTTGAAGGTCTCTTCCAACTTGGTTTATTCTATTCTATTCTATTCTATTCTATTCTTGAGAGAAAAGATTCAGTACCTGTGGGTTAAAATCAGAGGGAGGCCTAACAAAACTGACATCCTGTTTGGAGTCTGTCATAGACCACCCAACCAGGATGAAGAGGTAGATGAAACATTCTACAAGCAACTGAAGGCTGTCTCATGATCATCAGATCTTGTCCTAGTGGGTTACTTTAACCTGCCAGACATCACCTGGGAACTTAATTCAGCAGAGAGGAGGCAGTCCAGAAGGTTCCTAGAGCATATGGAGGACAGCTTCCTGATGCAGCTGTTAAGTGAGACTACCAGGGGTCAGGCTCTGCTTGACCTGCTATTCTCAAATATAGAAGGGCTCGTGGGAGATGTGATGGTAGGAGGTTGTCTAAGGTGCAGTGATCATGAGATAGTGGAGTTTTCAATATGCAGGGAGATAGGGAGAAACACTAGCAGAACCCTCACCTTGGACTTCCATAGGGCAAACTTCCGCTTACTTAAGCAACATATTTGGAAAGTACCCTGGGTATCAACCTTTATGAACAAAAGGGTCCAGGATGGTTGGACCTACTTCAAACAGGAGCTCTTGAAGACACAGTTCCCACGTGCCGAAAGATGAGCCAGCGGGGAAGACGACCGGCCTGGATGAGCAAGCAGCTCTTTAATGAATTAAGGGAAAAAAAGAGGGTGTATCACCTTTGGAAAGGGGAGGAAGCAACTTGAGATACGTTTAAGGAGGTTGTTAGGTCATGTTGGAGAAAAATTAGAGAGGCAAAAGCCCAGTTAGAACTTAAGCTGGCCACTTCTGTAAAGGACGATAAAAAGCATTTTTATAAATACATTAATGCTAAAAAGAGAGTAAAGAAGAACCTCCACCCTTTATTTGACCTATTGGAAGGAAATATTGTAACTAAAGATGTGGAAAAGGCTGAGGTTCTAAATACCTTCATTACCTCAATTTTGAAAAATAAGGCAGGAGGACTTCAGGATAACTGGCCTCCTGAACTGGTTGATGGGTTCAGGGAGCAGTATAGTACCCCTGAAATCCTTGAGGAATTAGTTTGGGACTTGCTGAGCCACTTGGATCCTTACAATTCCATGGGACCAGATGGCATGCATCCTATGGTACTGAGAGAACTGGCAGATGAGCTCACCAAGCCTCTCTCCGTCATTTTCCTTCAGTCTTGGCTCACCAGAGAGGTCCCAGATGACTGGAAACTGGCCATTGTGATGCCCATCCACAAGAAGGGCTGGATGAGTGAACCTTGAAATTACAGGCCTGTGAGCCTGACCTCAGTGCCAGGCAAGATTATGGAGCAGATCATCTTGGGGGCAATAACTGCGCACCTGAAAGATGGCCAAGGGATCAGGTCCAGCCAACATGGATTAAGGAAGGGCAGGTCCTGCCTGACCAGCCTGATCTCCTTCTATGATCAGGTGACCCACCTGGTCGATGTGTGGAAGGCTGTGGATGAAGTCTACCTGGACTTCAGCAAGGCCTTTGACAGCATCCCCCACAGCAAACTCCTGTCCAAGCTGACAGCCTGTGCCTTGGAGAGAAGCACTCTGTGCTGGCTTAGGAACCGGCTGGAGGGCCGAGCCCAGAGGGTGGTGGTGAATGGTGCCACATCCAGCTGGTGGCCAGTCACTAATGGTGTTCCCCAGGGATCAGTGGTGGGCCCCATCCTGCTCAAAATCTTTATTGATGGTCTGAATGAGGGGATTGAGTCAGTCATCAGTAAATTTGCAGGTGACACCAAGTTGGGAGCAGCTGTTGATCTGTTAGAGGGAAGAAGGGTAGGGTAGAGGGACCATGACAGGATGGACAGTGTCCAACAGATGGGCAGAGTCCAACATGATGACATTCAATACGTCCAAGTGCCGGGTGCTGCACTTTGGCCACAATAACCCCAGGCTGAGCTACAGGCTGGGGTCGGAGTGGCTGGAGAGCAGCGAAACAGATAGGGACCTGGGGGTACTGATTGATGGTAGGCTGAACATGAGCCAGCAGTGTGCCCAGGTGGCCAAGAGGCCAATTGCATCCTGGCCTGCATCAAGAATAGTGTGGCCAGTAGGAGCAGGGAAGTCATTCTGCCCCTGTACTCAGCACTGGTTAGGCCACACCTTGAGTCCTGTGTCCAGTTCTGGGCCCCTCAGTTTAAGAAGCACATTGAGACTCGTGAACATGTCCAGAGAAGGGCAACGAGGCTGGTGAGAGGCCTCGAGTACAACCCCTACAAGGAGAGGCTGAGGGAGCTGGGGTTGCTTGGCCTGGAGAAGGGGAGGCTCAGCGGAGACCTTATTGCTGTCTACAACTAACTGAAGGGAGGTTGTAGCCTGGTGGGGTTGGTCTCTCCCAGGCAGTCAGCACCAGAACAAGAGGACACAGTCTCAAGCTATGCCAGGGGAAATTTAGGCTTGAGGTGAGGAGAAAGTTCTTCACAGAGAGAGTTGTTGGCCATTGGAATGGGCTTCCTAGGGAGGTGGTGGAGTCCCCATCCCTGGAGGTGTTCAAGAGGGGATTGGATGTGGCACTTGGTGCCATGGTGCCATGGTTTAGTTGTCATGAGGTCTTGGGTGACAGATTGAACTCGATGATCTTTGAGGTCTCTTCCAACCTTATATCTGTTCCATGATCCTCCCAGGAATAGAGGTGAGGCTCTGCAGATAAGATATCTAGCTTTGGCTAAAATTTTGCAGACAACTTTGAAAACTTTCTGTATTTTTCTTCTTACAAAAGGTTTTAGTTATTTATACAAAGCCTGCCAGATTATTCTTTCCTTAATGATCTGTTTTAAGTGGCTCTTATAACAAAGAACACTTTCAGTTGTGTTGGTGTTTCTTTGGTATGTGCCCAAATTATTGTGTAGCTATTTATTGGTGATACAAGTCACTACCTTTTCTTCCTGTTTTACAGTGCAATCAATGAATAACTGATGGCCTACGTCATGAAAGGACTTGTTCTCAAAGGGACATTTTCAGATGAACTGTTAGTTCTCACATTATTGAATGAAATATTCCTATGTTTAAAAGACAGACCATAAATGATCTTCAGCAGAAGAAGCTGATAAAGCACTTTTATTCTAAGCCTTTTTTGCTTTTGTATATACTGATTTCCCAAGCTAGGTCAATAAGCAATTTAGCCAGCAAGCTACATTGATAACATGGCGTGAGCGGTATCTGAAGCCAAATAGACAGGTATAGTGCCTCATTCTTTATATTGTTTTAGGATTTGTTTTGTTTTCACTTCTTCATGTTCCAGGATCACTGTAATCTGTTAGTGTGTTAATAAACATATCTGTGTTTTTTTCTGATTTTGATTGCTTTAACTACTTTTCTGACTAAAAAAAGTGGGGGGGGGGGAGGGGAAGAAAAGAAGGTGTATCTGAATAAAACATCTTATTAATAAATTTCTCAGTTTTGTGCAAAAGTCTAATGGTCAAATGAAATATTTTGTTTTGACAAAGAAAGGAATTATATCTGTACTTCAGTCAAAATTACTTTCCGTTTTAAAATTACTTTACTTTTTCCTTTAGTAGTAAACCCAGTAAAAATCATTTGTGTATAATGAAATGCTTTTCTGAGGTGAAATAATACCTTAACTTTTTCATTTAATGGAAAAATTTACCATAAACCATAGATACTCTTATTTTATGAGCATGCTACTGTGATTCTTTAGAAAAATGGTGCTTTAATTTACATTTCTGTGTCTTATAGGCCTTCATTTTTTAACTCTTTGTAAAATATATCTGTGTTAAATTATATTAAAGCTGAATATATTCAGTGGGTGGGTCTAAAAAGTTATTTGGTCTTATCATTAATACTGATAATACTTAATCTCTGATAAGTATCTAGTAGCAAAGCAGGTATAGGTAACACTAGTGTGTAACTACTAGTATGAACTAGTAGTAACTGTGGTAGATTTGGTGGGGGGCGTTGTGAATACAGGTAATCAGCTCAATTATATGTAAAAACAATCAATAATATATCTATGCCAACATTTGTATTCTGATCACAGACACATTTTCTGAAGTAAATCTGATCATTAATAGGTCAGTTTGAATTAAGGTATGCTAGAAAGCATGAACTGGATTGTTTCCACATGGTGCTATACTGGAAGACAAAACTGTACTTAATCCAAAGTGAAAACAGACAAATATAGATGTGGTCCAGTGTTAATATCTAATGTAGATATTTAAATCTTCCAGCAGACAGGTAGCTAAGGAGGCACTGTGAGTGAAGGCCTTTTTTAAAAGCAAAGCAAAGCAAAGCAAGCAAAACCCCACAAAAACAAACAAACAAAACCCACAAAAAACCACAAACCACCACAGGCAAACAAACAAAACCCCCAAACAAAAGCAAAAAAAGAAAACCAAAACAAACCCAACAACTATTTTCATTTTAAGCCTGGATTGGTCCTGCAAGTGGATTTTCCCTACAGTCACACAAACAAGTGCATGTAAAATGAAGTGAGGCCATATTATTGCTTTTCCTGTCAGTAGTTCAGGCAGCCAGTTAAAGAAACTAGACGTTGTATGTAGTCAAAGTGGAGAGGATGTTTAAGAATTAATGTTCTTCTGATCACCTTCTGAAATCTCGTCTGAGTATATGAAGACCTTATTTTTTGCTACCTGTATACACAGAATTCTTTGTTTCTATACATATAACTAATCACAGGAAGGTCATTTGTGCAGAAGCCTTTTTAAAGAACAATGCATTCAGAGGCACAGTTTTAGATATACAGGACTGGTAATACAACTATTTTTTAAAACTTTTTTTTTTTTTTAGTTAGGAAGAACTACACAATTTTGTAAACATTGCTCCCTGTAAATAATTGCGGCACTAATGTTGGTTTGCTAATTTTCTGTGCAGAATTTTCAATGTGGAGGACAGGGAAATTGGTAGGAAGAATAGATGAAAAAGTGAGAGAGGCTGTCTTGGGCTATTTAAAAGATAAAATAATAATAACAGGAAAAAGAGTTTGATTTTTAAAAGCAAATATGACTTTTTAGTTTCTTAATGTTTTCCTCATTTTCTTTTAAAGATCTTGTATGTGATGTGACACACTTGTAACACAATTCTAGTACAAATGTGGAGTAAAATGTGAATTCTGAGAGCTCTCTAGAATGAATTCAGAATAGAATTTTGTTATACTAGTTCATTTAGAGATAGAATGGGAAAGGTGTGACACTATGGAGAAAATATATAAATCTCACTAATAAATCTCTAAATGATTCTCATGAACTCACCTGTGTTCAGCATACATAGGACTGCTGGGCATTTTTCTAAAGAAAATCCCATCATGAATCCTTGGTAAAATAAGCATAAATGTAGCAATGATTTCTATGTGGTGTCATATGCTTTTAATATGCACTAATATTTATGATGCTCAAATTCCAGCACTGAGGCTGTTTATGTTGTATTACTTTTCAAAACATAAAGTATATTTCCAGACTTGTTTTTGTATTACAGATTTCAGTATTTACACTTAGTTATTTGGAAATGTTTCTTCTCCATTTGTTGTTGTAATCATGTAAGGAAAGAGGGATAAAAATAATCACTACTTGATTATTTATTCATACCTAATGTGTGCCTAAATTGAACAGTATAATTGCTATGCAAAGTTTACAGAGTAGCTCAGAATATAAACACATCACTTGGGAAGTTCATGTTCATTTGTAGGCAAAAAAACCCTGTGAAATATCCTACACATTCCACCCCACCCCTCCCTGTCTCGTTTTTCTCTTTCCATCCTATGGAACTGGTCTTTTTAGGCAAAACCCTAGGTCTACTAAAGCTGATGTCAGAAATCCCTGTCAACTCTAAAGGACTTTTGTCTTTATTTAGTGATTGGTTATGTATATGTTCATATGAACACAGATTGAATGATGTTGAACACTTTAGAAACTACACTTGTGAAGCGATATTGATGTTTTAATGGCAAGACAGGTACAATTTGGACAAAATTAGACAGTGCTTCCTTGCATAGGTACAGTTAAAACTTAACTGTCTAACAGTCTTCCATGTGCTAGGTACTTAGCTGTTTTTCATTACATGTCCACCTAAGGTATATCAACCATGTAGGTTTGTTTCAGATTTTTAATTCCAGACCCCAAAACACAGACCCACATAGCAGTTTGCCATTGCTTCTGCATTGCTGTTCTTTTCAGAGAAGAACTGTAAAAGAAGATTCTGCTGTGAAGTTCTGGCTGCCAATATCTCATTCCTAATGCCCAGAAGTGAATGTCTCCAATTACACAAAATAAATACTGATACATTGCAACAAGAAAGCAATGTAATCATAATAATATGTTTATAATAAATAAAGCTTTAAGCTTGCAATGACATTAATGCAATTTTACACCGTGTAATAGTCTCTGAATAAAATTAACAACAATATATGACTGTGGCAGTCTGTGTGTCAGGTGAAGTATTCACTTAATAATGATTTGACTTATGACAAGACTCCCCACCTCCTTCACCAGGCACACTATTTCTCCACCACTTCATCATGATTTAGAATTTTCTTCTTTCCTTTGTACAGTGTCTCAAGACTCTGCAAAAATGAACAGATATGTCTGGACTTTAGAAATGAGGGAATTGCAGTGACCCTCTTCCTTCCTTAAGTGCTGTGAAGAGACAGTATTGATATTTTCACAGCTGATGTTGTTAATCTATTTGAAGAATGCAATAATGTAAATTTTACACTAAGGAAACAACATTGCAATTTTATAATATTGAATGAAAAATTGGTAACATTTTACACTTTGGTAGTTATTTTAATTATATTATTTCTGATTAAATAATTTCATATAACTATATAAGTAATGTGGCATGGCATGAGAGTCACATTTTTATATTATGTGCCTTACAGGACAATTTTGAAAGTTGGGAGAAATCCATCAGGAGATTGATTAAATAATAAAACATTTTAAAATAGATTATATACTATATTAATATTCTTAAATTACATAAGTGAGTTGTGTTATGTTTTAAATAAGCAATGTTAGAAACAATCAGAAGAAAATTACTTATTCAGTATAAGTAAAATAGCAAAAATATTTCATTTATTGTAAACTGAGTCATAATGGTAGGGGATAGAACTGATCTGTTTAGCAACTAGGTGTGATATGCTATGTGGTAAGATAACATTTTTATCTACTTTAATTACTTTACTTCAGGCAATCAGTACCAGAACAAGAGGGCACAGTCTCAAGCTGTGCCAGCGGAGGTTTAGGCTGGAGGTTAGGAAGAAGTTCTACACAGAGAGAGTAATTCCCCATTGGAATGGGCTGCCTGGGGAGGTGCTGGAGTCACCATCATTGGAGGTGTTCAAGAGGAGACTTGATAGGGTGCTTGGTTGCATGGTTTAGTTGATTAGGTGGGTTGTATAATAGGTTGGACACGATGATCTTGAAGGTCTCTTCCAACCTGGTCTATTCTATTCTAGTCTATTCTAGTCTATTCTAGTCTATTCTACTGTCTTGGTATTCATGCATGCATTATTTAAAGCCAGATCCAAACTCAAACCAAACCAGAAACATCCAAAATCAAACAAACTAGTATCCTGAAGTTAGAGAATATGGACCTTGAGAAAATTTTTGAAATAATTAATTACAGACATATTTTTAAGAGCTTCAGAAAATACTACAAGACTCAACAAGGATAGTACATGAATGGTCAGTAAGAACAAAATTGTAATTGGCATATTCATCCAAGTAGTGCTCTTAAAATCAATACGATTATTCATGCAAACAAGGCGAACCAGGTGGTGGCCAATTACCCTTGTTCTTAATAGATGAGCTTTGGACTGCTGACTTATTTTAATGTTTTCTCTAACACAACAATCTCTTAGTACAATAATTTGATCTTCATTTTTTGTTAATTTTTTGTCAATTTTTTGTCACCATTCCTCAGTTCTGATTTATGTGTATTTTCCTCCTCTTCCTTTATTTCCTAGTATATTTTCTCTGCACCTACAGATTATCATGTGAATAGAACAACTGAGAAGCAATCTAATAGATGTTACATACCTGATTTTAGCTGGCTGTTTTTTATTCCAAGCTCTACCTGTTCTATCTGCTGCAAAGGTGCTCAAAAGCTGTGCCTCTTTGGATGTGTTTAATAGATCTCTGTCAGTACAGGTTTGGGTAGAATCAATTTACTTTGGCAACCTACCTCCTAGTTACTGACATCTTTTTGCTTACTCGTGGCCAGGTACGGAAGACCTGATTATGTCATGTCCTTTCACATGGAAATACTCACTGAAAAATGAAACACTTTGCAGGTTATTTGCTGCCGAATTGGGGCCTCTCTTCACAGCTTTAGGGGAACAGAAACAGAAAGCAGCAACATCATCAACAACAGCAAAACAACCAAACCAAACCAAAACCCCAAACAACAAACCAACCAACCAAACCCCACCCCCAGCATTAACTTTGCCAGACCAACTCAGTTAGAAGCAAATGAAGCTCTATTTAACAAATAACAACTACACTCTATAATGGAATGCAATGAATATGTACAAAATATACAGTATTTGCAATATTATACAGATATTTACAGTGAGCAAACAAAACAAAAATCCCCCTGGTCAGAGACCAGGGAAGCCATTCCACTGGTCCCCCCAGCCCCACCTGTCCCAAGAGAGAAAAGGAGCAGAGAGAAAGCAGTAGGTTAGACTTAATTAAACAATTTCAGCCTAGGCCAGCTGACAGCATGTTAATCACTCCCAAGCAAAGAAAAAAAACAGAGGTCAGAAAAGAAGAGAGAGAATTGCTATGGTGCAGCCCATCTTATTCTAGATATTTCTCCAATGAATTTGTTTAGAAGAATCTTTTATTTTCCTTTTTACACACACAAACAAAAAATACTTTTGCAGGATTTAGGCTTGTGTATCTGTGTATCTTTGTATCTTTTTTTTTTTTTTTTTGGTCTTAGTGTGTGTAACAAGGAAAACATGCAGAATTGTGAAGCACAGATTTGAAAAAAACAAAACTATTTCTGTATTTGCATTACCTTTTAACTAAAAAAAAATGCACATACATTTTTCCTGTTTTCTCTCTAATAAGAAAGGTGGCTCATATAAGACTGAATTTCCCTTGGAACTATAATACAAACCTGACAACTTTTCCTTTTTAATTTTGACAAAAGAAGCATGTCACTGGCATTTTCTAGATGAAATTGGTAGGACATTAGACATGATTAGTTAGAGTGTTTCAGAGAAAAATAAAGACCAATGCATTTGCAACAAGCATGACAGAAAGAGCCTGGTTCTAAATAGAAAGCAAATTTTTAAAAAGCAACCCAAAACATTCTGAGACTCATTTGGATTAAGAAAACAACAAACAAAAAAACCCTACAAACACACCCCTTCCCCTTTTTTCTAGGAAAAGTCAGTGTCTTTTTTATTAACTTTTCTTCTTAATTTTTTATTGCTCTAGTAACACATTCCATAATCTCTTTATTTCATGCCTGTCTTTATTTTGACTGTAGGTCAGGTGTTCTTGAAATACTAATATTAACTTCTTCTTTTTGAACTGCCTGCATCTTCCTGAATTCCCTTTCATCCATGGAAAATTGTTGCCATATAGATATTTGATTCACCCCGAGCACAGCTTACAGGACAACATGTAAGCAGGTGAAGACGTTTATTACATTATACAGCAAGGTTATATAGTCCATCAGAAAGAATATGTGTCACATCTTAATTGGTTGTTTTTTACTGGCATGTGTTTAATTAAGGCATAAAATAGGTTAAAATAACAAAACAATATTTTAACACATCCAACCAAACTCTGCCTTGATTTTCTCCTTCTGTTACAAGATATTTACATTCTTTTCTGAGTCACAGATTGAACATATCCTTTTCTAATTTGAACAGAGGCAAATCTTCCCCAGTCTTCCAAAGCTATCTGAAAACAACCTTCTCCTACATATTCCCCTTCTCCTACATATTCCCCTTTTTCTTTTTCTTTTTCTGTTAGTGATCGACCTTTCTAACATTCTTTGCATACATAGAAGCAAGCAAGTTGAAACTAACTATATAGCAAAAGCAAAAGTTCTGTAATGTAGCGTGTCTAACAGACTGGTGTAACCCATAAAAGACACAATACTCAGAGCTGTACCAATTAGCTCATTCTAACACAACTGGCATAATATATGGTTAAAGATAACAAGACTTCAGCTACATTACAGTAACAAGCACACATTCCTTTCCTTTTATGTTACAAGGTCAGAACACAAACAGAACAGTTGCTTCTTTCAGACAGAAAGTTTCATCCTACAATGTTGAACTTACTTCTTTGTCACTTGCCCAGTCTCCCAAAAGAGAACTTAGATCTTACTAGTTCAAATTCTCGCACTTCCCTTTTCTCATTAACAAAGAAGACTTGATCAACCATACCAGTTCTAGCCTGAACACATTGTACACAGGGATTAAGATGCAAAGACCCACAAATACAGCAAACTCAATCCTCAGATCGTAAGCAGATCCTTACGATCTGCTTCAAAGGTATGTTACAGCTTTGCCTTTTTCTAAGATGGTCAAAATCATAGAATTGTTTAATGTCAGCAAGATCCTCCTTTAATCCATAAGGGTAGAGCTGGCCAGGCTCCATCTCCACAGATAAGGAAAATGCTTGCAGGCAAAAAGCTAGAGTGAAAATGCTCCTTCACTGGGTCAGAGATGACATCCTGAATATTCATGGTTCTGCCCAACATAAAATTGAACATAACAAAATAATCCATTTTTATTTATAACATACTGATCTCTT
The DNA here is from genome assembly GCF_014839835.1 of Dryobates pubescens. Classification (NCBI taxonomy): domain Eukaryota; kingdom Metazoa; phylum Chordata; class Aves; order Piciformes; family Picidae; genus Dryobates; species Dryobates pubescens. Next base: position 51,662,938 of record NC_071657.1, read on the forward strand.
GATGCTTTGTTTTTGCTAAGGAAAGGTACTGAGTCCTAATGATCCTAACTTTGGCCTAATGTTGTTTATTCTTTCAAATTCCTCCCAACTAAAACCTTCAAAATGTTTATATCCTCCATAAATTTTGTTAAATCATGCTTAAACCCACATATAAAATGAAAATTTGAGAACATAACATGATTTAACTATTCTTTCTTGTGACATAATACCTGAATTCCCTCTTTTTTTTTTTTTTTTTTTTTTTTTACCTAAAATGGAAATGTTTTTTGTGGTATAATTCATTTTGACCTTCCCTTTAACTATTTAGGATTATTTCTTGTCTATGACAGACTGTTAACATATAAATGTATGTGAACATATTCTCTAATCACACAACAATTAAGCAACCATGATATTTAGTCCTAATTCAGATGTTTTCTGGTACATTTTTGTGTAATCAGCCTCTGATTGATGTTTTTGATTTCAGATTATCATGACTGTCATTATGATCAGTGTTAGGTAGGTCTGCTGATTTTCAATTTTATAGGAAATGTTGTTTGTCCCATTCTCTTGATCCTTGTGCTGCCTTCTGCTGAGATGATTGCAGCACTGAGTTGCAAAATTGATGTTTCCAGGTCGGGACATGGCTTTTCCTTGCTGATATCACTAAAGCTGTAGGTTATAAAATATGCATCCCTCTTTTTTTTTTTTTTTTAATATATATATAATTCTTCTCCTGAAGCTATTATGAATCCAATGAAAAGACCAAAAAAGAAAAAAAAAATCTATAATATCCCTATATGAAACCCTTAACTTATGCTAATACCAAAAATCCCTAAAAACTTAAAGAACTATGTTAAAATTAAATTATAAAAATCAATGTCTAAAAAGAAACAAAAAAGATGTTATATTATGATGCTCATTTTTAAAATGAAAATGTATTTGCCACAACCCTTACCTATATTACATAGAGATCTCTTGAAATGCCATGGCACACAGGAAAAAAAAAGGTTAGAACAAAAGAGAGAAAAAACCCTTAACCTATGAACTCCTAGAATAACTTATTCTACTTAAACTTAATCACTAAATACCTAAAATAAATACCCATTATTCATTATGCTTACTATTAAATCTTAACTACTAAAAATATCAAAATAACAAATCTCTATAGTACCTTGCAATCATAAATAATGAAACTTAGCACTCTTGCTTTAAATCAGAGCACAACTTTCATAGACAAGAGAGTCTTATCAGAAAGAGAAGGCAGGAGGAAAAGAAAGAGCGTGGGGAAGCTGATGGGCTCAGCAAAGCCACGATAGCTACAGAGTGGGGGGAGGTGGTGGTGGTGAGAATGTTGCCGAATTCACAGCAGATGCCTTTCCAGGTAGCTTCCAGTTGAAATGCAAGATCTCTCAGTGGGACGGAGGTGACAGCAGTGATTCTGAGCTTAATTGATGGGTTTGAGCCTGAAACTCAAGATGGCTAGAGTGGACACCATTGTTTCTTCTCCACTCCATATCACTGGATGCTAGTGCATGCAACTTACAGCAGCATTTCTCAAAGTACACAAAAGTATCAGGCAATCAGTGTTTCTCATTTTCTTCTCTAAGGTAGGCATTGCTTTAATTTCTCTGACTTTACTTTCCTTCTTAGCACAGTCCCAAAACTCAGTTCTGATCTTATGCTAGATCACTGGATCATATACTGTTGCTTTTATGACAGAGGAGTGGTGGTCAGCAGATGAAAAAAAAATCTGCTGAAAAGCAGAGGTACTGATAGATTTCTCATGTTGCTTAAATAGTTTCTAACAGGCTCCTATGATAGTTATGTTCTCTTGAGTGATACTTTTTGCTTAAAATGTCCCTTCTGTTCACAATTTAAACATGCTGGAGAATTTTTAAGAGTTGTAGCAGGAGGGCTAGCAGTGGCGCTAGCAGTGGGGTGGTAGCGGATGTGAGTAATGACTCCCAGTATTGATTTATCTTCTTTTATTACTTGATTTCCCATTACGTGCTCACCAAAAGGAGGCACCAACCCCCAGGGAGGCTCTAACTCCCCAATTTCCACAACTGCTCACCTATGCTTCACAGTTCTGCAGATTCTGTTCTTTTTTTTTTTTTTTTTCCCTGAGTTGTCTCTACTTTTTCTTTCTTTTATTTTTTCTTTATATTGTCTTCCTTATTTTTTTCCTTCTTTATTATTTTCTTTCTTTCTTATTTTTAATGTCCAGACGTTTGCGCCTCTCACGCCTTTTGTTATGCTAAGTCAGGGAACAGCACCAGCATAAAAGCCAATAAATTAATCTCACAGAGATTAATTTAAAGGCTACCATTTGTGACGTCGATGAGCATGACCATCTCCACAATCCTGATGAAGTGAAATTTCTTGTTGTTGGTGCAAGTGGGAGTCATAATGTATAGTTGCTCAAAGGTGCACATTCAGAGTCAGTCACCATTTGTTGTTGCACAGCTTCCAGGACAAGATGTACGCAGGCAAAGACATTTATTACATTATACAGCAAAGTTATATCATCTATCAGAAGGCACATGTGTCACATCTTAACTGGTTATTTTTTACTGGAATGTGTTTAATTAAGGCATACAATAGGTTAAAATAACAAAACAGTATTTTAACACATGCAATCAAACTCTGCCTAGATTTTCTCCTTCTGTTACAAGGTGTTTACATTCTTTTCTGAGTCACAGACTAAACATAGCCTTTTCTAATTTGAACAAAGGCAAATCTTCGCCATAGCCTTCCAAAGCTATCCAAAACCAGCCTTCTCCTACAGAAAATGTAGAAATTTCTCCTTGCATTGTTAAGAGAGAACAGGTGTGTACATCTTTTATTTCAAGACTATAATCTATATGAATAATGCATTTTGTATAAGATTTTCAATATAAATACTTATTTTTTTCTCAGTGATAATTGTTGAGATCACTTCATCTGACATTATTGCCTGATTTTGATCAAATCCAACCTTTTTTTTTTTTTTTTTAAGAGACAGGTAGAATTGTTACAGCTGATTTGTTGAGTTGTAAAAACTTATTGCCTGAAGGAGAAAGGACACCAATAACTGCAGACCCACTGAAGATCTTTATTTCATATTTCATATTACCAGTTGAAAAAAAAACAAACAACACAACAACTCCTGAAATATTAATTTTATTTCCTTTATCTTTTATAACATTATGTAAAATGTATATAATAAGCTCAATAAATATAAACATTTCCTTTTTTAATCAGTCCAATAGTGGTGTCAAGAAAGTATTGTACTACTGATCTGGCTTAAACATATTAAAAGATTTTTAACAGAAAAATAGATTTTGTGTCATCACCTTAAAACAAGGCTGGCTGCACCTGTGGCTGGCTGCTTCTGTGCACCTGGCTGCACAGAAGCATAGGACAAATAGAGCCCTTTGCTGGATGTTTTGTCCAGTCTGTGTAACGGTAATTTGTAGGTCAGAGATCACAGTATCACGGTACCACATTATCACAGTGCCACAGTTTCACAGTATCACAACATCAAAGTATATTAGAGGTTGGAAGGGACCTCAAGAGATCATCGGGATCACTTAGGGTAGTTCGCACAGGAATGCATGCAGGTGGGTTTTGAAAGTCTCCAGAGAAGGGGACTCCACAACCTCCCCGGGCAGCCTGTTCCAATGCTCTGTCACCCTCACTGTAAAGAAGTTTCTCCTCATGCTGAGGTGAAATCTTCTGTGTTCAAGTTTGAACCCATTGTTCCTTGTCTTATTACCATGCACCACTGAAAAGAGCTTGGCCCCACCCATTTGACACCCACCTCTCAGATATATATACACTTTGATCAGATCCCCTCTCAGTCTTCTCTTCTCAAGAGTGAATATCCCCACAGATCTCAGTCTCTCTTCACAGGGGAGATGCTCAAGTTCCCTAATCATCCTCATGTCTCTCTGATGGATTCTTTCCAGCAGTTCTCTGTCTTTTTTGAACTGGGGAGCCCAAAACTGGACACAGTATTCCAGGTGTGGTCTTACCAGGGCAGAGTAGAGATGTAGAACTTCCCTAGATCTGCTGGACACACCCTTCTTGGTGCATCCCAGGATACCATTGGCTCTATTGGCCACAAGGGCACACTGTTGTTCCATGGAGAACTTGATGTTATATTTAAAAATGGTTTGCATTGCTCTACAGCTTTGCATCATTTGATAGGAAGGTGTAATTTATACATGCACACACAAATGACTGGAAAAGGTGTCAATAAGAATTGCAGATGAATCATTCTCAGAATATTCTCTTCTGTTTGTAAGTATTACCTTAGACATCTGTCAGTGGGGAAACATGATCTCACACTACCCTGATTCGCTTGATCCTAATCTCATTCCAGTACTCTTAAACAGATAGAACTAAATCATAATATATTTCATATGTTGAATGTTGCCATTGTGTATGTCACCAATAAATTAATGTATATTCTGTTGTTTTGTTGGGGGTTGGGTTTTTTTGTTGTTTTTGTTTACAGAGTTTGGAAACAGAGGTTTCATTATAATATGCTTCTTAGTAGTCAAGTTGTATGACATCTCTGACCCAGTATCCAAAACTAACCTAATCTATTGTCAACTACATCCCTTAATTGTATATGGACTAGTTATGTCTTGACTATGCTTGTATTTCAGTATGCAAGCAAGAATGAGAAAGCCCTAATCCATTTTCTTAAACTGAAAACCAGCTTGAGGGGAAGACTAGTTGTTTTAAGATATTGGTGCATTCCTGTAGGTTTTTAATAAAACATTAGTAATATTTGAAGGAGTACTTTTTTTGTGGCATTAAAAAGTGTGAGGTAAATCAATACTCAACAGATCATGCTACAGAAGCAGAGCAGAATAGAATGTTTCTCCACATTAGAGAAATTGTAATAGAAAGTTCCAAATAAAATACACAAAAGACCTGACTCACAGAATCACAGAATGTTAGAGGTTAGAAGGGACCTCCAGAGATCACAGTATCACCAAGGTAAGAAGAGACCTCAAAGATCATCAAGTCCAACCTGTCACCACAGACCTCATGACTAGACCATGGCACCAAGTGCCACATCCAATCCCCTCTTGAACCCCTCCAGGGACGGTGACTCCACCACCTCCCTGGGCAGCCCATTCCAATGGTGAATGAGTCTCTCTGTGAAGAACTTTCTCCTCACCTCGAGCCTAAACTTCCCCTGGTGCAGCTTGAGTGCATTGAGTGCAAGCCCCCTGCCAATAGCAGGATCACTTAGGGTAGTCTGCACTTCCAGGAATGCATCCAGGTGGGTTTTGAAAGTCTCCAGAGGAGACTCCACAACCTTCCTGGGCAGCCCATTCCAGTGCACCATCACACTCACTGTAAAAAAGTTTTTCCTCATGTTGAAGTGACACTTTCTGTGTTGAAGTTTGTATCCATTGTTCCTTGTTTTACTAGTGTGCACCACCCAAAAAAAAGATTGGCCTCATCCACTTGACACCCACCCCTCAGATATTTATTAGATATTGATTAGATCCTGTCTCAGTTTTCTCTTCTCAAGACTAAATAGCCCCATGACACTCAGTCTCTCATTATAGGGGAGATGCTCAAGTGCCCTAATCATCCTCTGCTCCCTCTAGCAGATCCCTTTCTCTCTTGAGTTAGGGAGTGCAAAACTGGAAACAATATTCCAAGTATGGTCTCACCAGGGTGGAGTAGAGCAGGAAAAGAACCTCCCCGGACCTTCTGGATACAATTTTCTTGGTGCACCCCAGGATACCACTGGCCCTTTTTGTCCACAAGGGTCCTTGCTGTCCCATGGTGAACTTGCTGTCCATGAGGACTCCAAAGTCTTTCTCCATGGAGCTGCTTTCCAGCAGGGCAACCCCTAACCTGTGCTGGTGCCTACTGTTATTACTCCCCAGATGCAGGACCCTGCCCTTGTCCTCATTGAATTTCATGGGGTTTGCCTTCACCCAGATCTCCAGCCTGTCCAGACCTCATTGGATGTGTACTCAACATATTCTAGCACAATATGTATTTAAAAATGGAGGCAGTTTCAAAAATCAAACCCTCAAATGACTGCAGCTGAGCAATGCACTGAAACTCAGGGTTAATCTTAGAATCATTGAATCAACCAGGTTGTAAAAGACCTCAGAGATCATCAAGTCCAACCTATTACCTAAACTAGATTTGAAGGGGGAAGAGGCTGAAAACAGTCCCCCCAGACAAGAGTCTGAGGGTGGTAGGCTGGAGTCAGAGGTGAAACCAGCAGCCCAGCTGAAGTGCATGTACACTAATGCACGAAGTATGGGCAACAAACAAGAGGAGCTGGAAGCCTTGTTGCAGCAGGAAAGTTATGATGTAGTTGCCATCACAGCGACATGGTGGGACGACTCACATGACTGGAGCGCTGCAATTGATGGCTGCAGGTTCTTCAGGAGAGACAGGCAAGGAAGAATGGGAGGAGGGGTGGCTCTGTACATCAGGGAGGCACTAGATTCCATTGAGCTGGAGATCGGGGACAATCGGGTTGAGTGCTTGTGGGTGAGAATTAAGAGGGAAGACCAGCAGAGCAGACATCCTGGTTGGAGTCTGTTATAGACCACCCAACCAGGATGAAGATGTTGATGAGTCATTCTATAGGCAGCTTCAGGCTGTCTCAAGATCACCTGACCTTGTTCTCATGGTGACTTCAACCTGCCTGATATCTGCTGGGATCTCAACACAGCAGAGAGGAGGCAGTCTAGGAGGGTCTCAGAGTGCATGGAGGACAACTGAGAAGCTGTGCGAGCCTACCAGGGCTCCTCTTCACCAAGAGTGCAATCACACAGCACTTAGAGGATGGCCAAGGGATCAGGCCCAGCCAGCATGGATTTAGGAAGGGCAGGTCCTGCCTGATGAACCTGATCTCTTTCTAGGATCAGGTGACCCGCCTGGTGGATGTGGGGAGCCCTGTGGATGTTGTCTACCGGGACCTCAGCAAGGCCTTTGACACTCTCCCCCCACAACAAACTCTTGGCCAAGCTGTCAGCCCATGGCTTGGATGAGAGCACACTGCATTGGGTTAGGAACTGGCTGGAGGGCTGAGCCCAGCGAGTGGTGGTGAATGATGCCACATCCAGCTGGCAGCCAGTCAGTAGTGGTGTGCCTCAAGGATCAGTGCTGGGCCCCATGCTCTTTAACATCTTTATTGATGATCTGGATGAGGGCACTGAGTCCATCATCAGTAAATGATGATGGATCAGCTGGGGGCAGGAGTTGATCTGCTGGAGGGTAGAGAGGCTCTGCAGAGGGACCTCAACAGGCTGGACAGATGGGCAGATTCCAAGGGCATGAGATTTAGCACATCCAAGTGCCAGGTTCTGCACACTGGCCACAGCAACCCCATGCATTGCTACAGGCTGGGGTCAGAGTGGCTGGAGAGCAGCCAGGTAGAGGGGGACCTGGGGGTGCTGGTAGATGGTAGGCTGAACATGAGCCTGCAGTGTGCCCAGGCAGCCAAGAGGGCCAATGGCATCCTGGCCTGCCTCAGGAACTGTACAGCCAGCAGGAGCAGAGAGGTCATTCTGCCCCTGTACACTGCACTGGTTAGGTCGCACCTCAAGTATTTTATCCAGTTCTGGGCCCCTCAGTTTAGGAAGGATGTTGACTTGCTGGAGTGTTTCCAGAGAAGGGCAACAAAGTTGGTGAGGGGCTTGGAACACAAGCCCTATGAGGAGAGGCTGAGGAAGCTGGGGTTGCTTAGCCTGGAGAAGAGGAGACTCAGGGATGACCTTATTGCTCTCTGCAACTACCCGAAGGGCGGTTGTAGACACGTGGATGTTGGTCTCTTCTCCCAGGCAACCAGCACCAGAACAAGAGGGCACAGTCTCAAGCTGCAGCAGGGGAGGTTTAGGCTTTAGGTTAGAAGGAAGTTCTACACAGAGAGAGTGACTGCCCATTGGAATGCACTACCTGAAGAGGTGGGCTACTGGAGTTGTTCAGGAGGAGACTTGATAGGGTGCTTGGTTGCATGGTTTAGTTGATTAGGTGGCATGGGATGATAAGTTGGACACGATGATCTTGAGGGTCTCTTCCGACCTGGTCTCGTCTCGTCTCTCCTCTCCTCTCCTCTCTCCTCTCCTCTCCTCTCCTCTCCTCTCCTCTCCTCTCCTCTCCTCTCCTCTCCTCTCCTCTCCTCTCCTCTCCTCTCCTCTCCTCTCCTCTCCTCTCCTCTCCTCTCCTCTCCTCTCCTCTCCTCTCCTCTCCTCTCCTCTCCTCTCCTCTCCTCTCCTCTCCTCTCCTCTCCTCTCCTCTCCTCTCCTCTCCTCTCCTCTCCCTAAAACCTCATGACTAACTAAACCATGGCACCTAGTGCTACATCTAATCCCCTCTTGTACACCTTCAAGGATGGTGACTTAAACACCTCCCTGGGCAGTGCATTCCAATGGCAAATAACTTTCTGTGAAGAACTTTCTCCTCACCTTGAGCTTAAACTTCCCCTGGCACAGCTTAAGACTGTGTCCTCTTTTCTGGTGCTGGTTGTGTGGGCGAAGAGACCAACCCCCATCTGGCTACAGCCTCCTAGTAGGTAGCTGTAGAGAGCAGTAAGGTCTCCCCTGACTCTTCTCCAGCCTAAACAACCCTCAGCCTCTCCTCATATGGTTCTGTTCAACCTCTCATCAGCCTGGCTGTCATTCTCTGGACATAATGAAGTATCTCAATATCCTTAAATTGAGGAACCCAGAACTGGATGCAGGACTCAAGGTGTGGCTTAACCAGTGCTGAGTACAGGGGCAGAATGATTTCCTTGCTCCTGCTGGGCACAGTATTTCTGATGCAGGCCAGGATGCCATTGGCCTTCTTGGCCACCTGGGCACACTGCTGGCTCATGGTCAGCCAGTTCATCAGTACCCCCAGGTGCCTTTCTGCCTGGCCGCTCTCCAGCCACTCTGACCCCAGCCTGTAGCACTGCATGGGGTTATTGTGGCAAATGTGTAGAACCCGGCACTTGGACTTGTTAAATACCATCATGTTGGACTCCTCCCATCTGTCCAGTCTCTCAAGGCCCCTCTGCAGATCCCTTCCACCCTCTGGTGGATCGATACCTGCCCCCAAATTGGCTTCATCTGCAAACTTACTAATGGTGGACTCAATGCCCTCATCCAGATCATCAGTAAAGATATTGAACAGGATGGGGCCCAACACTGATCCCTGGGGGACAACACTAGTGGCTGGCCTCCAACTGGATGTGGCACCATTCACCACCATTCTCTGAGCACAGCCCTGTAGACGACGGAGAATGGAATCAATATGGATGACCAATATGATCTAGTATTGTTCCTTTATTGTACGAGTATTGTACATTATAGTGTGTACCGAATGATGATGATTATATGTATGCACCTTTATTAAGGGAACCTTTACAGCTTATATAGACTCAGAGAGCATCGTTGGCATAGCTTCACTCGTTCGTCACGAGTGACCACACATCGTACTACTATTGATTATTGGTTAAACTAGTAATAACACGCGAGGTTGTTGATACACGTGTGCATCCTGTTATTCCAAGATAACTCTCTGTGTTTATAGCTACCAGTGTCCTGCTTTAGTTACATGGTGCAGGCACAGCACTGTTTTGCGATGCTGCTAGCCACTTCTGCACCCATGCTGGACATGGCCTACCACCATGTCAGGCTCTAGGCATACACTGCCAGATTGCTCACACTGCTTGTTGCCACCATTACTATACGGCCTTCCAGCAAGTTCCTAACCCAGCGCAGAATGCTGCTGTCTAAGCCAAAGGCTGAGAGCTTCTGCACAAGTTTGGTGTGGGGGACGGTATCAAAGGCCTTGATGAAGTCCAGGTAGACTACATCCACAGCCTTCCCCACATCCACCAGGTGGGTCACATGATCATAGAAGGAGATCAGGTTGCTCAGGCAGGACCTGCCCCTCCTACATCCATGTTGGCTAGATCTGATTCCTTGGCCATCCTACAGGTGTGCTGTGATTGTCCCCAAGATGATATCCTCCATAATCCTGCTCTTCCATCTGGCCCTTCTTGTGGATGGGCATCACATTGGGCAGTTTCCAGTCATCTGGGTCCTCTCTGATGAGCCAGGACTGGTGGAAAATGATGGACAGTGGCTTAGTGAGTTCATCTCCCAGTTCTCTCAGCACCCTAGGATGGAACCCATCAGGTCCCATGGACTTGTGAGGATCCAATTGGCTCAGCAAGTTCCTAATTCCTAATGGATTTCAGGGGGACTATACTGCTCCCTGACCCCATTTACCAATTCAGGAGGCCAGTTATCCTGAAGTCCTCCTGCCTTACTGTTGAAAATGGAGGCAAAGAAGGTATTTTGTACCTCTGCCTTTTCCTCATCTTTAGTTACAATATTCCCCTCCAAGTCCAATAAAGAGTGGAGGTTCTTGCCCCTCTTTTTACCATTAATATATTTATAAAAATTATTTTTATTGTCCTTCACAAAACTGGGAAGTTTAAGTTCCAACTGGGCTTTTGCCTCTCCAGTTTTTCTCTGACATGATCTAACAACATCCTTAAACATCTCTTGAGTTGCTTCCCCCCTTTCCAAAGGCGTCTTTTCTTCCCTTAATTCCTTCAAGAACTGCTTGCCCATCCAGGCTGGTTGCCTTCCCTGCCAGCTCATCTTTTGTCAAATTGAGACAGCCTGTTCGTGTGCCTTCAAGAGCTCCTGTTTGAAGTAGGTCCAACCATCCTGGTCCCCTTGGTTCTTAAGGGCTGCTACCAGGTTACTTGCTTAAACAAGCTGAAGTCTGCCCTCCGTAAATCCAAGGTAAGGTCTCCTCCTTGTTTCCCTGCATATTGAAAACTCCACTATCTCATGATCGCTGCACCCTAGACAGCCTCCTACCATCACATCTCCCACCAGCCCTTATCTGTTTGAGAAAAGCAGGTCAAGCAGGGCCTGAACCCTGGTAGGCTCACTTAACAGCTGCATCAGAAAGCTGTCCTCCATACACTCTAGGAACCTTCTGGACTGCCTCCTCTCTGCTGTTCCCAGCAGATATATGGCAGTTAAAGTCAACCACAAGAACAAGGGCTGGTGATCTTGAGACAACCTCCAGCTGCTTGTAGAATGCTTGTAGAATACTTCATCTACCTCTTCCTCCTGGTTGGGTGGTCTATAACAGGCTCCAAACAGGATGTCAGTTTTGTTAGCCTTTCCTCTGATTTTAACCCACAGGCCCTGAATCCTTTCATCCTCTACCTCAAGGTCTGTGACATTGAGAGATTCCCTAATATACAGGACCACCCCTCCTTCTCTTCTCCCTTGCCTGTCTCACCTAAAGAGCTTGTAACTATCTAGTGCAGTACTCCAATTGTGTGAATTGTCCCCTCATGTTTCTGTAATGGCAACTACATCATAGTTTTCCTGGTGAACCAAGACATTCAGTTCCTCTTGTTTGTTACCCATACTGCATGCATTGTATTTTCACACTGCACCTTGAGCTTAAACACAGAAGGAATAATTCCTGTTGATATGGCTTTATACATACATAGAATAAACCAGGTTGGAAGAGACCTTCAAGATCATCGCGTCCAACCCATCAACCAATCCAACACCACCCAAACAACTAACCCACGGCACCAAGCACCCCGTCAAGTCTTCTCCTAAAAACCTCCAGTGATGGCGACTCCACCACCTCCCCAGGCAGCCCATTCCAATGTGCAATCACTCTTTCTGTATAGAACTTTTTTCTAACATCCAGCCTGAACCTCCCCTGGCGCAGCCTGAGACTGTGTCCTCTTGTTCTGGTACTGCTTGCCTGGGAGAAGAGACCAACATCCGTCTGTCTACAACCTCCCTTCAGGTAGTTGTAGAGAGTAATAAGGTCACCCCTCAGTCTCCTCTTCTCCAGGCTAAAAAGTGCATTGGTGTACATGCACTTCAGCTGGGCTGCTGATTTCTCAAGTAACTCTAGTTTATGTCCCTCTGTCTCTTCTCTGGAGAGACTGGTTTTGTCACCCACCCCCTTCAAACCTAGTTTAAAACCCTCTCAATGAACCCTGCCAACTCTTGTGCTAGAGTCCTCTTGCCCTTTCTAGATAGATTCAGCCCATCTAGGTCCAGCAGGTCAGGTGCAGTAAAAGTTGCTGTTGATCAAAGAACCCAAAATTCTGCTGCTGGCATTATCCCTTGAGCCAATTGTTGATGGCATGGGTTCTCCTGTTCCTTTCAGTGTACACCCCTGCCACTGAGGGAACTGAGCGGAATGCCACTTAAACTTCTGCTCCATCAATAGATTGTCAGAGGGCCCTGAATTCCTTTTTGATTTTCCTGGTGCCCTTTTTATCAAGCTGATTGCTGCCAGCTTGGATTACCAGCAATGGGTGATAGTCAGAGGGTTGGATTAACTTTGGTGGTTTCCTAGTGATGTCCCTTACCCAGGCCACAGATAGGCAGCAGACTTTCCTGTGGGATGAGTCAGGACAACATATAGGTCCCTCCATTCCCCTCAGGAGAGAGTCACCAACAGCAATTACCCTCCTCTTTTTCATTATGGTACTAGTCCTGATGGATGGTGGGGACTGATTTGCTTTAGGCATCCCCTCAGATGGTTCTTCTCTGTCTTCTCATCCACATTGTCCTCAATGTGCAGGGCCTCATAGTTATTGTACAAGGGCAATGGGGGAAGTGAAGAGGGCCGGGATGGATTCCCCATGCTTCTCCTAACAGGGACCTGTATCCATTCCCCCCTGTTTCTGGGGTGTGAAGGGCTTCTTCACAGACAGAACTACACAAGCAAGCAGTATGCACTGGCAAAGGAGGTAAAGAAAAACACGAAAGACTTCCTCGAGTACATTTGAGGCAAAAATACTAAAGGAAATGCGGGCCTGAAGCTGAATGAAATGTGCGCTCTTGTGACAGAGAAGACAGAATTACTGAATGCCTTCTCTGTCTTAGTCTTTCCTGTGAAGGCTAGCCCTCGAGAGTCCAGCACTTTTGAGACCTCAGAGAAAGTCAAGAGAAAGGAAGATGGCCTTGGTTGAAGAGAATTGGTTTTGAGATCATTTATGTAAACTGGATACGCATGAATCCATGGGCCTCAATGGTATACACTGTTAATGTTGAGGTTGCTGGCAGAAGTGATTGCTATGCTACTCTCCATCACTGAAAACCAGAGAGGTGCCTGAAGACTTTGAAAACAGGAGAGGTGCCTGAAAACTAGAGTCTTGTGTCACTCAAGTGTTCAAAAAGGGCAAGAAGGAAGACCTGGGTAACTACAGGCCAGTCAGCTTTACATCTGCCCCTGGAAAAGTTGTAGAATAGTTTGTCCTTTGCACTGTCTCAAAGCATACTGACAAAGAAAGGGTTATCAGGAGTAATCAGCATGGGGAAATCATGCTTGACCTCTGTGGTAGCCTTTTACTATGACATAACTGGAAGATAGATAAGTGGATGGCAGTGGATGTGGTATAATTTGACCTCAGCAAGGCTTTTGACACCATCTCTTACAGCATCTTCTCATCCAAGCTTTAAATATGGATTGGGGGATTGGACAGTGCAATGGATTGAGAAGTGTCTAAATAACAGAGTTCAGAGGGTTTTGGTCAGTACAGCAGAGTCTAGTTGAAGGTTCATGTCTAGTGCTGTTCCCAAGAAATCAGTACCAAGTCCAGCCCAGTTCAATACATTCGTCAATGACGAAGAGGCAAAGTGCACCATCAGCACGCTTACTGACAATACAAAACTGAGAAGAGTGGCTGACACACTAAAAGGACAAGCTGGAGATCTAGGTGGGGAGAAACCTAAGGAAATTCAACAAGGATAATGTAGAGTACTCATGTCTAGGGAAGAAAACCCCCAAGTTTCAGTACAGGCTGGGGGCTGACCTGCTGGAGGGCAGCTCTGGGGAAAAGGACATGGGAATCCTCATAGACAACAGGCTGATCATGAGCCAATAACGTGTCCTCCCATCCACAAAGGCCAACAACATCTAGGGATGCATTAAGAACAGTCTGGGTCAAGGGAGATAATCCTCCACCTCTATTCTGCCCTGGTGAGGCCTCTTCTGGAATTCTGCATCCAGTTCTGGGTTCCCTACTGCAAGAACGACAAGGAACTACTGGAGAAAGCCCAGTGGAGAGCCACCAAGATTATCAGGAGACAGGAACATCTATCTACCTTATCAGGAAAGGCTGAGAGAGATGTGTATGTTCAGCCTGGAGAAGAGCAGACTGAGGGAGGATCTCATTAATGCTTATAAATACCTAAAGAACAGACTATATATTCTTAAGTAGAGCAGAATGTCCGATTTTAAAGAATTTCTTTCAGATACTGCTAAGCAGAGGAAGAAACAAGTTGGAAGTCAGCAAAGTCGGGAAGTCAGGAAGTCAGGAAATGGGAGCTCACTTCCCATCAATAAGCATTTTATGTGCACCAGAGTTACAAATATATGCAGGCAAGAGTGATCATACTGCAGGTATGAGCCTGTCAGTACCTTAAATGTGAGCTGACCAGTAATGTTGCAATGAACTGAGCTGAGCTGGAGAACTTAATAGCAGAAATCATCAGTACATTTGAGCTTTAGTATAACATTAAGATCAGCTTTAACTTTTTGGTGTTAATGTTGAAATAAATTGGACTATTTGCCTCATAAAAATTACAGTATCTCAGATTGTATATGGTATGTAGATGCCTGTATACTGATTGGATAAACTATGAATAAACTATGAATCAGTTTGCTTAGAAATGTGGCTAGTCCTTCTTTTTTTTTTTTTTTTTTTTTTTTTTTAGTATGGGAATATTTAAATATAAATTCTTTACAGTGTTTAGCAGTAAAGTGAGTACAGAAATAAAGCATAACATTTTAAAATCCTAGCAGTCCTTTGTAAGAAAAATACATTGAAATCACTAATTCCCCTTCAAATGAAGAAGTCCATGATAATATATACATAATAAAAATTTGTGACAGTTTTTACAGAAGTAGAATTGGTTTGAAAGCTTTCACTGCTATTTGTCAAAATATTTTTTAAATTCTGAAGATTTGGAAATTAACTTACTGTCATCACAGCAGCTGCTGCTGTAAGACCCGTTATTTTAATTTCTTACTGCAGTTCCAGATGAGAAACTGGCTGTGCAAACTTACTTTTAATAAACCAAATATGATTTTAGATATGTTTTATAATGTGAGACGAATTACTAGTACCAGAAATCGGATAGTTAAGGGTGGGGTTTTTTGTATCTGAGAACAGTCAACCTATCACATAAAAAAAAAAAAAGTCAAATTTTCTCTGAATGGATTTATTTGTTTCTGATTTGGTATGAACTACTAAACTCCCTGCATCGAAGTCAAAAAGGTTTTCATGCCCTGATTAATGAGTGAAAAAACAACAAACCAAAACCAAGAGAAGAGTGGTATCCTAGTATGACAAATGTGTGAGGTACAAGAGTCAACTCAGGAATTATCAGCTCAGTTCAGTGACAATTTTCTCATGTTTTTATAGCTGTTACAATCCATTTGGATTTCTTTTTGTCTCCAGGGTTCTTACAGAATAGAATAGAATAGAATAGAACCAGGTTGGAAAAGACCTTTGAGATCGAGTCCAACCTATCATCCAACAATATCTAATCAACTAAACCATGGCACCAAGTGCCACATCCAGTCTCTTCCTAGACACCTCCAGCAATGGAGACCTCACCACCTCCTTGAGCAGCCCATTCCAATGGCCAATCATTCTTTCTATGAAGAACTTCTTCCCAAAATCCAGCCTAAACCTCCCCTGTTGCAGCTTGGGACTGTGTTCTCTTGTTCTGGTGCTGGTTGCGTGGGAGAAGAGACCAAACCCCACCTGGCTACAACCTCCCTTCACGTAGTTGTACACAGCAATAAGGGCTCCTCTGAGCCTCTTCTTCAGGCTAAGCAACCCCTGAATCACAGAGGAACAATTATCTTGGACTCCATGTTGGGGTGTGCTTGTTCTACGTGTTTCCTTAACACTACAACTAAGAACTAAGCTGTAGTTGAACCAATAAGTCTTATCAGACCAAAAGCTGTATTTCAGAGTCAGTTATACAGCACAGTTAGTTTGCTGCAACTGACAGAAAATTAATCAATCCTGGTTTATTTTACATTCCTCATATGTTGGAGTATACCATGTCTTACATAGCAAACAGCAAATGTCAACTTAAACTGGAGAATAGATATCCTTTTCATTTGTTCCTGAACAAGGTAAGTCTCAACATCATCATCCATTAGATTTTAGATTTTTTGTAGTTCTATTTTTTAAGAAATTCACTGAATTGCAGAGCATTTCAGGTTGGAGGGGAGCTCAAAGACTGTCTGGTCCAACTTTTTGTTGGAAAGGGAGATATATAGCACCCTGACCAACCATATCTTGAAAACCATCAGTGATAGAGAATCTACCATATCCCTGGGGAAGTTGTTGCCATGACTCATTGTTCTCACTGTTAAAAATTTCTCTGTTACATTGCAATTAAACCTTTCCCAGCACAACATGTACCTCTTGCCCCGTTTCTTCTCCACGTGACTTCTCATGAAGAGGGAGCCTCTTTCTGTTTTGTACCTATCCTTTAAGTACTAGAATACTTTGATGAGGCACTGCTTGAACCTCCTCTTCTCCTGGGAGAAGGCTTAACTCCTTCAGACTTTCCTCAGATTCAGCATTCCCTCACAGACCAGCTTGTCAGATCAGTTTTATGGCTTTCCTTTAGATCCTCTCCATTCTGGCCATGTCTTTCTTGAACTATGGGAAACAGAAATGGACACAGTAACTCCAGGCATGACCTGACAAGAACTGAGTAGAATGATCAGATCTCTTTCTCTGCTGTTAATGCCCCTGGAGATGCAGTCCAGGATGCAATTTCCCTTCATTGGAGTTCATTGCTGACTAATTGATTAGTTTGTACACCAGGATACTTAAGTCACTTTCATCAAGACTATTCCTCAGCAACAGTCCTGGTTATGTCATCCCAGGCCATTGCATTTGTCGCTGTTAAACTCGTGAGCCCACTCTTCAAGTAACTTTTGTTAAGCATAAAAATTGTTTCAGAGTTATGACACCCAATGTAATAATAATAATAATAATAATAATAATAATAATAATAATAATAAACAAACAAACAGGTTGGAAGAGACCTTCAAGATCATCGCATCCAACCCATAAACCAATCCAACCCACCTAAACAACTAAACCATGGCACCAAGCACCCCATCAAGTCTCCTCCTGAACACCTCCAATGACGGTGACTCCACCACCTCCCCGGGCAGCCCATTCCAATGGGCAATTCTCTCTGTATAGAACTTCTTCCTAACATCCAACCAAAACCTCCCCTGGTGCAGCCTGAGACTGTGTCCTCTTGTTCTGGTACTGGCTGCCTGGGAGAAGAGACCAGGTAGTTGTAGAGAGCAATAAGGTCACCCTGAGCCTCCTCCTCTCCAGGCTAAGCAACCCCAGCTCCCTCAGCCTCTCCTCATAGGGCTTGTGTTCCAAACCCCTCACCAACTTTGTTGCCCTTCTCTGGACTCGTTCCAGCAAGTCAACATCCTTCCTTAACTGAGGGGCCCAGAACTGGACACAGTACTCGAGGTGCGGCCTAACCAGTGCAGTGTACAGGGGCAGAATGACCTCCCTGTTCCTGCTGGCCACACTGTTCTTGATGCAGGCCAGGATGCCATTGGCCCTCTTAGCTGCCTGGGCACACTGCAGGCCCATGTTCAGCCTACCATCGACCAGTACCCCCAGGTCCCTCCCTACCTGGCCGTTCTCTGACCCCAGCCTGTAGCACTGCATGGGGTTGTTGTGGCCAATGTGCAGAACCCAGCACTTGGATGTGTTAAATCTCATGCCGTTGGACTCTGCCCATCTGTCCAGCCTGTCGAGGTCCCTCTGCAGAGCCTCTCTATCCTCCAGCAGATCAACTCCTGCCCCCAGCTTGATGTCATCAGCAAATTTACTGATGATGGACTCAATGCCCTCATCCAGATCATCAATAAAGATGTTAGAGAGCACAGGGCCCAGCACTGATCCTTGTGTTTCATGTGAAGCTGACTGCTATGAAAAGTGGACTTTTCTGTAACTGTTTCAAAGAAATATTTGATGAAAAGGTTCTAAAGTTTAGTTTCCTCTCACCCCAGCTATGTCTCCAGTTCAGCACTCACGAGACAGGAGTGTCTTGTTACTTCTAGTACATACTCACAGCTTGCTTTGCACAAACTCCAAGAAGTATTGGCAGGTGAAATCATTACCTCCAAGATCTAAGCAAACAGAAATCTGTTTATAAGGTATTGACCTTCATTCTGTAAGCACAACTCTACTGATACAAGTGGAAATTTTAGTCATATAAGAACTATAGATTATTTGCAGTTTGTATCCAGAGCTTAGCCTTCAGTGCTGATGTATACTAAGGAGTAACTAAAGTATGTTTTCCCCAGAAACTCTTCATGAGAGTGATTATTTATTATATAAATAGCATTGCTGTCTGGCTCATGTGAATAAAGAGAAAAGCTGGAAACAATGTTTTAACATAACATTTTTTAAAAAATTAAAAATCTATTGGACCATAAATTTTAACTACTTATTTCAGTAAATTATCTGAACTCTGCTGGTTAAAGATAGTTCTTTTTGATTTGCATATAGAATTTTTGCTTTTGTCTGAAATTAAGATGCAAATACAATACAAAATATTGAAGTGATCTGGAAAAAATGATAAGAAATTTGTATATTTTATGTATACACAATTAAAATTCTGTTTACAAAAACCAACCAAACAAAAACCTTAGGAAAATTGTATTAAACATTTTATGTACATCATGACTCACTTTAAAACACTGCATCAAAAAACTCAAAATATTTTTTCCGCTCTAAGCACTTTCTGGGAAATGAGCATGCTGAGGTGTCAGTCTGAAGTGCCTACACACCAGTGCACAAAGAATGGGGAAGAAACATGGGAAATTAATGATCTGTGTAGTGTTACAGTGTGGTAATGGTGGCAATAAGCGGTGTGAGCAATCTGGCAGTGTAGGCCTAGAGCCTGACATGGTGGTAGGCCATGTCCAGCATGGGTGCAGAAGTGGCTAGCAGCATCGCAAAACAGTGCTGTGCCTGCACCATGTAACTAAAGCAGGATACTGGTAGCTATAAACACAGAGAGTTATCTTGGAATAACAGGATGCACACGTGTATCAACAACCTCGCGTGTTATTACTAGTTTAACCAATAATCAATAGTAGTACGATGTGTGGTCACTCGTGACGAACGAGTGAAGCTATGCCAACGATGCTCTCTGAGTCTATATAAGCTGTAAAGGTTCCCTTAATAAAGGTGCATATATATAATCATCATCATATATTGTACAATACTCGTACAATAAAGGAACAATACTAGACCATATTGGTCATCCGTATTGATTCTGTTTTCTGTCATCTACATTACAGGACTTTTATCTTGCTGGAATCATGGTGATGAAGTGAAACGGCTTATATGATTGAAGTGCTGGAATGGAGAGATGTAGGCCTCTTTAGGAAGGACAGATCCAGTAGATGAGGAGGTAGAATTGCTCTTTATGTGAGAGAGAAGCAAAATTGAATGGGGATAGGTGATAATTGGCTGAGAGGTTTAGAATAAGGATTAAAGAGCAGACTATTATAGGTCATGTAATAGTGTGTGTCTGCTACAGAGTACCTGATCAGGAAGAACAACTAGATAAGGCCTTTTATGTATAACTGGAAGTATCCTCATATTTTCAAGTCCTGGTCTTCATAGCAGACTTTAACTGCCACAGTATCTGCTGAAAAGGGGGCAGAACAGCTGGGTATAAACAATCCTGGACAGCTTCAGTGACAGCTTCCTGACACAAATGACAAGGCAGCCAAAGCAGATAGGTGCCCTGCTGGAACTCAATCTCACATACACGGAAGGGATTGCTAGGAGTGTGTTTTCCTTTTTACACCCGATAGTGAATTATTTATAATTTTCTACTTTTCTGCTCAATATCTGTAACTAAATTTTAAAGGCATAGCGTAAAACCACTACATATCTCAACAGGCCCTGTTAAAAAGATTGTTCCCATCTTTCTTGTAGGCCCTCTCTAAGTACTGAACTGCTTCAATAAGGTCTCCCCGGAGCCTTTTCACCTCCAAGCTGAACAATCACAACTCTCTCAGTTTGTCTCCATAGGAAAGGTGTTTTATCTCTGTGGTCATCTTTGTGGCTATTCTCTAGACCTACACTAACAGATCCTTGTGCTGTGAACTCTGATGTTGGACACATCATTCCAGACAGGGTCTCCCCTGAGCAGAGTGACAGAATCATCTCCCTTGGTTTGCTGATGATGACATTTTTGCTGCAGCCCAGGATGTGATTTGCTTTCTGGGGTGAAAGTGCACATTGCTAGCTCCTGTCCAGCTTGTCAGCCACCAGATAACCTCAAGTCTGTCTGTGTAGGGCTGCTCTCAGTCCATTCATCCCACAGCCTGTATTGACACTGAGGATTGCGCTAACCCAAGTGCAGGACATTGCACTTTGCCTTGTTGAACCTCACGAGGTCCTTGAGCTTGCTCAGGTCCCTCTGGATGGCATCTTGTCCCTCTAGCCCATTAATTGTGCCACTCAGCTTGGTATCATCTGCAAAGTTGCTGTTGAAGCCCATTTTTACATCTAAACAGAGTGCCTACCTGCCAGTCTTTTAATTTTTTTTTTTTCAACAATAGCAGTTTACATATAAGTTCATCAGCTATTAAATGAATTTGAATATTTTACTATTCTTTTCAAATCCACATACTTGTAGAGAATTTCAGTTTCAAAATTAACCATAAAAAAACACTAAAATCTTGAAAAGTGAAACTTATATTGATCCAGGGAACTTATCTGTAGTTATTAAAGAAAGATGTGTCTGATGTTTATTTATTTTTAATTAGAGGTAAAGAAGAGTGATAAACTGAAAATACAGGATACAATTTTGGCTATGTCAATGACAGCTGTATCAACATTTTTCAAACTGGCCTATGGATAAAGCACAGCTCCTGGCTTTGCTTCTTATTAACAGAATAAAACAGTCTCTGTATCAAGCTATGGAAATATAAGATATAATAAGCTGATCATTCACTAAAGAGAAATTCTCTTGTGAAACTGGCAGTAATATTGAAGAACTTTAAATAGTAGGTCATGTTATTTTAACAAAAATGTTGGAGGTTTTTTTATTTTGTCTAGTTATATAGATGTTTTATATATCAACACATTGAAGGAATTAATCATGCTGTAAAGTACTACATATAATGCATTTTTATATTTGATTGCTTCCTATTCAGTCAACCTAGTAATTTAATATGAGGTACAGTGTACATTTCATTTTATCATGAATTACATTATAGAGACTTACAGGTAGGAAAATATTTGAATACACAGATCATATTTAAATATTCAATCAGATGAAAATGCCCCCCACCAACTCTATCCATTTAAGACAGTTCTTTTGTTCACATTAAATTTGTTCACCAATAGTCAGCCTATTGAAAAGATGCAATTGAATCTTGATATTCCCAGGATATTGTTTTCATGATTGTTAGGTCAATAATCTTCAGGGAAACTAGATCCCTGGAATTATTGTGCTCCATTATTATGAAGAACTAAGTTTGTCAGTGTTTATGAGACATATATATACAATAGATTCCAGGAAGAAATGCATGAATAGTTTCCAGGTAAATGTAGGTCTGAGATCTTATTACCTCACCTACCTGTAAATTAGATAGTATCTTGGTTTCATAGGGAGCAAGACAGTCTCTTTAACTCCTCTTAAAGTAGTTAAACTCCACACAGAATTGATAGAAATGCAGAATATTATTGGAAATCTAAATGAAAGTGATACAGTGAAAAGCATATAAAAGATAAGGAAATCCATAGGCCATGGTTATCCAAGAACCACCTTAGGCCTAAGCCTTCTACAAACCTCCACCAAACCAAACCAAAGAAAAAGAAGAAAAAAATATTTTAGGACAGGGTTATAATTTAATTTAATTATCTCTGTATTGTTTTAAAATAATCTTCAAGGAAAAGGGAGATGTTTTTATCTTTGCCTCATTTGTGGATTTTTTTTTTTTTATATAAACATTATATAAACATCTTAATTTTTTGTGAATTGCTGTTTCTTGAGTTTTTGTTTTGGTTTGTTCCCTAATTTCAGTGTGATGTAAGAAGAAAAGTTGGTTGTTGTCATTCAAGCATTTAGTTTAGCAAGAAATTTCAGTATGAAACTGGTAACACTTTGTTGTCTGATTTTAAACTAAGTGCAATGTTTACCAATTAATTTAACTGAAATAGTACCTAAATAGAATAGTAAATAGGTTTAGTTTTTACTTTTTAGTTTCTATGGCTGAAAGTAATCTGTCAGAGTGTTGTGAAAGTTTTTCTCTGCTAAATCTCCTCAACACTCCTTAGATGCTTAGCATACAGCCTATTCATAGAGTCATTAAGGTGGGAAAATACCTTTGAGATTAAGTCCAACCATATTCCAAATACCAGGACTACTAAACTATATTCTGAAGCACCACATCTATATGTTTCTTGAAACCCTCCAGGAATACTGACACAACCACCTCCCTGGGCATCTTTGCCCATTGTCCCAGTAACAAAATTTTTCCTAATATCCAGTTTAAATTTCCCGTGTCACCCATTTCCTATGAGAGGAATATGTTACCCTGGATAAGAGACCAACACCAACCTCTCTACAGCCTACTTCCAGGTAGTTATAGAGATCAATAGTATTTCCCCTTATCATTCTCTTCTCCAGATTAAACAAGCTCAGTTCTCTTAGCCGCTCCTTGTACAACATGCCTTCCAAACCCCTCATCAATTTCCCTGCTCTTCTCCAGACACTCTCCAGGACCTTAATGCCTTTCTTATAGTGTGGCACCCAGCACTGAACTCATTACTCAAGCTGTGGCCTCACCCGGGCTGAGTACAGGGGAAAAAATCACTTCCCTATTCCTGATGGACACAGTTTTTGATACAGGGCAGGATGCTGAAAGCCTTGCTGGCCACCCAGGCACACTGCTGGCTTATGATCAGGGGCTGTCCACCAGCACCCACAGATTGTTTTGCACAGGCCTTTCTACCCACTTTTGAGGGATTTGTGACCAAAGTTCAGGACTCAGCACTAGGTCTTCACTGAATCACAGAATCGTCAGGGTTGGAAGGGACCTTGGAAGGAACATCTAGTTCCAACCCCCCTGCTATGGGTAGGGACACCTCACACTAGATCAGGTAGCCTAGAGCCACATCCAGCCTGGACTTAAAAACCTCCAGGGATGGGGCTTCCACCACCTCCCGGCAACCTGTTCCAGTGTCTTACCACCCTTATGGTGAATAATTTCTTCCTAACATCCAATCTGAATCTACCCATTTCTATTTTTGCTTCATCCCCTCTAGTCCTATCACTACCTGACACCCTAAAAAGTCTCTCACCAGCTTTCTTGTAGGCCCCCTTCAGATAGTGGAAGCCCACAATAAGGTTCCTCAAAGCCTTCTTTTCTCCAAACTGAACAACCCCAACTCTCTCAGCCTGTCCTCACAGGAGATGTGTTCCAGCCCTCTGATCATACTTGTGGCCTTTTTCTGGACATGTTCCAGCATGTCCATACCTTTCTTGTAATAGAGGCTCCAGAGCTGGACACAGGACTCCAGGTGAGGTCTCACAAGAGCAGTGTAGAGGGGGAGAAACACCTCTCTCACACTGGCCACACTTCTCTTGATGCAACAACCTAGGATAAGGTTGGCTTTCTATGCTGCAGGTGTACAGTGGCACCTCATAATTAGATTCTCAACTACCAGCATGCCCATGTCCTTTTCTTCAGTGCTGCTCTCAAGCCAGTCACTACCCAGCCTATATTGGTGCCATGGGATTGCTCCAACCCAGATGCAGGACCCTGCACTTGTTCTTGTTGAACCTCATGAGCTTGTTATAGGACCACCTCTCCAGTGTGTCAAGGTCCCTCTGGTTGGCATCTCTTCCCTCTAGTGTGTCTGCTGCACCACACAACTTGCTGTTATCAGTGAACTTGCTGAGGATGCACTCAATGCCACCATCCATGTCACTGACAAAAATGTTAAACAACATCAGTCCCAGCACTGATCCTTGAGGGACTCCATTTTTCACTAGCCTCCACTTGGACATGGACCCATTGACAGCCACTTTTTGTGTGTGGCCATGTAGCCAGTTCTTCATCCACAAACTGGTTCATCTGTCAAACCCATATTTTACCAGCTTGGAGATCAGGACATCATGTGGGACAGTGTCAAAGGCTTATTGGTTGCCTTGTCAATTGATGTTGTGACCTTATCGTAGAAGGCAACCAGGTTTGTTTTAGTGAAGCTGAGTTGATTGTATCCAAACACCTCTACATTATTATTCTGCCTCAGCAGTGCCTCCAGGAGGATCTGATCCATGATCTTACCAGGCACAGAGGTGAGACTGACAGGTCTACAGTTCCTTGCATCATCCTCCTTTCCCTTTTTGAAAATGGGAGTTATGTTTCCCCTTTTCCAGTCAGTGGGAACTTCCCCAGACTGCTGTAACTTTTGTAATATAGTAAAGAGGGGTTTAATGACCTCATCAGCCACTTACCTCAGCATTCGTGGGTGCATCTCATTGGGTCCCATGGGCAGTTCCTTTTCCAGCCCTTGCCATTATCTTCTGTAAATTGGGAGTGTAGCTGGAAGCCTTGCCAGTGAAGACTGAAGTAAAAAAGTCACTGAGAACCTCAGTCTTCTCCACAACACTTCCCACTAGTTCTTCCATTTCCTTTCTGAGGGGCCCCACATATTCCTTAGTCTTCCTTTTGCCATTAATATACCTGTAGGAACTTTTGCTATTCCCCATGTTCTCTCTGGCTAGATTTAATCCTAACTGAGCTTTAGCTTTTTTAATCAGGTCTCTTCCTGCTCAGACAACTTCCTTATATGTCCCCCATTCTAGCTGCCCATTCTTCCACTCCTTGTACAGTTTCTTTTTGTGTGGCAGTGTGTCTAGGAGTGCTTCGCTCATCCTGGCAGGTCTCTTAACATTCTTTCCTGCCTTCCTCTTTGTTGGCATACTTTCGCAGAATCACAGTATCAACCAGGTTGGAAAAGACCTCAGAAATCATCAAGTCCAACCTATAACCCAACACCACCAGACAACAAAACCATGGGTCCAAGTGCCACATCCAATCTTTTTTTTGATCACCTCCAGGGATGGTGACCCCACCACATCCTTGGGAAGCCCATTCCAGTGGGCCAATTACTCTTCCTGTTAAGGACTTTCTCCTCACCTCGAGCCTGGGCACAGAGAGGGTGATCCTTGAGTATGGATTAGCTGTCCTAGGCCCCCCTTCCCTCTAGGGCTTTGTCTACAATACTTTGGCCAGCAGATAGCTGAAGTGATCAAAGTCTGCATGCCTAAAGTCCAGTTTTGTAAGGTTGGAATATGTCTTCTTAGATGCCCTGGGGATCTTATATTCTAGTGCATTGTGGTCACTGAAGACAAGGCTGCCTCTAGTGGTCACCAGCCTTTTCCTGTTAGGCCTGCATAGCTCCTCTTCTTGTTGGTTTCTCCACCATTTGGAAGAGGAAGTTATCACCTGTGCATTCCAGGAATATCCTGGATTGCTGGTGCCTTGCTGTGTTGTCTCTCCAGCAGATGTCAGGGTGATTAAAATCACCCATGAAGACCAGGGCCTGTGAACATGAAGCTACTTCTATCTGCTTATATAAGGACTCATCTGTTTGGATCTGCTGGTTGGGTGGGCTGTAACAGACTCTCACTGTAACATCACCTTCCTCTCTCCTCCCTTTAATCTTAACTCAGGCTAAATCAGAATAGTAGAAAATCCACTCAATACTTATTTTGCTTAAATAAAGACTGGGCAAATGCAATTCCTGAAGGTTCTTGACAATTTTCTGAGTCCTGAAATATAATCTATATAGACATTGCCTGAATGGCAATGTATTGGGTCAAAGGAATTGTTAAAAAACCAAAGGCATATTTAATACAATAAATTTTTGATGGAATCACATTTTTCTACTAGTCATATTGTTCCAAGGCGCAGTGCATTTACATCTTTTGAACATCTAGACAATTGTCTGAAAATAGCCCTTCCCCACAGAATTACCTACATGCATAGACTCCATAAGCCCAAGGAAGATAGAGACTGAGAATATTTTCACACATATGAATCAGAGTACCTTTATGGTAGATACAGATGATTTGAAGTATAATTGAGAATGTTCTAGATACTAAAAATAGGAGAAACTGTACTGTGTAAATACATCAATAAGGAATGTTAATCTTCAATGTTGATATCTACTCACACTTGAAGCACTTTCATAATATTAGTATTCACTCTACCTCTTGGTTTATTTCTTAACCTTGTACATAATAAATTCACCAGTGTCCTGGGATATTACTGAAATGCAAAGTCTGTCCAGTATTTAATGAGAAGTTTTTCAGTCACATATAGTTTCAGGATGTTTGTGACACCAGTTTGCTTACAGTTCTTTGTCAGTTTCAGGTGAATCCATAGGCGTAATTAGTAGAAGTACTCTGGTAAATGGCATTCTGTTCTGTCATAATGAACTGTTTGAGCAAACCAAATAGAAGGGAAAGAAAAACAGAACTAATGCATATTCCCTGCACAACGGTTTAAAATATTTATGGCAGCTAAACAAAACATTTGATAGAAAGTCACGTTTTCATGTCTTCAGAAGGGAAGAGACATTCGAACCTACGATGAGCTCCAACATTTTGCTCTAAATTGATTGTACAAAATGCTAGGAAGTTCTGGATTGTTTAGGTGCTGGGAAATAGTATCTTTCAGAATCAAGAATTATGTACTAAATATTACTATTATCTCTGTGATATAATGTAAATATCACAAAATCTCAGAATCACAGAAAACATCCATTTAGAAGAGACCTCAAATATCATCCAGCCCAACCCTTGAACCAGCACTTAAGGGTTCAACAGTAAACCATGTCCCTAAACACCAGGTCCACAGGCTCTTTTAATACCTGCAGGGATAGTGACTCCACCACTTCCCTGGGCAGACCATTCCAATATTTGATAATGCTCTGTGAAGAAATGTTTCCTAATATCCAGCCTGAATGTCCCTTGGCACAGCTTGAAAGCTCCCTCAGACAGTACTTGTAGGTCATGTGCTCAAGGCCCTTCACAAGCCTCATTACCCTACTCTGATCATGCTCCAACACTGCAATGTCCCGCTTATAGTGAGGGGCCCAGAATGGAACACAGTACTCAAGGTGTGGCCTTACCAATGCTGAATACAGGGGGATGATCACCTTCCTGTTTCTGCTGGCCACTGTGTTTCTGATAGAAGCCAGGATGCCATTGGCTTTCTTGTCCACCTGGGCATACTGCTGACTCATATTCACTCAACTATCAGCCCAGACCCTCAGGTCCCTCTCTGAGTTGCAGCTTTCCAACTACACAGCCATAGTTCTGAAACTTACTATAACATTGCTGAAACCCAAGTAGATGACCTGGCACTTGGCCTTGTTAAATGTCATACAATTAACCTTGTCCCATTGATCTAACCTATTCAGGTTAGCAAAGCCTTTCTGCCCTCTAGCAGATCAACATGGCTACTCAGCTTGTTATCATCTGTAAATTTACTGAGGGTGCACTCAATCCCCTCATCCAGATCACTGATAAAGATATAAGAGAAGACAGGTCCCAGTACCAAACTCTGGGGTCACCACTAGTACTTAGTACCAGCCATATTTAGTTTCATTCAAAACCAGCCTTTTGGCCTGGCCATCCAGACAGTTTTTTTATTCAGTGCAAAGTGCACTTATCCAAGCCATGACATTTTGAAGAAGAATGCTGTGAGAGACAGGGTCAAAGACTTTACTAAAGTACAGGTAGACAATGTCCATGGCACTTCCCTCACCCAGTAGATTTATCACCTTATTGCAGAAGCCTGAAGAAGAGAAGCCTGGAGAAGAGAAGGATCAGGGGTGACCTCATTGCCCTCTACAACTACCTGAAAGGTGGTTGTAGCCAGGAAGGGGTTGGTCTCTTCTCCCAGGCAACCAGCACCAGAACAAGGGGACAGAGTCTCAAGCTGCGCCAGGGGAGGTTTAGACTTGAAGTGAGGAGAAAGTTCTTCATGGAGAGAGTCATTCATCATTGGAATGGGCTGCCCAGGGAGGTGGTGGAGTCACCATCCCTGGAGGTGTTCAAGGGGAGATTGGACATGGCACTTGGTGCCATTGTCTAGTCGTGAGGTCTACCGAGACAGGTTGGACTTGATGATCCTTGGGGTCTCTTCCAACCTCAGTTAAACTGTGATACTGTGATACTGCGAAGGAGATCAGATAGAATAGAATAGAATAGAATAGAATAGAATAGAATAGAATAGAATAGAATAGAATAGAATAGAATAGAATAGAGCAGGTTGGAAGAGACCTTCAAGATCGTCGTATCCAACCTATCTAATGCCACGTAGTAACTAAACCATGCAACCAAGCACACCATCAAGTCTCCTCCTGAACACCTCCAGTGATGGTGACTCTACCACCTCCTTGGGCAGCCCATCCAATGGGCAATCACTCTCTCTGTGTAGAGCTTCCTCCTAACCTCCAGCCTAAACCTCCCCTGGTGCAGCTTGAGTCTGTGTCCTCTTGTTCTGGTCCTGGTTGCCTGGGAGAAGAGACCAACCTCTGCCTGTCTACAACCTCCCTTCAGGTAGTTGTAGGGAACAATAAGGTCACCCCTGAGTCTCCTGTTCTCCAGGCTAAGCAACCCCAGCTCCCTCAGCCTCTTCTCACAGGGCTTGTGTTCCAAGCCCCTTACCAACTTTGTTGCCCTTCTCTGGACACACTCCAGCAAGTCAACATCCTTCCTAAACTGAGGGGCCCAGAACTGAACAACGTACTCGAGGTGTGACCTAACCAGTGCAGTATACAGGGGCAGAATGACCTCCCTGCTCTTGCTGTCCATACTGTTCCTGATGCAGACCAGGATGCCATTGGCCCTCCTGGCCGTCTGGGCCACTGCAGGCTTATGTTCAGTGTACCATCAACCACCACTCCCAGCTCCCTCTCTGCCTGGCTGCTCTCCAGCCACTCTTGACCCCAGCCTGTAGCACTGCATGGGGTTGCTGTGGCTAATGTGCAGTACCTGGCACTTGGACGTGTTAAATCTCATGCCATTGGACTCTGCCCATCTGTCCAGCCTGTGGAAGTCCCTCTGCAGAGCCCCTCTACCCTCCAGCAGATCAACTCCTGCCCCCAGCTTGGGGTCATCTGCAAATTTACTGATGATGAACTCAATGCCTTCATCCAGATCATCAATAAAGATGTTAAAGAGCATGGGGCCCAGCGCTGATCCCTGGGGGACACCACTACTGACTGGCTGCCAGCTGGATGTGGCACCATTCACCACCGCTCTCTGGCCTCCGCCCTCCAGCCAGTTCCTAACCCAATGCAGTGTGCTCTCATCCAAGCCATAGGCTGACAGCTTGGCCAAGAGTTTGCTGTGGGGGACAGTGTCAAAGGCCTTGCTGAGGTCCAGGTAGACAACATCCACAGGCCCCCCCACATCCACCAGGCAGGTCACCTGATCCTAGAAGATCAGGGTGCAGAGGCAGGACCTGCCCTTCCTAAATCCATGCTGGCTGGGCCTGATCCCTTGGCCATCCTCTAAGTGCTGTGTGATTGCTTTCAAGATGACCTGTTCCATAATCTTGCCTGGCACTGAGGTCAGGCTGACAGGCCTATAATTCCCTGGCTCATCCAACCGGCCCTTCTTGTGGATGTGCTCCACGTTGGCCAGCTTCCAGTCTTCTGGGACCTCTCCAGTGAGCCAGGACTGATGAAAAAAGATGGAGAGCAGCTTAGCCAGCTCATCTGCCAGCTCTCTCAGCACCCTAGGATGGATCCTGTCTGGTCCCATGGACTTGTGGGGATCCAAGCAGCTGAGGAGACCTCTAACTACCCCCTCCTCCTGGAACAAAGGAAAACTATGCTGCTCCCTGGCTCCTTCTGCCAACTCTGCAGGCCAGCTGTTTGGAAGACATTCTGTCCTGCTAGTAAAAATTGAGGCAAAGAAGGTGTTAAGTACCTCTGCCTTTTCCTCATCTTTTGTTACAATGTTCCCCTCCATGTCCACCAAGGAGCGGAGGTTGTCCTTGCTCCTCCTCTTGCTATTAATATATTTATAGAAGGACTTTTTGTTGTCCTTCGCAGCAGAGGCCATACTAAGCTCCAAATGTGCTTTTGCATCCCTAATTTTCTTCCTACAAGACCTAGCAACATCCTTAAACATTCTATGGATTGCCTCACCTTTCTTCCAAAGATGGTACACCCTCTTCTTTTTCCTTAATTCTTTTAGAAGTTCATTGCCCATCCAGGCTGGCCGTCTGCCCCGGCAGCTCATCTTCTGGGACACTGGCACAGCCTGTTCCTGCACCATCAAGAGTTCTTCATTGAAGTAGGTCCAGCTCTCCTGGACCCATTTGTTTTTAAGGGCTTTATCCCAAGGAACCCTCTGAGTTAGTTCCTTGAGTAACCTGAAGTCCGCCCTCTGGAAGTCCAGAGTGGAGGTCTTCTTGCTGCCCCTCTTAGCTTGACTGAATACTGAAAATTGAATTATCTCATGGTCACTGGCCCCTAAACACCCTCTGACCACCATATCATCCACCAGCCCATTCCCTGTTGGTGAAGCGGAGGTCAAGCATAGCCTTACCCCTGGTAGGCTCGCCCAGCACCTGGGATAAGAAGCTGTCCTCCATGCACTCTAAGAACCTCCTAGACTGCCTCCTTTCTGCTGTGTTGAGATCCCAGCAGATATCAGGCAGGTTGAAGTGGCCCATGAGAACAAGGTCAGGCGATCTTGAGACAGCCTGAAGCTGCCTATAGAATGACTCATCAACATCTTCATCCTGGTTGGGTGGTGTATAACAGATTCCAACCAGGATGTCTGCTCTGCTGGTCTTCCCTCTTAATTCTCACCCACAAGCACCCAACCCGATTGTCCCTGATCTCCAGCTCAATGGCATCTAGTGCCTCCCTGATGTACAGGGCCACCCCTCCACCCATTCTTCCCTGCCTGTCTCTCCTGAAGAACCTGCAGCCATCAATTGCAGCGCTCCAGTCATGTGAGTCGTCCCACCATGTCTCTGTGATGGCAACTACATCATAACTTTCCTGCTGCAACAAGGCTTCCAGCTCCTCTTGTTTGTTGCCCATACTTCGTGCATTAGTGTACATGCACTTAGTCAGACAGTACCTGCCTTTCATAAACCCATGCTGACTGGGTCTGATCACCTGGTTGTTTTCTAAGTCATGTGTGATGGCACTCAGGACAACCTGCTCCATGACCTTTCCTAGCACCAAGGTCACAGTGACAGGCTTGTAGTTCACTGGATCATCCTTTTGGCCAGTTTTTGCCAAAACTGTTGACAAATAATGGTAAGCAGCTTGGTGAGCATATCCATCAGCTCCTTAGGTATCCTTGGAGGGATCCCATCTGGTCCCACAGGCTTGTTCACATCTAAGTGGCACAATAGGTCACTGATCCTCTTGGGCTGCTTTCTGCTCCCCATTCCTATCTTCCATTTCTAGGGGCTGAACCCTGGTGTCACTGACAAATACTGAAGCAAAGTAGCTGTTTAGCACCACAGCCTTTTCCTTGTCTTTGGTCACTAGATTCTCTCCTTCATCCAGCAGTGGGTGGACATTCTCCCTAGCTCTTTTTGCTGTCAACATACTTGTAAAATTTCTTTTATCACCTTTAACAACACTGTTTGGACTGAGTTCCAGTTGAACTTTGACCTGTCTAATTTTTCCCTGCATATCCTTCATGAATCTTGTACTCTTCCTAAGTAGCCTGCCCCTTCTTCTACAGCCAGCAGACTTCCCTTTGCTTTCTGAGTTCTACCCAAAGCTCTCTACTTAGCCAGGGTGGTCTTCTGCCCTGCTAGTTCATCTTCTGATCCACAGGACAGCTTGTTTCTGTGCCTTGGTGATTTCCCTCCTGAGAATTTTCTAGCCTTCCTGGATTCCCTTATGCTTCAGGACTACCTCTCAGGGGATGTCATTCACAAGTCTCCTGAGCAATTTGAAGGCTGCCCTCTGGATGTCCAAGAATGTACACTAATTGTAAACTCCGCCATCTCATGGTCACTTTGTCCAATACGTCATCCAACCTTTACATCTCCTACTAGTCCTTGTCTGTTTACAAGCAGTGAGCTATCCCTCACCGGCTCATTCACTAGCTGTTTTAGGAAGTTATCTTCCATGCACTCCAAGGCTCTCTGGGACTGCTTCCTATTTGTTTTATTATATTTGTATTATATATTATTATATATATTATATTATGTTTCCGGCAGATATCTGGCAAGAACCAGGGCTAGTGATTCAGAGACTTTCCACAAGCACCTAGAAAACATTTTCCCATCCCAGTTGAGTGGTCTATAGCAGACCCCATCATGACATTTGTCTTGTTGGCCTTTCCCCTGTTTCTTACTCACATACATTCAACCCTGTCATCACTGTCAGTGATGTCATCACTATCATCATCACTCCTGAGACAGACAAGGCCCTCCCTGACATACATGCCAACTCACCACCTCTCCTTCCAGATCTATCCCTTCTGAAGTCTGTAGTCATCCAAATCAGCACTCCAGCTATGGGATTCATCCCACCATGTTTCTGTCAGGGCAATAATATCAGTTTTTTTGCTGAACCGTAGCTTCTCTCTCTTCTTGCTTGCTCCCCATGCTCAATACCTTGGCACAGAGATGTGGCAATCATAGCAATAAGTGGTCTGAGCAATCTGGCAATATAAGCTTAGAGCTTCACATGGTGGTAGGCCATGCTTAGCATAAGTGCAGAAGTAGCCAGCAGTTTAGCAAAACAGTGCTGTGCCTACAGCATGCAACTAAAGCAAGGCACTGGTAGCTATAAACACAGAGAGTTGTCTGGGAATAACAGGACACACAACTGCATCAGCAACCTTGTGCGTTATTAGTAGTTTAACCAATAATCTGTAATAGTATGATGTGTGGTCACTCGTGGGGAACCATTGAAACTATGCCAACGATGCTCTCTGAGTCTATATAAGCTGTAGAAGTTCCCTTAATAAATGAACAGTACTAGATCTTATTGGTTGTTCGTATTGATTCCATTCTCTGTTGCTGACATCGAGACACTTCAGTTCTGGTGTCACTTTGAGGGGTAGGGGGTCTGCCCCCTGTTTGATTGCTCCCAGGCACTATTGTGAGTCAAAGTTTGTCAATGACTCTTGCATCTTCCCTATGTCATGGCCCATTATCCCCTGCCTCCCCTGACACAGAAATGGAGCCATCACACTATTCTACAGGTGTTCCAGACTTGTCTCCAGCAAGCCTGGTCCTTCCCCTTTTTCTCTTCCAATCTTGTTTAAAGCCCTGTCAATGGGGGCAGCCAACTCCCATGACAAAACCCCTCTCCCCATCTGCTACCAGCAGGCCTTGTGTCATGTAAATTGACCCACGATCAAAAATCCCAAAGTTCTGCTGGTGGCACCAAGCTCAAACCCAGGGATGGAGAAGAGCACCACTTGTGCTACCAAGCCCGCAAGCTATTTCCCTAGATGCTGTGTTGGTTTTGTGAATACCCTTCTAAAATTCTTAAATAGGTAGTTAAACCTTCACTGAAATAAATGTTAGATCCTAAACAATCACAGATTTTTACTTCAATTATTATGTAATCTCTTAAGTTAAATGAGTTGTATCTGACTTCTGTGAAAATCAGGGGTTGACTATATTATTCTTTTTTTGTAGGTGGACATAACATACATGCTAACTCTGAGTTTATTTCAATTTTCACTCTATTTTTTACAGCTTTTCTTCTTTTATTTTTTTCATTCCACATGCTGTTTTTACCAAGCTTTTAACACATGGTATTGATTTTGATCATTTTATTGAGTGGTAAGATTGTTTTTTCATACAGAAAAATACTTATCATGGCATGACTTTGCAAGTTGTAGGTAACTGGAAAATATTTCAGAATATCTATAGTGCTCTTAAATGGGAAAAAGGGATGATTTTGTAACAGTGAAGTAGATGAAAGTGAAATAGTACAAGTGATACAGGAGAGTGGCATGGTTCCAGTGAAGAGTAAAAAAACTACCTCACTTGTCATTGGAGGTGTTCAGGAGGAGTCTTGATGGGGGGCTTGGTGCCATGGTTTAGTTGATTAGGTGGGTTGGATTGGTTGATGGATTGGACGTGATGATCTTGAAGGTCTCTTCCAACCTGGTTTATTCTATTCTATTCTCCCCCTTCCCCCTCTCACCTCCTCCCTTCCCTCTTACCAAGAGATAAAACAGGGAGGAAAAAAGGCAGGGAGAATTTTCTTAGTTGATTTACACAGAATATTTGACTCCTCACTATGAAAGTATCAGAAAGAAAGGGAAAGGAAAAAATACCATCTGGATGTGAAAAGATAAGGAAAAATGTACCCACACGCTTGAAACCTGGAAAGCAAGAGTGACTGAATCTCCTGTCCAGGATGGTAATGCCCTACAGTTGTAAAATCTCATAATATTGTGATTTCTGATAGTGGACAGTGTTAATGTGGTTCAAATCACTACAGATAGTAAAGATCCTTAAAACTTAGCATTTAGGAAAAGATTATGGAATTTGTGAGGTAGAAGTAGTATGAAATCCCTTGACATAGGGAGATATAATTGCAGTGTCTTTGACAATGCAGAAAAGTGATTATAATGTCTCTGTGTAATGAAAGGATGGACTTTCATGTTTTCAAGGAAAAAAAAGTACAATGAAAAAGTTTGATTGTGACATCCACAATAATATTTTAAAACTACTGCTGTGATACAATAATATAAAGTCAGCAGTGTACCACAGCAGCAAACTACATCAGTATACTGGGCTTTGAATAGGGACACAGCCAAGATAAAAAGGGAAGGGATTATTCTCTTCTACTTCGCATTCATTAGACCACATCTGGATATTACATTCAGTTTTGACCCTCAAATATGGGAGTGACCTGGACAAACTCTCATGGAGTGAATTCATATTTCCCTGGGATGAAGGTGAACCTGGAGCCCTTGCCCTGCAAGGAGAGGCTTTTGGAGTGGGGCTGCTTCAACTGGGCAAAAGGATGGCTTCAGGGGCACCCCCCAGCAGTATTGGGAGAGGATGGACAAGCTGCATCTCTCCACAGGGGTGCATGGCAGGGGCTTGAAAGGCGGCAGTAAAAGCTAAAACTCAAGAACCTCAGGCTGGAGATAAGGACAAACCTTTTTTCCAGGATGACAGCCCAAGAGTGGAATAGATTACCCAGAGGCATTGTGCTGTTTCCATCCTTGAAGGTTTTCAAGACACAGCTGATCAAATCCCTGAGGAACTTGGTCTGAATTAGGGATCAACCCTGCTATAAATAGGTTGGGTTAGAGACCTCCTGAAGTTCCTTCTAACCAAAATTATTTTATCATTCTTTAACTGATAAGTAGGAAAATAAAAATTCATGGCTTTTCATGTTTTTCCATTATTCTCTTCACAAAGCAAATCACAGAATCACAGAAACATTCAGGTTGGAAAAGACCTTCAGGATCGCCAAGTCCAAACAATAAACCTATTCTAGCAAATGATTTTATATTAAGCATTCTTTGGCAGAGGTATATGTGCTGGTTATTCTCTCTATTGACAAAGTAATCTTCCTTAGACACTGATTAAAAGATGGAAAGTAGTTAAAACAATAGCTTAAGAATCTTGGAACAAATGGATAAAAAAGCAGTAGAAGAGTGGGGAAAGGAATTAATATTGCAAGAGATTTAGAAGTCATTAACCACCAGACTCCAATTCTGCTAATGTTACCAAGCCTT
Organism: Dryobates pubescens; assembly: GCF_014839835.1. Taxonomy (NCBI): domain Eukaryota; kingdom Metazoa; phylum Chordata; class Aves; order Piciformes; family Picidae; genus Dryobates; species Dryobates pubescens. Next base: position 51,698,772 of record NC_071657.1, read on the forward strand.
CAGCATTCAGTGCTTTATCAGATCTACACTGCACACACAGCTACAATGGAAAAGAACACTAATGATAAAAGAAGACTTTAATCTTGACCCTATAGAAACCCAATCCACAGCAGAATACAATTCTCACAAGTACAAGGTCAGTTTCTCTGTTGAGTGTGTTTCTCAGACCAAGTTTTATTTAACCCATGCACAAGCATAAAAGCAGTAAAAAAAAAAGAAGCATAGAAAGTTGTAATGTTGACATAATTTATTATGCTACATAGAGATGAAATAACAATAGAATGCAGGAATTTTATGACTGCCAACTATGCAGCTGCTGCTTTGCACCTGTTCTGGGTACTGGACAGTGAGCTGTTCCCCTGTACAAGCACAGTCATTGTTGTGAGGCTGCATTGTTGAGATCTACCTGAGATAATATTTATTTCTTTTCCCTAGACATGCTGAACAACTGTAATAACACAGAAGTCTCCTAGTTCTAGGACTTCAATCCTAAAACTTCTTCTGTAAATTCTAGGCCCTGCCACAAGAGTTACACCTATCCTCCTATAGCTCACTCCTTTGGATACAACTTCCTAACAGCAGCTTCCAGAAGGCTAAAGCTGGAATCTTGGTGTCATCAAAACACACAGTACTTTTGGTTTGTTGTGGATTTTTTGTTTGTCATTGACTCCACTCCATTTCACTTATTTTATATTTTTCATCTATTTCCTGTTTGCTGGTTGTTTATGTGCAAAGTGAACTGTGGATTTGGTCCAAAAAGAATGGTTTAGCAATGACATTATATTATACTTGGAGATATAATCAGGTTAGTGTAGGAATGAAAAAAGTAATGCAGAAAGGCAGCAGCTTACACAGCATAGCATCTAATGATAGAAAAATCTGGACAGTGTCAGGGCATATTATTATGCCACTGTATTGTGGATTTCATTACTTCTCATTGCTAGTTAGGAGCCTTGAAGGTCAAAAGTCAGTAATAAGGTGTGATGGGTTGAAATTCCCCCCAACAAAAAATTGCCAGACCAGCTCAGTTAAACAAATAGATGACAGTTACATCACAGTTACATGACTTAGAGTATGACCAACATACAGCAGACCTGTAACTGGTAAATTGTTCTTGGGTAAAGTCTATCTGGATTTTTTACCTATTTTGCATATAATGCTTTCTTACCATAAATTAGATTATTCAGAAGCACACCACTCTAACTCAGGTTTGTTTGGAATTATCCAGCTTGTCAAGGCAAACAAAGCTAGTGTTCTTATAACCAGTTTTTCATTCTGCTACAACACTGCAGGCCCTGACCTCATACAGAAATGAAAGTCGTATACACTCATTTACTTCAGAGGAAACTGAGGGGTCTAAGAGGGGTCTAGTGCATCTTTAGAAATCTAGTAACTTCACACCTTATGAAGTTTCCCATTCAATTACAGGTGTAAAAATCTGCAGTTTAAGCCTTTTGAAAAGAATACTAAGCTAACATCTAAGCCCTTTAAAAAAGATAGTTGTATTTCTAATGTGGTTGGTTGACCTTGGCTAGACACTAGGTGCCTACCAAGCCACTCCATCACTCCTCCTCCTCTGCTAAACAGGAAAGGGAAAATATAATGAAAGGCTTGTAGGGTTAAGATAAGGATGGGGAGAGATTACTCACCAGTTACCATCATGGGAAAAACAGACTCTAGTTGAGGAAATTAATTGTATTTATTGGCAATCAAATCATAGCATGGTAATGAGAAATAAACCCAAATCTTAAAAACACCTTCTGTCCACTCCTCCTTCCTTCCCTGGCTCAACTTCATTCTCAAATTTTAAGCAGCACAAGGGAATGGAGAGCAGGGCTTGTGGTCAGTTCACACACATCTAAAGTGAATGGGATTCACATAGACCTCTCCTTACATTAATGTTTCTCCTTGATGTCCTGATTTGGAAATGGAAGATTGTAGGTATTCCTGCTATACAATTGATGGAGGGCAAGAAATAGGTTGGGAGTCGTGCTTTTGACTTCACCATTATACTCTGTATCAATCGGAACATTAAAACCTATACTTTTGTTTTATAATAAATACATTTGTAATTCAGTCCTGTGAATATAGGATATATATAGAATATATAGTCCAGTCATTATAGATGATTATAAATATCATGCAGAATTCAGCAAAGAGAAAAAATTCATCCATCACTTAATTTTAGATTTATTATTTCTTTAATTGCATTGAGCTTCCTATATGCATAGCATGAGTGTGGCTGTTAAATAGCTGCTAGTATCCAAATCATATGCAAATTCAATTTCTACTGACATATTCAAATCACATTGCTACTATACAATGATTAAACACTTTAGCTCACGCCACATTCATAAATGTGTGGGTAGTAAAACATCCATGGAAACAAACTGTCCGTGAATATTTAAAATGGAATTAACCATCTTCATGAATATTTGATGTATTTACTACCTGCAAAATGGTTCAGATTGGTTGCCTCTAATTTGAGCTTGTTAAAGTCTGAAGAAGAAGAAAAGAAAAAGAGAAAAGTTAAGAAACAGAAAAACCAAACAACAAAAACCAACACACCCACACAAATATCCCTGAAGAAAATATAGAGAGAATTACAATGTATAACATTTAACTAGATTACAACCTTCCTGTGATATTAGGTCTGTGACACATGAATAGAAGTGATAATGTGACAGAAAAATCTAATTTTCTTGCTGAATTGATATGCATCTAAGACAAGCACATATTTTCTGGGATAACTATCTTAACAGGTTATATTTACTTCCTATTCTTTCAAAACAGAAGATTAAAACACAAATTAAATGCTTCTGTTATACCCTATCAATTGTGTTTTTCACGGAGAAAGGTAAAGGATTCCACTGGATAAGTGAAAACAGCTATAGAATATAAATATTGTAGATGTAAAATCCATTGCATCAAGAAAGGATTATCTTTATCTTCTGAGTGGAGGACATAATAAAAAGCAGTTACAGGTCATCTTTTCTGTGAAGTTGCTTACAGATGTCAAAGAAAAGCAAATCCAATGGCAAAGATTTTACCTTGTGGTAGAAATACAGATATATAAATTTTTTATGGTGTCTTATTCCCTATGCAGATAATGTAAGTCCATATGGAGAAAGAATAGAAAGAAAGCATAAAGCAAATAGTCACACTAGTAAAACTTGTTAAAATGCACCTAGAATGAGTTTAAACTTTTTGAAAAGAGAGAAAACAGAACAAGAGGACACAGTGTCAAACTGCACCAGGGAATTTTATGCTGGATGTTAGGAAGAAGTTCTTCACAGAAACAGTGATTGGCCATTGGAATGGGCTGTCCAGGGAGGTGGAGGTGTTTAGGAAGAGACTGGATGGGGCACTTGGTGCCATGGTTTAATTGATTAGATAGTGTTGGGTGATAGGTTGGACTCGATGATCTCAAAGGTCTTTTCCAACCTGGTTAATTCTATTCTAGTCTAGTCTATTCTGTCTATTCTAGTCTATAAAACACCAATCTTACCCATATGTCAGTGTTACAAAGGTAGTAATTTATTTTTTTTTTACCTCTGGGATGAGGTTGATCCCATTAAAATGTACTAGGCATACACTTTAGGGACTACTTCTTTTCCCTCCCTTCGAAAATATCTGTATTGTAATGAAAGATAATATCCTTATAGCATTAACACCCTTTTGAAGCTTAATCCTTATCCATACTCATTAAGTAGTCTACAAAGAGTACTTAAGTGTAGACTGCATATAACATTCACAATACAAATTGGACTACTAGTGGTTGCTCACTTTTATTTTTTTCCCTTTCTTTTTTCTTCTATACGAGCTTCTATATTGAAATAAAAAATACCCTTGTGTATTTTAATTGTTAAAGAGAGCATGTTGTCTTGAGAACATTAAGATTTAGTACCTCAATTATCCTAATAATATTTTTATTTCTAACAAAATATTAAAGGAGAACAAAAACATATTTATTACCTTGGCTGTGATAGACTTTGTAATTAAAGATTGCCATGGTATAGCATTCACAGGGAAATAAAACCAAAAACCCCTTAATTCAGACCCAAAATATTTACTAGGTATTATTTAGCAGTACAAAACATTATGGTTTTAAGAAAGTGTTTACAGTAAATATTTTTTGTGCAATAGCACAGACTAGTGGCTTTAGCAAGTCAGCATGTTTGCTTTGTTCTCATTAATCATGATAGAAGATGGCTAAGATCCAAGCATACAGAAAATCTGACTGCAGATGGAAGGACATTACAGAGGCAAGTATGGCAAACTACTATTTCTACTATATTAATAAGCAAGGGACAGTTGTTTAGAGGTGAATCTCCTTTAGGGGAAGAAACGAGTCTTGAAAGTTTTGGGGTTTTTAAAATTTTTTAAGTACGCATATTCGCTGTATTAACAAATGGAAATGCTTCTGGACACTTTGCAGGGTAGAAACAAAAACTTATTTAATAAGTTGACATGTTATTTACACTACATTAAGTTGAATCTGCCTTGCACATTTTTCACATTTCACATTTTTCACATTTATTTATAAGAAATAGCTTTGTCCAGACTGATTCTCTGAGTTTCTTAATTTCTTGCAGAAGTGTGTCACAGACTCACTACAATGTAACACAAAATTGCAGAGGTACTGATGCCCACTTCATAGTTTTGTCTGGACCATTCAATGTTTTGCTTGGTTGTCTTGAAGTCTTCAGCAGGGTGATATAAAGTTAACACTTTATTTCAGCCTTTACTTGCAAAATAATACTCAGTGTTGTCTGGACTTTGGACTTAATATAGATGAAACGGACTAAGAATGAAGACAGGAAACCTTTTCAGAAATGCCCAATAATATGTAAGCTACAAGTTGTTGCTTACTTTACATTCGTCATCAGTGTGACTTTGCAGTGCCTACTACTGACATTTATTTTGTGACCTAAACAGAAAACTCCTAGCAGGCTTGCAGGAGGTCAAAGCGAATGTGTGTGGGTTTTGTTTTGGTTTGTTTTGGTTTGTTTTGGTATGGTTTGTTTTTTTTGGTTGGTTTGGTTTGCTTGGTTGGATGTTTTGGGGGTTTTTATTATCATTTTATATGCTGTTTGTGTTTTCCCCATTTCTGAAACTCCCAACTCTCACAGAAAGCTAGTTATTCACTGTGAGGTACTTGCCACCTACCCATAACCTGTGTCAGTCTCCTGTGCTAGTGGAGGTAGGGAATACAGACTGTCAGCAAAGACAGATAGACCTGAGAACAGACAGGTAGGAATTAGAACTCCCTGCAAAAAGGTGGCAAGACCTTTAGTCCAATTGAAGTGCATCCACTATAATGCATGCAGCATGGGACTGTTTTTATTGTATTGAGGTTAATGATGATGACAGCAGAGTTGAGTGTCTATGGGTAAAAATTAGGAGAAGGCCAACAAAACAGAATATTGTGGTGGGCGTATGTTACAGACCACCCAACCAGGATGAAGACAGAGATAAAATATTCTTTAGACATCTCACAGATGTCACATGACCACTAAATCTTGTTCTTGTTGGGGAATTTGATTTCCCTAATGTCTGCTGGAAACATAAGACAAGAGAGAGGGAGTTCTCCTGGAGGTTCCTATGACTGTGTGGAGGGTAAATTCCTAATACAGTTGGTGAGAGAGGCAACTAGAGAAGGCATCCTGCTGGACCTGCTGATTGTGAACAGAGAAGGACTTACGGGTGGTGTAAATATTGGGGGCTGTCTTTGGCATAGTGATCACAGGATGATAGAGGTCTCACTTGCTGGAGAAGTAATGCAGGGTCAGCAGAACTGCCACCTTGAACTTCTGGTTGGCAGACTTTGGGCTCTTCGAGAGACTGGTCAACAGATTCCCTTGGAAACCATGAGAGTCAACAGTGGCTGGAAGAAGAGCATCTCACAAAGACTGAAAGATTGGCATGAGGTTATGCGAGAAAACTAGAAGGGCCAAACCCCATCTGAAAATGAATTTGGCTTCTCTGATGAAGAGAACAGGAAATCCTTTTACAAGTATACTAGCAACAAAGGAAGGACTAAAGAGAATCTCTGTCAATTGTTGGAAAGTGATCAAGGATGAGGAAAATGTTAAGGTACTCAATACCATCTTTTCCCCAGGCTTTAGTAGTAAAAAGAGTTGTTTGTTGGATACCCAATGCCCTGAGTTTCAGAAAAGGGATGGAGTATAGAATGAAGCTCCCATAATCCCCTGTCTCCCACAGTATCCTCCTGGAGAAAGTGGCTTGTCATGGTTTGGATGGGTGAATGCTTTACCGGGTTAAAAGCTGACTGGATGGCCAGACCCAAAATCTGGCGGCAAATGGAGTTAAATGCTGGTGGCTGGTCACAAGTGTTCTTGCCCGGGGCTCAGTTTTTGGGCTAGTCTTTCTTAATATCTTTAACAGTGATGTGGATGATGGAATTGAGTGCACCCTCAGTAAGTTTGCAGATGACCCAAAGCTGGGACTGTTGGTCTGGTGGAGGGCTGGAGTATTCTGCAAACAGTTCTGGACAGGCTGGATTGAAGCGCTGAAGTCAACTACATCAGGTAATAAGGCTAATGCTGGGTTACAATAACCCCCTGTAAAGCTGCAGGCTTAGGAAGAGTGGCTGGAAAGCTGCCCAGCAGGAAAGGATATTGGGTTGCTGGTTGACAGCCATCTGAACATGAGCCAGCAGTATGATCAGATGGCCAAGAAGGCAAATGTGATCCTGGCCTGTGTCAGGAAAAGTGTGACCAGCAGAAGTAGGGAAGTGATCATGCACTTGTACTTGTTGCTGGTGAGGCCACGTCTTGAGTACAGTGTTCAGTTTTGGGCCCCTCACTACATGAAAGACATTGTAGTTGCAGGAGCATGCCCAGAGAAGGGCAGCAAAGAGCACAAGTCTTATGAACAAGTCTTATGAAAAGCAGTGGAGAGAACAGGGACTTTTTAGTCTGGAGAAGTGGAGGTTGAGGGGAGATATGAATCTCTACAACTACTTAAGGGGAGGTTGTAGAGAGGTGGGTTTTACTCTCTTCTCCCTAATATGCAGTGATAGGACTAGAAGAAATGGCCTGAAATTGTTCCTGGGGAGATCTATAATGGGTATTAGAAAGCATTCTTTTCTGAAAGGTGGTCAGGCACTGTAATAGGCTATTCACAGAGGTGGTAGAGTCATTATCCCTGGAGATGTTCAAAACACATGTGGCACAAGCGTGTAGATATAGCACAAAAGTGTAGATGTGACACTTTGGGACATGGTCCCAATGGTGGTCAATGGTTGGATTCAATGATCTTAGAGGTCTTTTCTAACAAAAATCACTTTTATGATTCTACGACTTATGTCATCAATAAAACATCAGTAATGAAATTTAGGCTACAAAATTGAACAAATTTTTGTCCACACAGACCTCTCTGTCTTTAATTCTCTCTTCCCTTTGCACTTTCTCCTGTCTCACTTTTGGAGGCATTTATACCTTCTAACTCGTATTTTTCAATCTAGTTCAGTTACCAATTCCTCACTTCACACATTGGATTGCAAGGAGTTTAGGTCCATATGTTCTTAATTTTGCAGTCTTTATGCCATTAGAATAATGAGCATTTCAGGAGTGGTAAGGGTTTTAATGGTTCACTACTTTACTATTAAAAAGCCCATTCACTCAAACTGGCTGGGTAAAGGGGCCCAAAGAGTGGTGGTCAATGGAATTAAATCCACCTAGTGGCAAGTCACAAGTGGTGTTCTTCAGGGTTTAGTGTTGGGACCACTTCTGTTTAACATCTTTCTTGATGACCTTGATGAAGACATAGAGTATGTCATCAGTAAGTTTGCAGATGACACCAAGTTAGGTGGGAGTGGTGAGCTGCATGATGGTAGGGAGGCTCTACAGAGGGACTTGGATAGATTGGATCAATGGGCCAATGTTAACAGGGTGAGCTTCAACAAGATCAAAAGCCAGGTCCTGCACTTGGGTCAGAGCAAGCCCAAGCAATGCTGCAGGCTTGGGGAAGTGTGGCTGGAGAGCTGTCTGGCAGAAAGGAAACTGGGGGTTCTAATCGACAGACAACTTAATATGAGCAGGCAGTGTGCCCAGGTGGCCAACAAAGCCAATGGCATCCTTGCTTGTATAAAAAATGCTGTGCCCAGCAGGAGTAGGGAGGTGATTGTCCCCTTGTGCTTGGCTCTGGTGAGGCCCCACCTTGAGTATTGTATCCAGTTTTGTGCACCTCAATACAAGATAGATGTCGAGGTGTTGGAGTGTAGAGGAGGGCAATGAAGCTGGTGCAGGGCCTGGAGAAAAAATCTTATGAAGAGCAACTGAAGTAGCTGAGGCTGTTTAGTCTCTAAAAGAGGAGATTGAGGAGAGACTTCACTGCTCTCTACAACTACCTGAGAGGACATTATCAAGAGGCTGGTGCTGGTCTCGTCTCCCTGGTAATTAGTGATAGAATAAGAATGAATGGCCTCAAACTGCAACTGGGTAGGTTTAGAGTGGACATTAGGAAAAAAAAATTCATGGAAAGAGTGGTCAGGCATCAGAATGTGCTGCCCAGGGAGGTGATTGAGTCACCAATCCTGGATGTGTTTAAGGATTGTTTGGATGTGGTGCTTGAGGATATGGTTTAGGAGTGAACCTTGTAGAGTAGGGCTGTCAGTTTGACATAGTGATCCCGAGGGTCTCTTCCAACCTAAATGTTTCTATCATTCTGAGAAAGTTACATCAAGAATAAAATCTGTCCAGCAGATGGCAGTAATTCTCCACCAACCCAAACTACATTGAACAATTCCTTATTGCTCTAAGCAGAAACTCCTCTTCAGAATTTTTAGGGGTTTTGTGAGTTTGGTTTTGTTTTTTGTTTGTTTTGTTGTTGGTTGGTTACATTTTTGGTGGTTTTTTGTTTGGTTGGTTGGTTTTTTGTTTGTTTGTGTTTTTGTTTTTTTTTTCCTTTATGTGTTTTTTTGTTTTGTTTGTGGGTTTCTGTGGGGTTTTTTGTTGTTTGCTTTTTTTTTTTTTTTTAAATAGATAAAGCACAACAGGTATCACTTAAGTCATCTGAAACTAGCCAAAAGAAGCATCTAACCCCTACATTGCAATTAGTTTACTGTATTGGTACTATAGATAAACTAAGGAAGATCAAAGCTGTAGGTACACCTGAATTTAGGCAACAGGGCTGCACTGGTTGAATCAGCTTTGAAGCTAAAAACCTGAAGCAAATCTAGCTTTTGCTCAGCATCTGTAAGAATTTTCTTGAAGTAGACTTGGAATTCCTAGCTATTCTGCTTACTTGAGACACCTGTATTTTAAGTGGCACTGGATACAAAGAATCTCTGTAAAGGAAAGTCTTGCTCAGACATTCTTCTTTAATCACAAAAAGATCACAACATCTTCCTATTGTTAGACTTCCCGTACTGTTAAACAGAATATTTATAATCCAATTAATTCAATCTCAGTGTATGCTGCAGCTTCCTATATATAAAGGACTATTTTTATTTTAAAATAAGAAGAAAAAAAGGTGTTGCAGTGACTTATTTTCTTCTGCTGAACAATCAGTAAAACTATTTAGGCAGCGATTACTTGTGGCTCTATCCTATAGTTATTCACCTATTCATAGACTTCATCATGCAAATAATCCCTCTGCAATGGAACACCTTGTAATACATGAATATGCCTTTTTTAGGACACAGGTGCAGCTGACTACAATTAAATTATTGTCATATACAAGAAACCTGATCAAAATAGATGTATTATCAAGCAATTATGTATAGAATACTGTAACTACCACCAATTTCCTTGTTATTCCTTGATATTTCAAGAACTTGTAAGTAAAGCTGGCTAATGACACAGAAGTCTAAGAGAATCCTAACTTATTCTGAGTTTCTTTAGTGACATAAAAAAATGTGCTTACTTTAAACCAATGTAGCTATAATCCAGATTTCAACATGACAGTTAATAATGTTGAAAACATTTATCTGTTGAAGAAGTTTTGCTTCCAGTCTAAAAGGATATTGCATCTTTTTACCAAATAAGATTAAAGGATTTACATAAGAAAACATCAATCTATATAAAAGTACTATGAAAGAGCTTCAAATTACCTGAAGACAGACAATTTCTTAGTATTGTTTTATGGAGAATGGATAGAACTGAGGAAAAGAATCACTAAAAGTGCACTGGCAACCACAGAATAATAATTTCTAACTATATATGTCTTGATCATCTTTTGTGGAAAAGGTGGCTCTTTTATGGATCCCCAAATGAAATCAAGAAGGAAATGAAAAGTGGATTGGGAAAACCACTTGAATTTTGTTTTGCTTACCTGTGCAGGAGGAAAAGTTAGAAACATAGAAAAGGAGAGAGAAAAAAATAATCAAGAGACAGCAAAAACAAAAGAGCTCGTTACCACTGAAGATCAAGAGATGTCTCCCTGATCCTGAATGCTTCAATCACTTGGGGAGCTCCAAACTCCCCTGTTACCTTTGAGGTTTTATACCTTTTCCAATTTCATATGTGGTCACAGTTTATCATTCAGTTGCTATGGCTATAGCTGCATTTGACTGGTGTCTGTCCAAGTCCTAAGGTTAGATGTACATGTCAGCCCCAGTCCCATGGTAAGAGGCTGTCTCGGCCCAAAGAGGGTAAGAGACTCAGTCGTTTTGAATATTCCTGTATTATGAAATTAGAGAAACAAACGAGGCCAAAGTATCAACAGCGAGGCTATTTATTAACAGAATAAAGTGGACAGAACAGAAGAAGGGAGAGAGAGAGAGAGGGGAAAAAATAGACAGAAAGGGAGAAGAGGGAGGTAGAAGTGGAAAGGAATTATAATACCACACCCCTCACCCCCAAGACAATTTGGGTCTGTGGAGGAAGTGTGCTGCCGCTTTGGCATGGAAATATCATCCTCATTGGCCGTGCTGTCCTCTGCTGGAGGAGAGGAGGCAAAGATCCTAAAGTCCAAGTCCTTCTCCAAGCAGCTTCTTCAGTTCCATCAGCTGCAGAGGGCAGAACTTAGAAGACATGGAGAGAGGGTTCCTCCTGGTCTGCTGCCCCAGCTTGCATCCCAACAGTCTTGAATGTGAAACCTGTGGCCTTGTCTGGTTACCAGCAGCTATAATCACTGAGCTTATGGTCTTGTAGATAAACAGCTATCTTCCTGGGACAATGGTGTGAAAACACCTTAGGACAAACAATGTTGAAGCAAGCATGAGAAAAACAAATTTAACTCCTTCCAATAACTTTTTGCAACTTGAGGATTACTGTTTGTCAGTTTTCTTGCTTTCTTTGGGTTTGTTTTAGTTGTTTTCTTTTTATTTTTAATTTCCATTAAAAAACAACCAGCCAACCAGCCAACCAACCACAAAACACACACCACAAAAATCCAAGTGCGAATTACTTGCACAACTGTTCAGAAGACTTTGGATTCCTGGTTCTTTGTATCAACTACTTGTAAAACTATGTTCTAATCAGAATGGGTTAGAGATACAGGATGATGTTGTAAGAAGATGTGAGAAACAGGAACAGGCAAAATAATAATTTGTTTTTTCTTTTCTAAACCTTTCATTGGGAAATTTAACTTCACCCAGCTAGTACTGTAATACATAATGGATTTAAAGGACTTAAAGAAGGGATTCCAATATTCTACCACTCATCAAAGTTTTTTTGTGGTGGGAAATTCCATCAACATAATTGATTTTTTGGGAAAAAAATAATCACTGTCTTTTATAACAATGGTACATTCAAGATATATATGTGTGTGTGTGTGTGTGTGTGTGTGTGTGTGTGTGTGTGTGTGTGTATACACACACTTTTTTTTTTCCACAGAACATAACTTTCACAATAGGTACATATGTGGCATTTCCCATATGTCAGATGTTTTATTTAGACCATAGTTCTTGACTTAAAGAAAAAGTAAAAACATAGCACGAAAAGTTTACTGTAGTCTGGCACCAGGATGCATTGTATAACTCATTCTTGATGTATGGACAGAAGAAATAATTGCAACATTTTCTAGGTTTATGGTTCCTTCCCCCACCATGCCTTTTTATGACTTTTCTGTTTACCAACACCTGTTTTGTAGCATTTGCTTGATGTATAAATTGAGCCTTTATAGAAGGTTTTCCTTATTAGTTTATAGGAATTGTTGAGCAAATTCTATGTGATAATATGCTATTTTCATAAATGGCAAATGCTATCAAGTACTATTTTAATTCATTACATATAAAAGGAGCCAATAACAGCAGAATTAGAAAGCCATATAAACAATCTTTTTACCTTTTTTTCTTTTTTTTAATGGGGGGTAAGAATTAGCATTACAACAGAAAAAAAAAAGTTTATATATGCTTTTAATTTAAAATTCTTAATTATATTAAAATGACGGGTGGATTTTATAAATGAACACTTTTTAAATTTATCACAAATGCAGATCATTGTCACTACTGCAGTTGTCTCCAAGGCACAGTAAATTAGCCTACATAAAAAAGTTGGTTTTGCTGTGTTGTCTTCTGTGCCTTGTACTCTGAGAAAAAACGTGTGTCAACAGCAGGTAGTTAACAGCATAGGCAGTATATTGACCTAGAGGCTTTGCTAAAATGCAAAGTTAATATGGACAGAAATCTATAAGGATTTCATAATAAAACAAAAGACAAGTTGCTCAAATAATTATTTTCTTCTTACAATATTATACAATATTTTTTCAAATACTAAGAATATTGGGGAAAAAAATTAAAAAGCTGAAGGAAAACAATCATCTAATACATCCGAAAATTATTTTTTTTTTAAATAAAGGATCTAGCAACCAAAATGTATAGCAAAATAGAAATATTTTTTCCAGCTCAACAAAGAATGGATGAAACTTAGATTTGATTTGTTTCAGTGTGAAGTGGGAGATGAGTCATAGACCAGGAGAATGAGGTTCTGTCAAAGTCACAAAGCCAGGGCAGCGATCTGAAGCTAAGATGAAGCACAGGGAAAGAGGAGGCCCAAGAAGTGACAGGGATGGAGGCAGAAGAGGCAGCACATAGATACCCTTGAGAAACAGCTTCAAGGAAGAACTCTTGAAGGCGCAGGAACAAGCTGCGCCAATGCCCCAGAAGATGAGCCGCCGGGGCAGACTGCCAGTTCTAAAAGAACTAAGAGAAAAAAAGAGGGTGTATCATCTTTGGAAGAAAGGGGAGGCAAACAAAGAATGCTTAAGGATTTTGCTAGGTCTTGTAGGAAGAAAATTAGGGAGGCAAAAGCACATTTGGAGCTTAGACTGGCCTCTGCTGTGAAGGACAACAAAAAGTCCTATAAATATATTAACAGCAAGAGGAAGGGCAAGGACAACCTCCACTACTTGGTTGACATGGAGGGGAACATTGTAACAAAAGATGAGGAAAAGGCAGAGGTACTTAACAACTTCTTTGCCTCAATTTTTACTAGCAGGACAGAATGTCTTCCAAACAGCTGGCCTGCAGAGTTGGCAGAAGGAGCCAGGGAGCAGCATAGTTTTCCTTTGTTCCAGGAGGAGGGGGTAGTTAGAGGTCTTCTCAGCTGCTTGGATCCCCACAAGTCCATGGGACCAGACAGGATCCATCCTAGGGTGCTGAGAGAGCTGGCAGATGAGCTGGCCAAGCCCCTCTCCATCATTTTCCAGTAGTCCTGGCTCACTGGAGAGTTCCCAGAAGACTGGAAGCTGGCCAACGTGGTGCCCATCCACAAGAAGGGCCGGTTGGATGAGCCAGGGAATTATAGGCCTGTCAGCCTGACCTCAGTGCCAGGCAAGATTATGGAACAGGTCATCTTGAAAGCAATCACACAGCACTTAGAGTATGGCCAACGGATCAGGCCCAGCCAGCATGGATTTAGGAAGGGCAGGTCCTGCCTGACCAACCTGATCTCCTTTTGGGATCAGGTGACCTGCCTGCTGGCTAAGCTGTCAGCTCGTGGCTTGGACCGCAACACTCTGTGCTGGGTTAGGAACTGGCTGGAGGGCGGAGGCCAGAGAGCGGTGGTGAATGGTGCCACATCCAGCTGGCAGCCAGTCAGTAGTGGTGTCCCCCAGGGATCAGCGCTGGGCCCCATGCTCTTTAACATCTTTATTGATGATCTGGATGAAGGCATTGAGTTCATCATCAGTAAATTTGCAGATAATACCAAGCTGGGGGCAGGAGTTGATCTACTGGAGGGTAGAGGGGCTCTGCAGAGGGATCTCCACAGGCTGGACAATGGGCAGAGTCCAACGGCATGAGATTTAACACATCCAAGTGCCAGGTTCTGCACATCAGCCACCACAACCCCATGCAGTGCTACAGGCTGGGGTCAGCATGGCTGGAGAGCAGCCAGGCAGAGAGGGACCTGGGGGTACTGGTCAATGGTAGGCTGAACATGAGCCTGCAGGCTGCAGCCTGCAGGCTGCCCAGGCAGCCAGGAGGGCCAATGGCATCCTGGCCTGCATCAGGAACAGTATGGCCAGCATGAGCAGGGAGGTCATTCTGCCCCTGTACGCTGCACTGGTTAGGTCACACCTTGAGTCCTGTGTCCAGTTCTGGGCTCCTCAGTTTAGGAAGGATGTTGACTTGCTGGAGCATGTCCAGATAAAGGCAACAAAGTTGGTGAGGGGTTTGGAGCACAAGCCCTATGATGAGAGACTGAGGGAGCTGGGGTTGCTTAGCCTGGAGAATAGGAGACTCAGGGGTGACCTTATTGTTCCCTACTACTACCTGAAGGGAGGTTGTAGACAGGCAGAGGTTGGTCTCTTCTCCCAGGCAACCAGGACCAGAACAAGAGGACATAGTCTCAAGATGCACCAGGGAAGGTTTAGCCTGGAGATTAGGAGGAAGCTCTACACAGAGAGAGTGATTACCCATTGGAATGGGCTACCTGAGGAGGTGGTGGAGTCACCATTACTGGAGATGTTCAGGAGGAGACTTGATAGGGTGCTTGGTTATATGGTTCATCTGATTAGGTGGGGTTGGATGATAGGTTGGACACGATGATCTTGAAGGTCTCTTCCAACCTGGTTTATTCTATTCTATTCAGGTTGGTAGGACCCTCCCTATGGGGTGCAGTCTTCTGGGAGAGAAAGAGCTGAGCGTGTAAGGGAGGCTATCTCGCAGTGCAGCAAGATGATGGACTGGAGAGGTGTGGCCCAGGCCTGTCATGGGCAGTGGAAGGTGATGAGGGTCCTGGCTGCACCCGTGGCCTTCATTTAGCCAAGCCTTAAGGGCTGCTCTATCTCTTGGTATCCTGGGTCAGCCCTGGCTGCTGCTTTCACCCTAGCCTCTTCTAAGTCTGCCAGAAAGTTGTCTCACAAGGAACAGATACTAGCATTTCTATTAATATTGCTAACACATTAACAGAGTGCTGGGTCCTGTTCAAATGCCTTCTCCACTGTCTGTGTCTGGAACTGATCCTTGCATTATTTTCTGGTGTCTGGTGGCAGGTGCTAGAGAGTCTTTGTGGGTAGGAGCACCAGGGGTTAAGTGGGAAGCTGTCAGTGGTGGGGCAAACAGTAGGGGCCGAGGCTGGGGGCAGGCCAGATGAGAAGATAAGCAGCAGCCATGACAGTCAGAACCTTCCCCCTCCAGGTTCTGGTTCTCATAGCAAGCATGGTGGCCTGGAGGCACATTGTGAGTGGAGGCTCTGCTACACCCTCACCTGCAATCAGGACTCACAAATAAATATATTATTCCCATTGTCCCTCCTCAGATAGTTTTTATCTGCAGCACCTCCCCCCTTGCGGTCAAAACTGATCTAATTACCAGAATTACCTTTAAATATATGGAGCATATTGCCATGTAATAACATTTCCCTTCAAAAACTTTTTTATATCAGATAAATTCCTACTGCCAGTAAAACTGATAGAATTCAAGAGATATGTGCAAAACCGCATCAACAGGGTTTTGCGCAGTCAAACACCATCTTTACCAAATCACATGGTAAGTTATTAGTTTATATATATATAGGTCAAAAAAAAAACCCAGCTAAAACCTTGGACTATCAGAGTCTATAAAATTAACATCTCTAGTTCTAATCCTTTCCTTCCAAACAAAGTATTATTAAAAAAAAAAAAAAAGTATTATTTTTCAAATCCCACACTGGGAATGCCAAGAGTATCTGTGCTGGTTTGAGCTTTACTCGGAGTCTAAAAGCCCAAATGGTAACAGATTGAGATTCCTCCCCTTCACCCTTTTCCAGTAAAGGGAAGAAAATTAGGCAGGGGGAAGGAGAGGTAGGATTATAAAAGAAAATGGTCTGGAATCAATTTGGAAGTAAAAGAGGTAATTTTTTAACAAAAGTAAAAGAGGTAATTTTTTAACAAACAAAAAATAAATATGGCTATAACAGGGAGGGTTTACAAAGGTAACGGATAAGGATAAATAGGAAAATACACCAAAGCAAACCCAGATGGGCTTATATTCCCTGGACGTAATAGAATCCAGCTCTTTAGAAAGCATAGATGCAGCTTGGAAAGCAGGCTCCCACCATATGGTCAGATGCAGGAGGCCGGAGCAGTAGATTATCTCTCTGGAACAGGTGAAGCAGGGAAAAGAGAATGAGTTCATCTGTGTCTCTCCTTAAATAGGCTTGCTGGACAGGAAGGGGGAGTGGAATAGACCACCTTTCACCCAGGGGACCTCTCCCCTTGGATGGGGGAAAACCAAGTCTCTCTCTGCCCATCTGGATCAAATTTCTTTTGTCCACTTGGGGACTGGGTTTTTGTTTCAGCCCCCATCAAGGATGGGTGTTACCCAGCACACAAAGAAGGACAGTACTATCTGCTGTACTAAGTTTTTTTTTCCCCCTACAATTAAGGAACACTTTTTATTAATTGGGTTTTCAAAAATATTGAAATAGAACTAGGCAAACTTAGTTGAATGCAGTGTAAAACAATCATGATGCTGTTCTAGTAGGTTAAAAAGGGTTAAGCACATTTTCATTTTCTCTCTCCACAGGGGCCTGCTTACTAGTGCTTAAATCTCTTCCAAACAGCAGCTTGCAAACCCTCTATTTTGCTTCCTATACTACTACATTCCCAGGGGGGCAATGACATGTTTCTTGATAATATCCTTCATTGTGCTGTCTTGAAATAGCAGTGCTATTGAGAACAACTATAAGAAAAGAAACACTGATTTACTTAGCAGTAAAGTAATTCCTGGAAGGCTGCTTCCTTGTGTCATACACTAAAGAGAGAAACTGTGTTTCAATGTGTTGGTGGAAATGCGATTAGGCAAGTGAGAGATCTTAATAGGCTGTTCCCACATCTCTAAATGCAAATAAAAATTTTAGCTTCCTCATCTGCTGGCAGCTATCTGGACTAATACACAGACGACCTTGAATAGATTGTATTGATTGTGAGTCAGGAAAGTATTCAGATAAATATATTTAAGGGTGAAATATGTTTCACTGTTATAAAACATATCAGATACAAAAACCTAAATCAACTTGTTTCAGTGTCTTTCTTGCACATCTGCATCATGTTCTCCTTTCCCAGATGGGGAAAACTCTTTGGCCACTTTTCAACAAATTTATTTCTCCCTTGCTTATATAGCTTTTATTTTATTGTTTTATTTTATTTTCCATAAAGTTGAGGGGTTTTTTGGTGTGTTTGGGGTTTTGTTCCTTTTCTTTTTTTTGTTCTTTTTGTCTTTTTTTTTTCTCTTTTCTTTTTCTTTTTTTCCTCCTTTTCCCTAGGGGAACAGATTGAGCCAAATTAGGCCTCAGATTTGCTATGTGTTTAAATTCCTGATTTTGATATAATTATTCATACATTTTAAATGGAGGAATGGATACACCTCCTGGTGATTTTCTTTAGCAAAAGCACGTGGTTAGATAAGGAATATTGCACTACAAATTCCTTTGAGCAATACATATTTTTCCGTGCTCTTTATGTTGCATCTTACTTGGAAATTCATTGTCTTTCTAAATATGCCAGTGAACTGTCTCTGTGTACTCACGCATTTTGAGAATGATTTTTTTAAAGTGAAATTACAGAATTGTTGAGCCTTTCCTCTGACACTTACTCTAATTCAGGCTAATTACCTCCAGTATGGAGAACATTCATCTTCTCAGTTCTGTATTCTGCTTACAAATAAATCAATATTTTCATTTTTTCAGTGCTTCCATTTTTAAAGGTTTTCTACACACTCTGTATGGTCTAAAGCTGAAGATAGCTACAGACAATGTTAGTCTGTGAAGACATTTAAGTGGCTTCCAGTATCTATATTAAGTTACTCAGATCTGCACTGTTTCATCATGACAGTTCTTTGGTATCCCATTGACTATGAGTCAGAGTTACTCGATTCCTTCACTTCTCACTGCATTTTGGTTTGGGTGTACATGTGTCTTCCTTTTCTATAGCACAAAAGTAATTTCTTGTTCATGAGACCTGAACTTATCTAGAACTTCATCTCCTACCCTTGGGGCAGGCACAATCATACTGTTTAAAGAGATACTCCTGGGAAAAATATTGGCTTGGCTACAATCACATTTAACCTTATAGGTTGATCAGTTACTAAAGAAATCTCTTTCTGTCCCTGGCTGTGACTTCCAAACACCCAAAAATGCTTCTTGGCATTGTAGAAAAAACCACAATCTGTAAGTCCAGTTACCATTGAAAGAAGAGTCCCAAATCATCTGTTTCTGCCCATTTCCCCATGCTGATGTGACTTTCATCAGACTGTCATCAAAGGTGTAAAATTCCATTAAACAAGACCTTTGTATTTTAAGCATCAGTGCTGAGCTCTCTCCACTTGTTACGTGTCACAGGAGTGACACTGGGGAAGACAAAATAACATGACTGGAGGATATACTCTCTTTTCTGTGGTAACTGCAAGTTTTTAATATCAAAAACATGAAATACAATAAATGCCCATTTCTATAATTTCAGTACAAGAGTGATTACAATAAAGACTAAAGGACAACCACAAAATAATTAGCTCTAATGAGGTCAAATTGAAATTAGTAACATTCATTCGTATAAATTCACATGCTTTTACAGTATTCGACATTAAACAAAATGTATGCTGGCAGCCAACATATATTTTATACTTTGAGGCAGGAAATAAATGTTCAGGAGATGAAAAAGGCTTTTTGAGGAAGAGAGTATTTTTGTGAAAAAACAAAAAAAACAAACCCAGGCATTTTATAAGCAATTTTCTTCTGAAGAAGGGATCAGCTTTCTCCTCCCTTAGGGTGTGCTGCAATATCATCCTTTTTATATTTATAGCAGTGTAATCACTATTCTCTTCCTGAAGGATTTTTGCTAGGTTTTGTTTATTTGCTTGTGTTGTTGGTTTTGTCTGGTTGGTTGTTTGTCTGTGATTTTAATTGTTTTTAAATAAACAATGGTCACTTATTAAGTAATAGAAAATTTTATATATTTGTAAGTTTAACAAAATAAATAGAGGAGTTTCCAGAACTACCCTATGATATTCAAGTGTGCCTTTTAGCAAAT
The DNA here is from genome assembly GCF_014839835.1 of Dryobates pubescens. Classification (NCBI taxonomy): domain Eukaryota; kingdom Metazoa; phylum Chordata; class Aves; order Piciformes; family Picidae; genus Dryobates; species Dryobates pubescens. Next base: position 51,718,191 of record NC_071657.1, read on the forward strand.
ACTGAGATTTTATAGTCTGTGATTTAGATTTACAGCCATGCTGATATTTTGGTATCCTTAATGACACTGACATGAGAATTAAGTGAGCCCTAACAGTGAAATTATTAGAAGAAGTTGAGTTGGAAAGGAGGATTCAAAAAAAAAAAAAACAGTGCAGGAGGGAGAAAATATGTGTAGGAGGGGGAAAATATGTGTGAAGTCATGAACACCCCCAAATACAAGCAAAAGTTAGTCTTACTACCACAACTTTGCAGGGCTTCATTTTTAATTTTTTTTTTTCCCCATATGATTTGACTTTCTAGGATGCATTTGAGTTTTTTGGACTTATTTTATACAGATGTTATACTGAATATGAAAATATTTCAGTAGTGGTGAACTGAACATTTTAATAATTCTCAACTGATGAAAGCACTTAGACTTTGATCAATCCTACTCCACAGAAATGGTTAAAACACACAGTAACAACTGACAAAAGAGTGGATCAATTCAGAATTTTGTATTTGTATGTGCTTGTAAATAGGGGCAATGGGTAGTGTACAGCATTTCAGGACATATTGCTTAATATTACTATGATGTGTTGATTAATTACTAACCTTAAGTAAAAAAAAAAAATTAAAAAATTATACTCTCATATATATAAATGAAATGCTAACCAGACTATACCCTCAGGCTAGGAAATCTTTGCCATTTGCACAGCAATGTCAAAATGTAAAAAAAATGTGTATTCAAAGTAGTCATTTAAATTATATTATTCAGCTGTCAGCACTGCATACATAAATCACTTATTATTTACATATTTCTATTCATTCTGCTTCCAGTGTGACTGTGGAATATATAGCTGATACTGAACTAGTGCTGACTTCAAAATTATTGACTCAGTCCATCACTGTGTGCAACCTTCTTTCATGACATTTAAAAGCATTTCATGATCATATTAACCAAAAGCTCCAAATAAGCTCTTTCCTTGCAGTTTGTACTACTTTGTATTAGTTTACTTTTAACAAGAAAAAGAACAATCTACTGATTTCAGATACTAGTTCAGAATAATATGTTTTTCCTCAGTAGATGGGAAGCAACACCACAGAGAATCAGTACTTCAGAAATATTTGCAATCTTTCAGAGCAGAATTTGGGATCCACTGATCCACTTTCTTTTTCAGTCTCCAGTACTAGTGAAGAACTGGATTGTTTCTTATAACAAGAAAGCAGAAGATGGGAAAGTTCCAAAAATATTTAGCTTACAAGACAGTCTAGTAACAGAAATGTACCTTTTCTCTTTTCAGCTGTCAGCCCACCGCTTGGATGGGAGCACACTGCATTGGGTTAGGAACTGGCTGGAGGGCTGAGCCCAGAGAGTGGTGGTGAATGGTGCCACATCCAGCTGGCAGCCAGTCACTAGTAGTGTGCCCCAGGGATCAGTGCTGGGCCCCATGCTCTTTAACATCTTTCTTGATGATCAGGATGAGGACATTGAGTCCATCATCAGTAAATTTGCAGACGACACCAAGCTGGGGGCAGGAGTTGACCTGCTGGAGGATAGAGAGGCTCTGCAGAGGGACCTCCACAGGCTGGACAGATGGGCAGAGTCCAACGGCATGAGATTTAACACATCCAAGTGCCGGGTTCTGCACATCAGCCACAACAACCCCATGCAGAGCTACAGGCTGGGGTCAGAGTGGCTGGAGAGCAGCCAGGTAGAGAGGGACCTAGGGGTGCTGGTTGATGGTAGGCTGAACATGAACCTGCAGTGTGCCCAGGTAGCCAAGAGGGCCAATGACATCCTGGCCTGCATCAGGAACAGTATGGCCAGCAGGAGCAGGGAAGTCATTCTGCCCCTGTACACTGCACTGGTTAGGCTGCACCTTGAGTACTGTGTCCAGTTCTGGGCCCCTCAGTTTAGGAAGGATGTTGACTTGCTGGAATGAGTCCAGAGAAGAGCAACGAAGTTGATGAGGGGTTTGGAACATAAGTCCTATGAGGAGAGGCTGAGGGAGCTGGGGTCGCTTAGCCTGGAGAAGTGGAGACTCAGGGGTGACCTTATTACTCTCTACAACTACCTGAAGGAGGTTGTGGACAGACGGATTTTGGTCTCTTCTTCCAGGCAATCAGCACCAGAATAAGAGGACACAGTCTCAGGCTGTGCCAGGGGAGGTTTAGGTTGGATGTTAGGAAAAAGTTCTATGCAGAGAGAGTGACTGCCCACTGGAATGGGCTGCCTGGGGAGGGGGAAGAGTAGCCGTCATTGGAGGTTTTCAGGAGAAGACTTGATGGGGTGCTTGGTGCCATGGGTTAGTTGTTTAGGGGGGTTGGATTGTTTGATGGGTTGGACATGATGATCTTGAAGGTCTCTTCCAACCTGGTTTATTCTATGTATTCTATGTATTCTATTCTCTTCCATATAGACTTATATGACGCTCAGAGTATCACAATATCACCAAGGTTGGAAGAGACCTCAAAGATCATTGAGTCCAACCTGTCACCACAGACCTCATGACTAGACCATGGCACCAAGTGCCACATCCAATCCCCTCTTGAACACCTCCAGGGATGGTGACTCCACCTCTTCCCTGGTCAGCCCATTCCAATGGTGAGCAACTCTCTCAGTGAAGAACTTTCTCCTCACCTCGAGCCTAGACTTCCCCTGGTGCAGCTTGAGACTGTGTTGTCTTGTTCTGGCCCTGGCTGCTTGAGAGTAGAGACCAACTCCCTCCTGGCTACAATCCCCCCTCAGGTAGTTGTAGACAGCAATGAGGTCTCCCCTGAGCCTGCTCTTCTCCAGGCTAAACAATCCCAGCTTCCTTCATCTTCTCCTCATAGGGCTTTTGCTCAAGGCCTCTCCCCAGCCTTGTAGCCCTTCTATGGACACGTTCAAGTGTCTCGATGTCCTTCTTAACTCGGGGGTCCAGAACTGTACACAGTACCCAGGGTGTGGCCTAACAAGTGCAGAGTACAGGGGTGCAATGACTTCCCTGCTCCATCTGGTCCCATGGACTTGAGGGTATCCAATTGGCTCAGCAGGTCCCGAACTAATTCCTCATGGATTTCTGGGGTAATACACTGCTCCCTGACCCCATCACCCATCTCAGGAGGCCACTTGTCCTGAACTCCTCCTGACTTAGTGTTAAAAGATTGAGGCAAAGAAGGTATTCAGGACCTCAGCCTTTTCCTCATCTTCAGTTACAGTGTTCCCCTCCAGGTCCGATAAGGAGTGAAGGTTCTTCTTGCCCTTCTTTTTAGTGCTAATATATTTGTAAAAATGCTTTTTCTTATCTTTCAGAGTGGTGCCCAGTTTAAGTTCTAACTGGGCCTTTGCCTCTCTTTCTCCTACATAATCTAACAACTTCCTTAAACATACCTCAAGAAGCCTTCCCCTCCTTCCAAAGGCATTACACTCTCTTTTTTTCCCCTTAATTCCTTCAGGAGTTGCTTGGTCATCCAGCCTGGCCACCTTCCCTGCTGGCTTGTCTTTCAGCACATGGGAACTGCCAGTTCCTGTGCCTTCAACAGCTCCTGCTTGATGTAGGTCCAACCATCCTGGACCCCTTGGTTCTTGAGGGCTGCTACCCAGGGAACTTTGCAAATAAGTTTCTTAAACAGGCTGAAGTTTGCCCTCCAGAAGTCCAAGGTGAGGGTTCTGTTGGTGGTTCTCCCTATCTCCCTGCATATTGAAAAGTTCACTATCTCATGGTCACTGCACCCTAGGCAGCCTCCCACCATCACATCTCCCACCAGCCCTTCTCTATTGGAGAACAGCAGGTCAAGCAGAGCCTGACCCCTGGTGGGCTCACTTAACAGCTGCATCAGGGAGCTGTCCTCCATTTGCTCCAGGAATCTTCTGGACTGCCTCCTCTCTGCTAAATTAAGTTCCCAGCAGATATCAGGCAGGTTAAAGTCACCCACGAGGACAAGATCTGATGATCTTGAGACAGCCTCCAATTGCTTATAGAATGTTTCATCTGCCTCCTCATCCTGGTTGGGTGGTCTATAACAGACTCCAACCAGGATGTCAGATTTGTTGGGCTGCCCTCTGATTTTAACCCACAGGCTCTCAATCCCTTCATCCTCCACCTCAAGTTCTGTGGCAGAGAGTGACTCCCTAATACACAGGGCCTCCCCTCCTTCTCTTCTCCCTCACCTGTCTCTCCTAAAGAGCCTGTAACCCTCCAGTGTAGCACTCAATCGTGTGTGTTATCCCACCATGTTTCTGAGATGGCAACTACATCATAGTCACCCTGGTGGACCAGGACTTCCAGCTCATCTTGCTTATTGGCCATACTGCATGCATTGGTTTGCATGCACTCAACACTATTATGAAATTGTGAGCTAAATTTAACCACATAAAATAAGGATCGAGTGAGCTTTGGAGTAATTTTTATTTTAATTTTTTTCATACATTAGGGAACCCCTATTCTTAAATGTAATTCTGTTTCAACAAATGTGCTGGAAGTCTTTGTCATTGAATCTATTTCTTTGCATTAGATGCTTTAACCTCACTCTTCCTCTCCTAGACTAGGTTCATAACTTGTATTCTGATATTTGGAAGTATTTGTCTTCTTATTTGTAATCTGTAATGCTGTAATTTCTGATGACTACAAATATTTAAAATCATAGTTAGTGAGAAATCTTAGCCATATGTTTAGAGAGTGATTTAAGGCAATACAATTTTGACCAAAAAAATATGTCTTCATATAGAAAATGCAGAAAATATCTTCCTAAAGAAAATTATCACACTGAAAGCCAAATTGAAATTCTCATTTCTAAGCTTAACTTTTCTGTAATGACATAATTTAAGATATATAAAAATAATTAAATTATTGTTTTTTAAAAATTCTGGAGCTTTAATTTTTACTACTTTTAGAGAAAGTTAGTAGAACTAAGCACGTGTCTTAGAATTTTAATTGTAACCATGTTTTTAAGCTTTAGTTCACTGAAAAAAATAAAAGATATCCAGCTTCTAATACATTAAGTCAATAAACGTCATTAATCAATTAACCTGTGCACAATACTGTTTCCTGCAAGAACAGGAAAGGAAGGACATACATTTAAAGTGTTGTTTCAGAAGTAATTTACAGTTACTAAATTCCATGTGTACATTATATTTTTTTCTGCTTGTAGTTTGACGTTCAGCTGATTGCGTGTGTTAGTGTGAAGGTTTAATCCTCCCACCACATAAAGCACAGCTAAACTCAGTTGGAGAAGCGACTGAAAAGCTGTATTTTGCAAGCAGAATGAAATGCGATGAATATATACAAAATATACAGTATTTACAGTATATACAAAAATATACAGGAAAGAATGTAGCACAGAAAGATGCTCCCGAGGAAAATCCCCAATGGGTTCCCCCAAAACCCTCCGTTTCTCTCTTCCTCCCCTTTCCCCTAGTATTTAACTGGGTGAAAAGGGAGAAAAAGAAAGCCTAGGATATTAAGGGAAAAATTGTTAGTTCAAAGCAGTCGTTAAGAAAATTAGTTTTCTTATCTCATGAGTTTCAGTCCAAGGTCTGTTGCATACAGGCTGGCCAGGAACAGAAAAGACTGAAGACAGACTGTAAGTTCTTAAAGCTACATTCTACTGGTCTACCAATGAAATGTGTTTAGAATTATTTTTGTTTTCCTTTTTACACCTAAACATTCAGATAGAGAATTCTGTAACTGTCCTTTTCTTAAAGGCACAGAGTAACATGTCACAATCCACCCCTTCTAAACAATTTCATTGGCTGTTCATACTGTCCATCTAATTTAAAACAATATTTACAATTCGTAAGTAAAGTTCAGAGTCCATCCCGGCTATCCTCAGATGTAGATGATTCTGAAGTCCAAGAAAATCAGGAAACAATAAAGCAGAAAACACTTTATCTCTGTACAGACAAAGCGAAGAAAAAGAATCAGGGATTCTCAGCTGACTCAGGGGTCTCAGGGTTCGTGCACTGTAGATTCCTCATGGGTTCTTCTTTTGGGCATGATATTGTATCTGTACTACACTCTGAATTTAAACTCTCTCAGCTAAAGTTAGATTTCTTTGTGGAATACACTGAATTTCACCATTCTCTTGCATTACCCAATAAGTGTGACCACAACCTTCAGCAGAAACCACCCCTTGGACAGGTTTGGCATTTCCTGAGGGAGAAAATACCCATACAGTTTTACCTAATATATTGTTTTCTCTAACAACAGAAACTCTATCACCTTCTACCTTTTGTAGCAAATCTGAGTGTGGAAGTCCAGATCGAGTCACTGAACCTGTACTATTTACCAGCCAGGTTACTTGTGCTAGATGTTCCTCCCAGGTTTTCAAAGATCCACCCCCTCATGGCTTTAAGAGTGGTCTTCAGCAAACCATTGTAGGATTCAATCTTTCCTGCAGCTGGTGCATAGTAGGGAATGTGGAATCTCCATTCAATGCCATGCTCTTTGGCACAGTTCCTTAGAAGATTATTTTTTAAATGAGTTCTGTTGTCTGACTCAATCCTCTCTCAAGTCCCGTGTCTCCACAGGATTTGTCTCTCCAGATCAAGAATGGTGTTGCATGCAGTTGGAGGTGGAACTGGATAAGTTTCCAACCATACAGTGTTTGCCTCTACCATAGTAAGCACATATTGCTTACCAGAACAAGAACGTGGTAGAGTGATATAGTCAATCTGCCAGGCTTCACCATACTTGCATTTGGATCATCTGTCACCATACCACAAGGGCTGAATCTGCTTTGCCTGCTTAATAGCAGCACAAATGTCACAGTCATGGATGACTTGTGTGATGGCATCCATGGAAATGTCTATGGATCTGTCACGAGCCCATTGGTAGGTTGCATCTCTGCCTTGATGTCCTGACGAATCATGAGCCCGCCAAGCTAAGAATGTCTTGCCTCACTGCTTCCAGTCAAGATCAAGTTCAGAGTCCTTGTCTACTTGAGAAACTCTTGCAGCTAGATCTGCCTGATGGTTGTGTTGCTGTTCCTTTGCTTTGTTCTTAGGAATGTGAGCTTCAATGTGTCTCACCTTCACTGGAATTCTCTCGACTCGATCAGCAATGTCTTGCCACAGTTCAGCAGCCCAAATAGGCTTTCCTTTCCTCTGCCAACCATTCTTCTTCCAGTCCTTTAGACAACCCCACAGAACATTGGCTACCATCCATGAGTCAGTGTAGAGATAAAGCGTTGGCCATCTCTCACGTTCAGCTATGTCAAGAGCTAGCTGGACAGCCTTTACCTCTGCAAATTGACTGGATTCTCCTTCTCCATCCTTTGCTTCTGCAACTTGGCGTGTTGGACTCCACACTGCAGACTTCCACCTTCGCTTGTTCCCGACGAGGCGACAGGAACCGTCTGTGAAAAAAGCATATTTCTTTTCATCATCAGAAAGGTCATTGTAAGGAGGAGCTTCCTCAGCACGAGTTGCTCTCTCCTCTGGAGGTTTAGTACAGTTGGTACCTTCAGGCCAACTTGAGATCACCTCCACCAGACCAAGTCTTCCAAGATTTCCCATTTGAGCTCTCAGTATTATCAGAGCCATCCACTTGGACCATGTGGCATCTGTGGCATGATGTGGTATAGAACCTTTGCCTTTGAACATCCAATTCAAAACTGGTAGTCTGGGAGCTAAAAGAAGTTGTGACTCAGTTCAAATTACTTCAGAAGATGCTTTTACTCCTTCATAGGCAGCTAGAATCTCTTTCTCTGTTGGAGTATAATTTGCCTCTGAACCTCTGTAACCTTGACTCCAGAAACCAAGAGGTTGTCCACGTGTCTCACCTGGAGCTCTTTGCCACAAGCACCAGGTTGGACTATATACAAAATGTTGTTAATGTCTGGACCATCTCAGACAGGTCCCAGACCCATTGCTTGAACTACCTCTTGCTTTATCTGGTCGAAGGCTGCTTGTTGTTCAGGTCCCCCTGGAAACTGTTTCTCTTTTGAGTCACATCATGCAGAGGTTTCACAATCTGACTGTATCCAGGAATGTGCAGTCTCCAAAATCCCACTATTCCCAAGAAACGTAGAGTTTCTTTCTTGTTCATGGGATTTGTCATGGCAGAGACTCTGTTTACCAAATCCACTGGAATGTGTTGGCATCCATCCTGCCACTGCACTCCCAGAAACTGGATCTTTCTGGCAGGTCCTTTTTCACTTGATGGCGAAACCTGCATTCAGAAGAATGTCCATGATTTTGTTACCGTCCTCAAAGACTTCCTCAGCAGTTTTACCCCAGACAATGATATCGTCGATGAACTGGATGTGTTCTGGAGCACCACCTTCCTCCAGAGCATCATGGATCACTGCATGACAGATGCTGGAGCTGTGGATCCAGCCCATCGGCAATCTGTTGAAAGTGTACTGGATTCCTCTCCAGGTGAAAGCAAACTGAGGCCTGCATTCCTCTGCTATGGGAATAGAGAAGAAGGCATTAGCAATGTCTATGCTAGCATACCATTTGGCCTCTTTGTATTCCAGCTCATACTGGTGTGCCATCATGTCTGGTACTGCTGCACTCATAGGAGTTACTTCATTTAGGGCACGGAAGTTGGCTGTCAGACGCCAGTCTCCATTGTGCTTTCGCACAGGACACACTGGACTGTTGAAAGGTGAATGAGTTTTGCTGATGACTTTCTGACTCTCCAACTGACTCTCCAACAAAGAGTCACAATTGGTTCTGTATTGTCTGTGATGCACAGTCTGAGAAGCAACCGGCAACTTTATGTCCTCTATCTTATTTTGTCCCACAACTGCAGATTCATCAGAAAGCTCAGGTCTGATAGACAAATTCATTTTTTTCCCCTTAATTTCTACAGATGCTACTCCAAAAGCCCATTTGTAACCCTTAGGGTCCTTGAAACACCCTTCTCTCAGAAAATCAATTCCCAAAATACAAGGTGCATCAGGTCCTGCCACAACTGTATGCTTCTTCCACTGTTTACCAGTTAAACTTAGATCAACTTCTATCTTAGTTAACTCTTGAGATCCACCAGTGACTCCCAGAATAGTTATGGGCTGATAATTTGATGGCATTATGGTGCACTGAGCTCCTGTGTCAACCAAGGCCCTGTACTTCTGAAATTGTGAAGTGTCAGGCCACTGAATGTACACATCCCAATAGATTCTGTTATCTCCATGATCCCTCTCCTCCCCCTGGCGGGAGGCAGGGCACCCCTAACTATGGGGGATATGTCCACATGTGCAGTGAGCACACTGTCCAGTGTTAGAATTGGAATCACTGTTGGAGCTATTAGAGTTGTTCTGGGAAACTGTGGAAGTAACAGCTACCCTTCTGGTATTGCTACCTTGGGTTCTGCCACTCTGCAGTTCCTGCAGTCTCCTGAAAAGATTAGAAGTTGATTGACCATCCCATCTGTTCATGTTCTTACGAAACTGATCATGCAGAGTTATGCAAATACTCCCATGTGATTGGCTTTGTGGTCTGCTTTGGTTTGATCTGTTTTGGAATTACCTCTTTGGAGGATGTCCATTCCTCACAGCTGAAACTTGTATCCATCTGGAGAAAGAATTGGAATTATCTCTTTGTGCCAGTTGGGACATGGAATCTTTTATCTCTTTCATGCAATTCGAGAGCTCACCAGACAGAGTTTCAAAGGGTGAAACCAAAGAAATTCCTGTGAGACTATCCTCCAATTGTCTGATTTGATCAGTGAAATGGCCAATCGTAGGAGGAACTCCACCATAATTTCTTGCCACAATTCTGCTTGCCAAAATAGTTGCATAATTAGGAGGAGCAAGTTTGATGAGCTTTTTAGCAAGACCAGTTCCTACAGGAATTTCATCAGGATTCAGAGTTCCATGGTCACCATAGAGTACCTCTCTGACAGCAAACTCTCTCAGACGCTTAATTCTCATCCATGGTATTCCAGGGTTTAGGATTCCATGGAAGGTCATCTCTGGATGTGTATCTCATGAGAGCTGCCAATAAAAGGTCTACCCACACAGAAACCTTACCAAGACACCTGCCTAGATGTCTGTCTATTCCACTATCCTTTGAGAGAGTGCCTAGGGGAGATGCTGACTTGTCTCCCACTACTAGAGCTGGTACACCTGTATCGAAACATCTTGCAAGCCAAGTCAGAACTGGCTTATTCACTGCTCTGATGTAATCCTTCCTCACATGTCTTCACAGTATCACAGTGTAATTAAGGTTGGAAGAGACCCCAAGGATCATCAAGTCCAACCTGTCTTGACAGACCTCATGACTAGACCATGGCACCAAGTGCCATGTCCAATCTCCTCTTGAACACCTCCAGGGACGGTGACTCCACCTCCTCCCTGGGCAGCCCACTCCAATGACGAATGACTCGCTCAGTGAAGAACTTTCTCCTCACTTCGAGTCTAAACCTCCCCTGGAGCAGCTTGAGACTCTGTCCTCTTGTTCTGGTGCTGGTGGCCTGGGAGAAGAGACCAACCCCTTTCTGGATACAACCACCTTTGAGGTAGTTGTAGAGGGCAATGAGGTCACCCCTCAGCCTTCTCTTCTCCAGTCTAAACAATCCCAGCTCCCTCATCTTCTCCTCATAGGGCTTGTGCTCAAGGCCTCTCACCAGCCTTGTTGCCCTTCTCTGGACACGTTCAAGTGTCTCAATGTCCTTCTTAAACTGAGGGGCCCAGAACTGGACACAGGACTCAAGGTGTGGCCTAACCAATGCAGAGTGCAGGGGCACAATGACCTCCCTGCTCCTGCTGGCCACACTATTCCTAATACAGGCCAGGATGCCATTGGCCCTCTTGGCTACCCGGGCACACTGCTGGCTTGTGTTTAGGCAGGTGTCAATAATCACCCCCAGGTCCCTCTCTGTTTGGCAGCTCTCCAGCCACTCTGACCCCAGCCTGTAGCTCTGCATGGGGTTGCCGTGGCCAAAGTGCAGCAATCGGCACTTGGACTTGTTAAATGCCATGCCATTGGACTCTGCCCATCTGTCCAGTCAGTCAAGGTCCCTCTGCAGAGCCTTTCTACCCTCTAACTGACTAACATCTGTTCCCAACTTGTTGTCATCTGCAAACTTGCTGATGACTGACTTAACCCCCTCATCCAGATCATCAGTGAAGATGTTAAAGAGGATGGGGCCCAACACTGATCCCTGGGGGATTCCACTAGTGACTGGCCACCAGCTGGATGTGGCACCATTCACCACCACTCTCTGGGCTCGGCCCTCCAGCCAGTTCCTAACCCAGCACAGAGTGTTGCGGTCCAAACCACAAACTGATAGCTTAGCCAGCAGTTTACTGTGGGGGACATTGTCAAAGGCCTTGCTGAAGTCCAGGTAGACTACATCCATAGGGCTCCCCACGTCCACCAGATGGGTCACCTGATCATAGAATGAGATCAGGTTGGTCAGGCAGGATCTGCCCTTCCTAAATCCATGTTGGCTGGACCTGAGCCCTTGGCCATCCTTCAGGTGTGCAGTTATTGCCGCCAGGATAATCTGCTCCATCACTTTCCCTGGCACTGAGGTCAGGCTGACTGGCCTGGAGTTTCCAGCTTCCTCCATCTGTCCCTTCTTGTGGATGGGGACCACATTGGCCAGTTTCCAGTCATCTGGGACCTCTCCAGTGAGCCAGGACTGGAGGAAAATGATGGAGAGTGTCTTGGCCAGCTCATCTGCCAGCTCTCTCAGCACCCTAGGATGGATCCCATCTGGTCCCATGGACTTGTGAGTGACCAAGTGGCTCAGAAGGTCCCAAACTAATTCCTCATGGATTTCCAGGGCATCACACTGCTCCCCAACCCTATTACCCAGCTCAGGAGGCCACTGGTCCTCGACTCCTGCCTTGCTGTTAAACATTGAGGCAAAGAGGGTATTCAGAACCTCAGCCTTTTCCTCATCTTCGGTCACCGTGTTCCCCTCCAGGTCCACTAAGGAGTGGAGGTTCTTCTTACCCTTCTTTTTAGTGTTGATGTATTTGTAAAAATGCTTTTTATTGTCTTTCACAGAGGTGGCCAGTTTCAGTTCCAACTGGGCCTTTGCCTCTCTAATTTTATTCCTACATAATCTAACCACTTCCTTGAACATACCTCGAGAAGCCTTCCCCTCCTTCCAAAGGTGATACAGCCTCTTTTTTCCCCTTAAATCCCCCAGGAGCTGCTTGCTCATCCAGGCCGGTCGCCTTCCCCGCCGGCTCATCTTTCGGCACATGGGAACTGCCAGTTCCTGTGCCTTCAAGAGCTCCTGTTTGAAGTAGGTCCAACCCTCCTGGACCCCTCGGTTCATGAGGGTTGGTACCCAGGGAACTTTGCAAATAAGTTTCCTAAAGAGGCTGAAGTTTGCCCTCCGGAAGTCCAAGGTGAAGGTTCTGTTGGTGCTCCTCCCTATCTCCCTGCATATTGAAAACCTCACTTATCTGCCTGGGGGCGCTAGCATGAATACCATCATCTGACTATTCCTCCGCCTCATCTTCCTGTAGTTGTTGTCCCCATGTTTCTGCTGCCACTCTTCTAAGGATCTCTTTAAGTTCTGAAGCACTTCCATTAGCTGCTGTCTTACCAGAACCTGCAATCTGCCCTGCATCTCCATCCAGTGATGGTCCCAATGACTCAGCTATATCTTTAAGACAAACCTTCTCTTCTTCCTCAGCAGGATCTTTTTTAGCAGAAGTTCCCTCATCGGCAGCAGTGGGCTCTTGTTGCTCCCCGCCATCAGCTCCTGGATCAGCTTTGCACCTTCCCCTTCTATCCAAGGCTTCTACTTGCTTAATTGAAGCTATGTTTGAATTCACAGCCACCTTGACAGAAGCCAACAGGTTTTGAGATGGAACAGCTGCCACAGAGGACACTTCCAGTCCTGCTGATGAAGAAGGAAATGTCTTTGCCCCTCTAATGCCTGCTGAGGACATGAAGCCTGTCATCTTAGGAGCTGCTGATGCTGCTGGCTGATTGCCAGAATCACCAACAGCACCATTCAAAGCACTCTTCCCAATAGCCTGTTTAGCTCTGTTCTTAACTAATTCAGATTCTCCTCTTCCCTCATCACTAGAAATCTCTGGACTCGAGTTAGAGGTATGTCTCTTCTGCCTCGGTTTATGCTTAAAAATGAAACAGGTCTTAGATACTTTCTTCTCCCAATACAGTGCAATTAACAAGTACATGATCACCATCACCAACAGCAGATTCACACACAGCAAATAAATCACTCTTGGATCCCAGCCATCACTTAGAATTACTCTCTCACCTACTGGGATTTTAAACTCATGTATCTTGATGGGCAGTGTCATAGCAGTCACATTCCCATACTTCTTAAGCCAAAAGAATCCCAAAAACTGATCATAGAGAAGCTGAATTTTTATACTTAACCATAAGTATAATTTGTACATTAGATACCTGCCTAAACAATCACACAGCAGTCCCAGTAAATATTTGTATACCAAAACACTGAAGATCGAGAAAACTAGCTGTTTAAAAGTCCACAGCATCTTCATGCTCACCCTACCGATCTGAGCAGAAAATAAATCCAGTAAATTTCACCTTGTTTCTGGAAAGTAATTATTCCAAGCCACACATTGGGGCAGCCAATTATTATTTGTGGTAATGTGAAGGTTTAATCCTCCCACCACATAAAGCACAGCTAAACTTAGTTGGAGAAGTGAATGAAAAGCTGTATTTTACAAGCAGAATGAAATACAATGAGTATATACAGCCTAACCTGTCACATTGTGTCACATTTTGAAGTCTATATCCTGATATCAGATTGAAGATTCAATTATTTATGCAAGGTAGTTTTAAGTTTGGGAGGAAGCCGAATCCAAAATGTCAGTATGAGCATGTAAATGAGCATTGATACACCATTTGTTATTGATACATGCATGCTGCCAGCTTTAATAAATCCTGCCTCTTGTTACATAGGAAAAGGTCCAGAAAGTTGTCCAGCACCAAACACACACCCCAAAAGAACCAGTTCATAAATCAGAAATTTTATTTCAAGGTAAACTTCAGACAGAGAAATTGGGTGTCACAGAACTTCCCCAGCTTCCAGCTGCCTATGTTACAATTATGTGGTGCAGACTGGGGCTCTGTGTAAGTGTCCTTAAGTGGCTCACTTTATAGAAAGCTGGAGGTGGGGAGATTCAGATTGGACGTGAGAAAGAAGCTCTTCACCGTGAGAGTGGTGAAACCCTGGAATTGGTTGTCCAGGGAGGTGGTTGAGGCCCCATCCCTGGAGGTGTTTAAGACCAGGCTGGATGAGGCTCTGGCCAGCCTGATCTAGTGTGGGGTGTCCCTGCCCATGGCAGGGGGGTTGGAACTAGATGATCCTTGTGGTCCCTTCCAACCTTGACTGATACTATGATACTATGAATAACAGGAAGGGTTCACAAGGTTAAGGAACAAGGATGGATGGGGAAAAAATAAAAATATAAAACCAGTGTCTTTGAAGAGGTGTGGCTGTAGCAGGGAGAAGGATCAGGCCTGATCACGTGGCAGAGAAGGAGGGAGCCAGCAACAGTCATTGTCCGGGCAAAGGCAGGGGTCAAGAGAGCTAATGGCTGCAGTGTCCTCCTTTTTATAGGCTTGCTGGACAGGGAGGAGGAGTGGCACAGATTAACTCAGTTTCCCAGGGGGGAACCCCCCTCCATTGAGGGCAATGTTGTCACAAGCCCTCCTCCGGCTGCTTTCAGGATGGGTGCAATCCATCATAGCTGGTCATGTCAGCAACTTCAGGGTGGCATGGGGCCACCTCCAGCCTGCTGCTGAGTGTAACACAGCTGCTACATTGTTTGGTTTAATGCCAGAAGCTGAAATTAGCACCAGCCAGATACTCTTTTGAGTCCTTATCTTTAGGTCCATGTTCTTGCACAAGCTGTAAATCATTCTGAGTGGCTGAGGACAGGAGTATGCCATAGTCTGGACATGTCCTGTTCAGGGCCATTGGTCATAAGAACAAAGGAAGAGTAGCCACTATCTGCTGCACTACAGACAGCCCCTGTTCCTTTCCCTGTGGCCCTTCTGTCCTGTTTGAGCCCCTTTCCCTGTCATCTCACCTTATCATTTGCTCTGCTACAAGCTCACCTCCAGCCTAGGCTGGCTCAACACACAGCCCTTTTTATGACCTCTTTAGTGTGGCTGTGTCTTTAAGTGCCGTGTGTCATGGGAATTGCCCATGTTCTGCCTGCAGTGATAAAGCCCCTGCAGAACTGGGTGGGATGCCAGGGGCTGATGGAAGTTTCAGAACTTGGTACGCCTGAGAAAATAGCTGCTGCTCATTCAGTTTGCTCAAATGCAGATGACAGTTCAGGCCTATAAGGAAAATGGCCAGCACAGAAATCCCACTGTTGCTCCTGCAGAACGGAACACTTTCAGTTGGAAGTGACCTACAATAGTCAGCTAGTCCAATTTCCTGACTACTTCAGGGTCAATAGGATCAAAAGTTAAAGCATGTTATTATGGGCATTTTTCCTAACATTTCCCGATGTTGTCTAGTCAGAACCTCCCTGGGCACAACTTTGCATCCTATCACAGGATACCTGGAAGAACCTCTCTCCAATTTCCCTCCCTAGGACACTGTAGAGTACAATGAGGTTGCTCTTTAGCCTCCTTTTCTCCAAACTAGACAAACCTAAAGTCCTTATGTACTCCTTGAATGCCTCGAAGCACTGTCACCAGCTTTGTTGTCCTCCTCTGTTCATAGTCAGAGTCCTTCACATCTGTTCTGTATTGTGGTGCCTTGAACTGTACATTATGTTCAAGGTGAGGCCACACTGATGCTGAATATAGTGGGATAATATCTCTTTTGACTTTTGGCTATATTATGTTTGAGGTACCAGAATGCAGTTCATCTTCTTGGTCACCAGGAGATGCTGACTCAATGGCTCTGCTCTCAACCAACACCCCCAGATACCTTTCTACACAGTGATTTTCCAGCCACTCTTCTCCTAACATAGACTTGTTTCTAGTGTTACTCAGTCCCGGCTGCCATGTTAGGCATCTGATCTTGTTAAATTTCATGCCATTAATGACTGACCAATGTTCCAATCTATCTAGGTCCCTCTGCAAGGCCCCTCAAGAATCAACAGGAACTCCCAGTTTGGTATCATTAGCAGACTTGCTAATGGTATATTCATCACCTTCATCCAGATCACTGACAAAAATATTGACCAGAACTAGCCTAGAATTTAGCACTGAGGAACCTCACTGGGGTCTGATCACTCACCAGATGTAGCCCCATTCACTACAATCCTTTGAGCCCTACTCTTCAAACAGTTCTTCACATAGCACACAGTGAACCCATTCATCCCACAGCTGAACAACTTGTCCAGAAAGATGCTCTAAGTAACAGCCTCAAAAACCTGACTAAAATCTTGAAAAACTGCATCTGCTACCTGTCATTCATCCTCTAGGATATAAAATTAATCAAAAAGAGCTTTCTCCTTGTGAAACCATGTTGACTCTGCTTTTTGATTGCAGTATTCTTTAAATACTTTTCCATAGTACATGGTACAATTTTAATGATTTTTCCAGGAAGTGAGATTAGACTAACTGATCTGTTGAAGCTTGGGCCTTCCATCACACTCTTCTTGGGAACCAGAATAACATTGTCTAGCTTACAGTCAGTAAGGACCTTTACAGACTCCCAAGAACTTTGGTAGATAGTTGAGCGGTATCATTAAAAATTACAATTAAGTAATAACTTGGTTTATCTTTTCAACTGTCTTGTACTTGCTTCTGCACAGAAAGCCCAGAAATGGAAAAGGGAAGAATGTCAGAATTGCTAGGCTGTCAGTATTAAAATGTAGACTCTTAATCTGCTGCTTTTGTTGTTTTGTTTATGATCATATTTTACGTGGAACATCTATTCCAGAAACAAAAGAAGGGAAAGAAGGTACTGAAACTGAAAATGTTACCATGACCCATAGAGGATAGTACAAGTTGGATAACAAGGAGAGCAGAGCGTCGCTGGCCAGCTGAAAGCAGAGCATCTCTGGTCAGCTGAATGCAGCTGTTATTCACTAAAAGAGTGAAAAAATTGGTACAACTGGGTATTTATGGAACAGAGTGAGATGGCTGGAGCTGGACAACTATAAGGGTACCTAAAATTCAAGAAGAGAAGGATAGCTACTGGGAAAGACAAGTAGGGAATTTAGAGCTGGGGAAAAAAAAAAAAAAAAAAGAGAGAACAGAAAAAATTATCATGTTATAGAGAAAAGGTTCTATGATCATGACATAGGCGAAGCAATAAATGAATACAGCTTGAAAATACCAACCTCAGTGCTACCATAAAGCAGAATTCTTCTGCTAAATACAACAAGAAGAAAACATTTTTACTTTTAGTTTTTTTTAAATTCACTTTCCTCCTTTGCAAAAAGTCTTTTATTATGGAAGAAAAGATAGACCAACATTTGTCTAGACTATGGATATGCAACGAAGTAAGAGTATTTGGCAACCGACATAGGCTGTTTGCCTGAAGGGTCAATATCCCAGTGCATTCCACAAAAAAGAAGAACACAAAAAATGTGTGAATAAGATTAAGAAGATACAAAACAAAAAAGTCAGCTTAGAAAGGAATATCTTTGCATGATAAAAATGCTATTGTCACAAAAGCAATTATCTTTTCCTCCCAAGCTATAAATAATATGAAATTCAAAGAGTGTGGAACTAGGGGGTAATTAAACCCATCCAGAAACAAAAAATGGAGATATATGTACAGCTGAAAGGCAAGGTGCTTTTTAATTCTATCATCCTGCAATGACATTTAAATGTATGCTGTTAAAATTATTCTTGAATTCAGTGTGTACTTGACACACATCAGTTTAGGTTTGGGTAATCCCTAGAACCTATATAATCATGATTTCTAGTTCAAAAGAATTAAATAAATGAGTTAGATTGGACATATATATGGTAGAGATTGGTGCTGCTTTGTAATATGGGAAGAGGTTACTTACTGTGCACAAGGTGATGGTTTTTTTTTCACAGGCTGTTTAGGTAATTTACTGATTAACATAGTGCCTGGGCAACTGCTGCTGGATTTGGTGTAACCTTGGGTCTAATAACATGAGTTCAGTTAAGAAACTTCATTTTCAAACTAAAAACAGTACATTGAAAAGAGCTAGTCAAGCACAGTGGTATACCAAGAAACTGTTTAAGGCTGTACTGTTGAAAACAAATTATTTTTTCATGAACACTTCAATCAGAAAATATCTTATTTAAAACATTTAATATATTACCACTTATAAATAAACTACTTTGAATTACAGTTACTCTAGAAATTCCTCTTAATTTTGCTGCATTTCAATAACAGAAATTTGCAGAAGTTATGTATCCTCAGTGTACTAACTTTTGCTGTTCCTCGAACACATTGGAATTTACTTGTGTTACTGTAGAAATGGCAATGCAAATTTCTTTATTTTCTCTTTCAGGGAAATCTTGAAGAGTCTTACACTTTTAATCCTCCAGTCATTGATTTGCGCTGTGAGGACATTGTGGTGAGGTGGTAAGTTGGTGTAGATCTATTGTATTGATCAGCTGAATTGTCATTTCAGGTTGAATAGCTAAAGCAGCAAATATTGTGTCTGTGTGACAAAACATGAGAAGTGATTTCCTAGCTGTCTTGGAAAGTTCCCTAAATTACAAGACTTGATTGATTTCACATCTAGGAAGTTTAAACAGCAGAGGCATCATATATTTTTCTGTATTTTCAGTTGAACTTGATTCATAAATGTCCCTGTTTTACAGAAACTTTAAGTTCCTTTCAATCTAGAAATCAGGATGATTTATTTATCTAGTTTGATAGACCATGAGTCACTCAGTGATGTTTGATATTGTAATCTTTCTTTACATTTCGGTTGTCTATTAGACAGTCTTTCCCCAGTACTTTTCCTCCTGCCTCCCACCCTAGTATCTGTAAAGGCTTTACTTTTCCTGGCCATGGGGTGGACTGATGGATTTAAGAGGTCCTGTCAATTTTCCCTGGATAAGCAACCTTTATGAAGATCTAATAAATTACATCAGGACTTCTGCTGATCTTAGAAACGCTGGTAACTCCTATGTATGAGTCCCTGGTTAAGAATTTTTATCTGAAATTAGTTTGTTTTTAAATTTTACATTTAGGCCCTGAGCAGAAAAAGCAGCAGTGAGAGCAATGTATTTCTAGGAGTTAGAACAGTTCTGAATAATGAAAGGTCCAGTGAGTGTAACTCATAGTTCAGAGAATCGTAAGTGGTGACTATTCGTATTTTGAACCACTAACTGCTTGGCCAGTCAGACTTACCACACTTTTTCAAACCTTTTTTTTGTTTGTTTGTTTTTGTTTTAAACTTTATTTTTTACATAATGCTGGAGCCTGAGTGCTAAGAAATACATGTCTTCATCTTTCAAATCATGTGTCTTTTGTTAAGCTAGATGCTGCTTTATGCTATGTTTCCATATTTCTGTCCATCCACTAATAAAAGTAGAAGAGTTTTACAACTCTTCTTTATGAGGAAAAGTGGAGGGAGTTGGGTCTCTTTAGCTTGGAGAAAAGGAGACTAAGAAGTGACCTCATTAATATTTAGAAATATGTGAAAGTTGAGTGTCAGGTGGACAAAGCTAGGTTCTTCTCAGCGATAAGTGATTATAGGACAAGGTATGTGCTGAAGCATGGCAGGTTCCACAATAACATAAAGAAAAAAAGATTCATAGTGAGGGTGACAGAACACAGGAATATGTGTCCAGAGAGCTTGTGGAATCTCCTTCTCTGGAGACATTCAAAACCCACCTCGTTGTGTTCCTGTGTGACCTACTCTAGGTGATCTTCCTCTGGCAGGAGAGTTGGACTAGAGGATTTTTCAAGGTCCTTTCCAACATGTAGCATTCTGTGATTTTTTGATTCTGTAACTTAAATAGAAATCCTTATTATATGAGAAAGATTAATGTTCTAGAGTTTAATATGTACAAGAAAACCTTTCAAAGTACTAGACACTGAAAATAATCAAGTCATACATTATTTCAATTTCTATAGACATATAAATGGTCATTATATCATGCACATCATTGCAGAGTAACACAGATTTAACATAGGTTCTTATTCTTTGCTTCATTCTGTTCTTGCTATTAAATTGAGAATTTGAAAAATAAACAGTCTATATTACTTCTGACTTTAATACATTAACCAGTCCAAAATTTGTTACCTTTCAAAACAGGCATCTATTTCTTCTGATCACAGAATCATGCAGGCCAGAAAGGACCTCTGAGATCATCAAGTCCAGCCATTTCACCACTCCAACGAGCCTGTCACTACACCCTGTTCCCAAGTATCATATATATATATGGCTTCTAAACATGTTCAGGGACAGCAATTCATTGCAGATTATGAATTTTAAAGAAGGCCACTTTATACTTTGAGTTATTTAATATTTATAAATAGTTTTATAAGTTTTTATCTGTATCAGATATACAATTTTAAGCTTCCATACACTTTCTATTTCAGAAGTTATGGAAAAAATAAATCCAAATTATGTAAACATTCTCTTGCAGAAATTAATTTAGTGAAATTTCATAATAATTTTAAAAGACTGTTCTAAATTGTACAGAGATAGATTCTGTTGTGCAACAATTTCTCTTAAACAGAAATTCAGTGCTTTGTTTTTTTCTGCTTGGTGAGCAGTTCAACCCTGAACCAATGTGCAATTCTCCTTGAGGATAAAATTTTGATAGTGTAGAAATGTAAAGTATATCCCTTAGATTTCATATGTCTCAGATTCGATAGATCTTTCAATGGTAATTAAGATACAGGCAAGAGGAGTCAATAGATCTTAATTATTTAGAATTAATTTGTTGTGGTTTATGAAACAGATGGAAAATGTAGATATAGGCAAATCAGAAGCAATATTTTACTTTTTAAGGCTGCAGAGATTAAAGAGGCAATTATTAAAGCTTTTTCTGATGAACATAAAATAATAAAGAGTACTATTTTATTTAAATTCTTTGCACTAACCATCAGTTCAACAGCTTGGCAAACTAGAATTAGAATATGAAAGCTTTAACCTCTAGACCATATTTTTGAAGTGAGATTAGTCTGGTTCTGTTTGAACACTCCTTTGAGATTGACAGTTACTTGGCTTCATGATATGTGATGGTGGAGTGAATTCAAATGCTGAAGACAAAGAGCTACCTTACAAAACAATTGTGTGCTATGAAAATAGTTCACATTTGGAAGTCACAAGAAAAGGGTCAAAACACTGATGCCTGTGCTTAGCCAACTGTACTTCAAGAACAGGTTTTGTAACTCAAAGCTGATGAGGGTATACTGTGAGAAGTGAATGCTTTTGTTCGCTTGTACTGCAGTTTCAACTGAAAAATGCTATTTTATTTAGCCTTTTACTGTCCTGGAAGAGACATTAACAAGACAGCTAAATCTGCTTTGAGCCACTGCCCCTCTCTCCTCCCTCTCTGTTGCAGGGTCTGTATTGAGGTCAAGAAGCCTAATAGGCAGGTGCCGTTAAAGCTGTTTGGAGGGGGTGGAAGCTGAACCTGAACCCTGAGCCTCACATTTCAGAGAGGAAACTGCACATGTCAGAAACCACGAGAGAAGGCCTGTGCAGTTTACTCACCATATAAATATTTTGAATTTATTGGCAGGGTTTGAATAGCTAATGTGCCATTGGGCTGTTCCATTTTCTAAAAGGGAATTTATAGGGGAAGACCTCCTATGCTCATTGCTTGTTACACTCACTCCTTGCATGCTCATTATTCTCTTATCTCTCTCCCCCATTCATTAATGGGATTCAAGGCAGCGAAAAGCACCCTATTTACTCCTATCTTTAGGGCAATTAGCTTCTTTTGTTTTAGCAGCATAGTTCTCAAGTTGGGCCTCCAGTGCAACAGCCTGCTCTCTCATTTCCTTTAATTTTTGGATACTGCCCTTTGGACTATAACTACAAACTCATAACATCTCTTCATTCAGCAAAGGTTTTGATAGTTAGCAGCTCAGTAGTTTGTGAGTAAATTACAGTAATTTACCTGGTTATTTCTGAGTTTTATAGCTTGTTACCTGTTGGTTAGCTCTGTTGTGAACTCAAGATGGTCCATCTATGCCACCTGAAGCAGCATTGTTGTTTGGTTTCACGTGCATAGGGAGATTCCAGTTTGTTCCTCTGTATTCCAAGTTCTAATTGTTCTATACTGTTATTTTACTGTTTATCAGCCTTCTATTGCATGTAATCAACCTATCATTGACTGGGCAAACAAACCTCAATCAAATTGGCTTGGCAAAACAATTTTTTATATTTAATAAATAATAGTCATATTTTATCATATTTCTGGCCAATAAATCTATATAAACTAAAATATTTACCATCAGCAAAAAAAAAAAACCACCACACAAGCACAATTATCAATTAATTGTGCTTAACATTAAGGAGGAAAATAACCTCCTTATTTTGATAAAATCTATATTGTTCCTAAAAGAGTACTTACTGAAAGTGAGAATAGCAAAAGTCAAGCAGTCATTTTTACTGAACAAATAGTGACTAGGAAAGCAGCCCTAAAAGAAATTAGTAAAATCTTTAAACAGCACAGAAATATTATTAATGAAAATTCTTTTGTCCCTAAAATTAAAGGCGCTTCAAATATCTTATTTCTCCTGAATTGCTGTCATTGTGTGGTTAGAAACCTGAATTATGCAAATTTTCATAG
The DNA here is from genome assembly GCF_014839835.1 of Dryobates pubescens. NCBI lineage: Eukaryota > Metazoa > Chordata > Aves > Piciformes > Picidae > Dryobates > Dryobates pubescens. The sequence continues at coordinate 51,740,784 of NC_071657.1, forward strand.
AGTAATTTGGCATTTTGAAAACGTCTGTTGAGGCTATGGAGTAATATTAGTGATGTATCACAAATTGGTTTTAGTAAGTAAAATTGAAATCATTCTTAATCTGTACTTCAAATAAAGATTGGTCTTGCTCTCAAACATACAACACAGAAAATACAGTTGGAAGAAAATATGTAATACTATTTAGTATTTCAGGTGTGGTTTGCCTACTAGGACAAGCTCTTTAGCTGCAACTCCAGCAGCATTTGGCTCTTGTTGCTTTCCAGTTGAGAACAAAGCAAATTGCTTACCTTCTCAGATGGTTTAAATACCATCCAAAGGTAATTAATGCCTTTTGGTAACAGAGAAACCTGTTAGTTAAACCCATAAAATGGGGCATATCCAAACATGGCTGGGGTACACACAGTTCACAGGTGTTTCATAACATTAATTACATGTGCTGCACATTCACCTGGACTACCTGGACCCCAGAAAATGTCCAAGACTCCACATTCAGAGGTGCTTAAACCATTGTCTGTGTTAGGGCATGTTTTGAGCTTTGTCCCTTCAGGACAATTATAATCCAAAAGAAAGAATATTTTACTTCTCTGTAAGTATATTTTTATCTTTCACAACCAAGTAATACTGAAGTCATGCACCACAAGTTCTATGGGCTAATTGTGGCATATTAATAGGATTTTTTTCTCTCATTGTAAGTGAACATATGGATCAGTAGAACTTTTAAAAGAATGCTTTTAGTGTCATACTTCTGTTGTAGATATTTTATGTATATTGTATAATCTCGTGTTCAAAAATATGTGAATATATTCACCAACTTTCCTAAATGTTCAGATAATTAAAAAAAAAAAAAAAGAAAAAAGTATTTTAAGACCTTTTACATTTTTGAGAGATCTTACTGCCTGGAGAAGAGTGTGTATGCACACAAAGTAATTTATTATTCACTGAGAATGCTTTTTATCTGAATTATGATGTGTTATGTGGAGCTGACTCTAAATCAAAGAAGTTCATTCTCCCTCAGTGAATTCTTGGTATAGAACAGGAGTCTTTAGAAACATTCAAAAGGTAAATGATAGGTTCCCTAAATCCTTTTCTGTAGTACTTTTGAAAGTTTATTGTTCTGTTTTTAATCTTTTTATATCTATATTATAACTTTTATCTTAATAACACTTCTTTTATTATTTGAAAGTGGCAGCAATTACATGTAGCTAGATGCAAAATTAGCATACCTCTAAATCAAGACAAATATTATATGTATATTTATGTATTCATATGTCATTTTAATAACTGATGACATATGGGCGAGTCTTAAATAATTGTACAGTTGATCTAGGATGGTGAATTTCTCTCCATAATAGGCTAGGTTGATGATCTTTTATGCTTTTTGCAAATTATGAAACAGGATATCAGACTTCTGCAGACAAGGCATCCAAAGTGTTGGAGTATTTATGTTTGTCTGTTTGTTTATTCTTGTAATTTCTTCTATTTATTGTTTCAATTTTGAACACAAATACATTTTCACTATTTCTGTAATCCTCAGTGTTATTATTCTGCTTCCTCAAAACATTGCAACTATTTAGTTGCCTACTATTAGCTAGTAAGCAAGATTGTGCAGTTACTCTCACTCATGATCCTTTTCAATAATTTCCTTTTCAGATTCTGAAAAACAATTGGCTTCCTTTTGAAAATGAATTGCTCCCAAATAGTCATTTAGAGTGATTGTGTTCTACAGGTATATTTGAACTTCCAAGACAGCAATTCCAAAATTGAAATTGTTCATGAAACTATGATAAATGTTAATGCAGCTTTTAAACATAGACTTTGTTTTATAGATTTAAATATCATACTACTGTAGCATATATAATTCAGAAATGTTATAATGCAGAATATTGTGCATTCTTTCTTCTCTTTTTATGTTAAAGGAGCCTGATAAATCCAATCATCTCTGTCTAAGATTACCATACCTTTATTTATTCTTCCATTAAGGGAAAGCGAAAGGGAGTTAGATATGTGGGAGAAGGCTCTGCAGATCTCCCCTGCTGTGGGAAGGGTCTCTGGAAACGGGGAGGGATGTATACAGGTCCCTGATAGGGGTGGCAAGGGAAATCCATCCCGGCCCCCTCCTCCTCTTCCACTGCCCTTGCATAATAGGTATGAGGCCCTGCAGGCCAAGGGCAGTGGGGATGAGAGGGCCGAGGAGCAGCCATCTGGGGAGGAGCCTAAGGCCAAGTGGTCCCCAACAACTATAATGACCAGCTCCACAAAGAAAAAGAGGAGGGTTATAGTTGTTGGGGACTCTCTCCTGGGGAGTACTGGGGGACCCATATGTCATCCCAACCCATCCCACAGGGAGGTCTGCTCCCTACCCGGGGCGCGGGTTAGGGACATCACAAGGAGATTACAATAGTTAATCCAGCCCTCTGACTATTACCCTCTGCTGGTAATACAAGCTGGAAGTGATGAAATTGACAAGAAGGGCACCAGGGTGACTGAAAAGGAATTCAAGGCCTGTGGACAATTGATTGATGGGGCAGGAGCTCAAGTGGTGTTCTACTCAGTTCCCTCGGTGGCAGGGGTGTACACTGACAGGAACAGGAGAACCCATACCGTCAACAATTGGATCAGGGGATGGTGCCAGCAGTGGAATTTTGGTTTCTTTGATCATGGGGCAACTTTTACTGCACCCCACCTGCTGGGTCCTGATGGGGTGCAATTATCTAGAAAGGGTAAGAGAGTCCTAGCACTAGAGTTGGCAGGGCTCACTAGGAGGGCTTTAAACTAGGTCTGAAGGGGGTGGGTGAGGAAATCAGTCCCTCTGAAGAGGAAAGAGAAGGACACAAATTGGGGTTGTTTGGGAAGTTGAGAGCCGAACTGAAGTGCAGGTACAACAATGCACGCAGCATGACCAATAAGCAAGATGAGCTGGAAGTCCTGGTCCACCAGGGTGACTATGATGTAGTCGCCATCTCAGAAACATGGTGGGATAACACACACGATTGAGTGCTACACTGGAGGGTTACAGGCCCTTTAGGAGAGACAGGTGAGGGAGAAGAGAAGGAGGGGTGGCCCTGTGTATTAGGGAGTCACTCTCTGCCACAGAACTTGAGGTGGAGGATGAAGGGATTGAGAGCCTGTGGGTTAAAATCAGAGGGCAGCCCAACAAATCTGACATCCTGGTTGGAGTCTGTTATAGACCACCCAACCAGGATGAGAAGGCAGATGAAACATTCTATAAGCAATTGGAGGCTGTCTCAAGATCATCAGATCTTGTCCTTGTGGGTGACTTTAACCTGCCTGATATCTGCTGGGAACTCAATTCAGCAGAGAGGAGGCAGTCCAGAAGATTCCTGGAGTGCATGGAGGAGAGCTGATGCAGCTGTAAAGTGAGCCCACCAGGGGTCAGGCTCTGCTTGACCTGCTGTTCCTCAATAAAGAAGAGCTGGTGGGAGACGTGATGGTGGGAGGCTGCCTAGGGTGCAGTGACCATGAGATAGTGAACTTTTCAATATGCAGGGAGATAGGGAGAACCACCAACAGAACCCTCACCTTGGACTTCTGGAGGGCAAACTTCAGCCTGTTTAAGAAACTTATTTGCAAAGTTCCCTGGGTAGCAGCCTTCAAGAACCAAGGGGTCCAGGATGGTTGGACCTACTTCAAGCAGGAGCTGTTGAAGGCACAGGAACTGGCAGTTCCCATGTGCTGAAAGACGAGCCAGCAGGGAAGGCAACTGGACTGGATGACCAAGCAGTTCCTCGAGGAATTAAGGGGAAAAAAGAGAGTGTATTGTCTTTGGAAGGAGGGGAAGGCTTCTTGAGGTATGTTTAAGGAAGTTGTTAGATTATGTAGGAGAAAAATTAGAGAGGTAAAGGCCCAGTTAGAACTTAAACTGGGCACCACTGTGAAAGATAAGAAAAAGCATTTTTACAAATATATTAGCACTAAAAAGAAGGGCAAGAAGAACCTCCACTCCTTATCGGACATGGAGGGGAGCACTGTAACTGAAGATGAGGAAAAAGCTGAGGTCCTGAATACCTTCTTTGCCTCAATCTTCAACACTAAGGCAGGAGGAGTTCAGGACAAGTGGCCTCCTGAGCTGGGTGACGGGGTCAGGGAGCAGTGTAATGCCCTGGAAATACATGAGGAATTAGTTCAGGACCTTCTGAGCCACTTGGACACTCACAAGTCCATGGGACCACGTGGAATCCATCCTAGGATGCTGAGAGAGCTGGCAGATGAGCTGACCAAGCCGCTCTCCATCATTTTCCTCCAGTCCTGGCTCACTGGAGAGGTCCCAGATGACTGGAAACTGGCCAGTGTGGTCCCCATCCACAAGAAGGGTCGGATGGAGGAATCTGGAAACTACAGGCCAGTCAGCCTGACCTCAGTGCCAGGGAAAATTATGGAGCAGATTATCTTGGCGGCAATAACTGCACAACTCAAGGAGGGCCAAGGGCTCAGGTCCAGCCAGCATGGATTTAGGAAGGGCAGATCCTGCCTCTCCAACCTGATCTTCTTCTATGATCAGGTGACCAATCTGGTGGACGTGGGGAGGCCTGTGGATGTAGTCTACCTGGACTTCAGCAAGGCCTTTGACAGTGTCCCCCACAGCAAACTGCTGGCTAAGATGTCAGCTCATGGCTTGGACCGCAACACTCTGTGCTGGGTTAGGAAGTGGCTGGAGGGCCGAGCCCAGAGAGTGGTGGTGAATGGTGCCACATCCAGCTGGTAGCCAGTCACTAGTGGAATCCCCCAGGGATCAGTTCTGGGCCCCATCATCCTTAATATCTTCATTGATGATCTGGATGAGGGGCTTGAGTCAGTCATCAGCAAGTTTGCAGATGATACCAAGTTAGGAGCAGATGTTGGTCAGTTAGAGGACAGAAGGGCCCTGCAGAGGGACCTCAACCGACTGCACAGATGGGCAGAGTCCAATATGATGGCATTCAACAAGCCCAGGTGCCAGGTGCTGCACTTTGGCCACAGCAACCCCATGCAGAGCTACAGGCTGGGATCGGAGTGGCTGGAGAGCTCCCAAACAGAGAGGGACCTAGGGGTGCTGATTGACAGCTGTCTAAACATGAGCCAGCAGTGTGCTCATGTGGCCAAGAAGCCCAATGGCATCCTGGCCTGCATTAGGAACAGTGTGGCCAGCAGGAGCAGGGAGGTCATTGTGCCCCTGTACTCTGCATTGGTAAGGCCACACCTTGAGTCCTGTGTCCAGTTCTGGGCCCCTCAGTTTAAGAAGGACATCAAGACACTCGAACATGTCCAGAGAAGGGCAACGAGGCTGCTGAGATGCCTTGAGCACAAGCCCTATGAGAAGAGGCTGAGGGAGCTGGAGTTGTTTAGCCTGGAGAAGAGGAGGCTCATGGGTAACCTCATTGCCCTCTACAACTACCTGAAAGGCAGTTGTAGCCAGGAAGGTGTTGGTCTCTTCTCCCAGGCAACCAGCACCAGAACAAGGGGACACAGTCTCAAGCTGCGCCAGGGGAGGTTTAGGCTCGAGGGGAGGAGAAAGTTCTTCACTGGAGAGTCGTTCACCATTGGAATGTGCTGCTCAGGGAGGTGGTGGAGTCACCGTCCCTGGAGTGGTTCAAGAGGGGACTGAATGTGGCACTTGGTGCCATGGTCTAGTCATGAGGTCTGTGGTGATGAGTTGGACTTGATGGTCTTTGAGGTCTCTTCCAACCTTGGTGATACTGTGATACTGTGAAATATGAGCACTAATGTGGAGTGATGGAGTAGGTACAGCAAGCATAGGTTAACAGGATATACCAGATTTTACTTTCTTCTGAACATCCATATTAAGAAATCAAACTTTATATTTCAACAACTGACTTAGGAAGGGCAGGTCCTGCCTCACCAACCTGTTCTCCTTCTATGATCAGGTGACCCACCTGGTGGATGTGGGGAAGGCTGTGGATGTAGTCTACCTGGACTTCAGCAAGGCTTTTGACACTGTCCCCCATAGCAAACTCCTGGCCAAGCTGTCAGCCCGTGGCTTGAACATCAGCACTCTGTACTGTGTTAGGAACTGACTGAAGGGCCGAGCCCAGAGAGTAGTTGTGAATGGTGCCACATCCAGCTGGCAGCCAGTCACTAGTTGTATCCCCCAGGGATCAGTGCTGGGTGTGATCCTGTTAATTATCTTTATTGATGATCTGGATGAGGGGATTGAGTCCACCCTCAGTAAATTTGCAGATGACACCAAATTGGGGGCAGATGTTGATCTGTTAGATGGTTGAAGAGCTCTGCTTAGTGACATTGACAGGCTGGACAGATGGGCAGAGTCCAAGGGCATGAGATTTAACACATCTAAGTGCCAGGTTCTATACATTTGCGACAGCAACCCCATGCAGTGCTACAGGCTGGGGTCAGAGTGGCTGGAGTGCAGCCAGGCAGAAAGGTACCTGGGGTAGTAGTTGATAGTAGGCTAAACATGAGCCAGCAGTGTGCCCAGGTGACCAAGATGGCCAATGGCATCTGTGGTGGTTTAGCCTGGGTGCTGGCCTGGATGCCACTTCAGAGACCTCACCTGGGAGGTCCCAAAAAGGGTCCAGCCCACTGGGTAGTTATAACAAACCAGGTGTTTCACCCACAATTCTCTGCTCCTCTATAAAATATCCACGCGGGGTTTTTACTTTCTTTTTCGTCCCCCGCTGGTGCCTAGGTAAAATGGTGTGAGCTTCCTCCCTTGGACCTGCCCAGGCCCAAGGCTGTGTTGGAGTGGGAGAAAGAGCCCTGGAGAGATTTTGGGTGTACCCCCAGGTGGGGATGGGACGTGCTTGGCTATGTTCTGGGATCTCTCTCTTTTGTCACGGTGCTTGTGGTTCTTGTGGTAAAACTTTCATTGTTGTTGTTTTGTTTTGTTTTCCCATTTCAACTTTCCACCATTTTTTGCAATCTGTTTGCCTGAGTCATTATTTTTGCCTGTGGTGGGAGAATTTGGTCTCTCAAACCACTACACATCCTGGCCTGTATCAGGAACAGTGTGGCCAGCAGCAGCAGGGAACTCATTCTGCCCCTGTACTCAGCACTGGTTAGGCTACACCTCGAGTCCTGTGTCCAGTTCTGGGCTCCTCAGTTTAGGAAAGATATTGACTTTCTGCAATGTGTCCAGAGAAGTACAACAAATTTGGTGAGGGTCTTGGAGCACAGGCCCTATCAGGAGAGGCTGAGGGAGCTGGGGTTGCTTAGTCTGGAAAGAGGAGGCTCAGGGGAGACCTTATTGCTGTCTACAACCTGAAGGGAGGTTGTAGACATGTGGGGGCTGATCTCTTCTCCCAGGCAACCAGTACCAGAAAAAGAGGACACAGTCTCAAGCTGCACCAGCGGAGGTTTAGACTGGATGTTGGGGAGAAATTCTTCACAGAGAGTGATTACCCATTGTAATGGGCTGCCCGGGGCGGTGGTGATTCGCCATCATTGGAGGTGTTTAGGAGGAGACTGTATGGGGTGCTTGGTGGCATGATTTAGTTGATTAGATTTTGTTGGATGATGGGTTGGATGTGATGATCTTGAAGGTCTCTTCCAACCTGGTCTATTCTATTCTATTCTATTCTATTCTATTCTATTCTATTCTATTCTATTCTATTCTATGAAAATGCTTATTTCCCAGCTTAAAACTAGACAGGTAACTGTAAAAAGGCTACTAACATACCTTTGAATCCCATTGAAGACACCATACTCATATTCTACTAGAAATCATAAGAGGTGAATAGAGGATTTATCTGGTTTTACCTGTTTTGGGGTGAAGAATAATATCAAGTACACAACAACAACAACAAAACCCAAGCAAACAAACAAAAAAAAAAAAGCAAAGCAAACTAAACCAAACCAAACCAGATAGCTAGAAACTTAGACTTTCTTTTCACACATAAAGTTTTATGCATAGGCAATAACAGAGAATTTTGTATCATTGAAGGATGTTTTGTAATTAATTTAGGAGAAATTACTTATAAGCCATGTCAGCAAGGCTGATAACAGTTCTAGTACTGGAATATAATAAGTGCTTTTCTTCAAAGAATAGAATAGAATAAACCAGGTTGGAAAAGACCTTTGAGATCATTGAGCCCAACCTATCATCCAACACTACCTAATCAACTAAACCATGGCACCAAGAGCCCCATCCAGTCTCCTCCTATACACCTCCAGTGATGGTGACTCCACCACCTCCCCGGGCAGCCCATTCCAATGGCAAATCACTCTTTCTATGAAGAACTTCTTCCTTACATGGCAGAAAATTGTTCAGAACACCATAAGCAAAAAAACCACAGAAATGTTTTTCAGAAACAAACAAACAAACAAAAAAACCCAAAAACCCTCTTTCCTCACAGAACAGAGAGATGAGAGCTAAAGTATTTGGCAGTGAATTTCAGTTTTTCGATATAGTGTTCTTCTGCATAAAATCAGCATTCTGGTTACTTAGTCCTATTTAAATTGGAGAGGGAGTATCCCTTTTAAAAAATAAACAAATTAAGAATAGAATAGAATAGAATAGAATAGAATAGAATAGAATAGAATAGAATAGAATAGAATAGAATAGAATAGAATAGAATAGAATAGAATAGACCAGGTTGGAAGAGACCTTCAAGATCATCGTGTCCAACATATCATCCAACACCACCTAATCAACTAAACCATGCAACCAAGCACCCTGTCAGGTCTCCTCCTGAACACCTCCAGTGATGGTGATTCTACCACCTCCTTGGGCAGCCCATTCCAATGGGCAATCACCCTCTCTGTGTAAAATGGTATTCCTACAGTGCATTACAAAAAGAAAAAGCTTGTGCACAAAACCCAAGCCTGTATTTGTCTGGAGTTTTTTCTTGGTTATTAAGCAATCACCCACATTTGCAGAACTGAAGTAATTTTTTTGATGATAATATGAAACCGTGACTAAGGAGATAGCACAGTATTTATTCAGTATTCACCTACATCATCTAATGTGGAACTTGTGATTTTTTCACTAACTGGCAACAATAGTTTTCAGCTTCTGCTAATTCGGAAGTATATTTCCAAAAGAACAGTATTGCAGCTTCTCAATTGATAGGTTCACTTTGTCCTATTGTAGGTGACTTTGTTCTACTCCCACTCTTTCTTCACCTGCTTAAATATTATTTGAGGTAATAACAATAATTATAATGGGTAAGTCAGCAGCTGTTTGCACACATATTTTTGTGGCTGACAAATTCAATTACCAACATTGCTAGCTAAGCCAATCAAATAACAGGTAGCTCAGAAAAGGTCAGCTCAGAATTATTGTTTCCCATAATAATTTTCCAAACCATTAAGTCTGTAAAATTAATTAGAAACTGAATCTCATAAAAGTAAAATATAGAAAAGGTCTTGTTAGTCTGCGAGTATTCTAGAGCATAAAGCTTTGTGTCTCCCATGTGTAAATGCTCCTGCTAATACTGTCTAGGTTGCAGCATAATTACAGATAGACTCTAGCAGCATTTTCATTGTAAATGTCTATTACCAGGAATGCTAGAGTCAGAAAATGGGGTCTTTGTCCGTCAATGACTACAAATCCGATATTTTTAGAGGGGTTTGCTTTTGGTTTTTTTTTCAAGTTGGTCTGTTTTGCTTGGATTTTGGGGATTTTTTTGGTTGTTTTTGCAGTTTTGGTTGGTTTTGTGGTGTTTTGTTCTTTAAGTTTGGTTTAGGGTGTTTGTGTATGACAGGAAGGAAGGCTTTTTATACAGTAATAATTTACTGTAATAACAGCAATATTTTTAATCTTCATTAATTCAAAATGGAATTATAGTTCCCAAATTCCAGTGAGAGTTTTAACTTTATTGTGAAAAAAATGCAAGTAATGATTAAAAAAAAAAAACAAACCCAAGAGACCTTAAAACTAAGACAAGAGGAAGCAGTAATTTATACAGCTACATTAAGCTTTCATTTACTCTGTGTTCAAAGACCATTAAAATTAATATTTGCCAACAATTCTAAACATTGATGTTTCCATGGTCCCTGCTTTGGCTCTTCTATCAACTGAAACAGCTTATGGAAGTCAGAAAATAGCAGAACAGTAGTTGCAGAAGTAGGTAATTTAATGTGATCACGTGTTTTTTCAACATTTTTTTTTTTTATCAGAGAAGGCTGGTTTAGAAAGGATAAGACTTTTCATGACAAAAGAAGCAATTAGCACAACAACAAAAGCTGGTTAAAAAGCCCCAACAAACCAGTGAAAAGGAGAGAGAAACCAATACCCATTTTGGAATGAAAAGGAAAAAAAAAAAATAAAGTACCTGAGTTAGGCTGATGGGTACTTTAAATTGTTGCAATGATCATTCATCTGTAATTAAGACATCTTTCTTTCTTTCACTATATTGAACATGGAGAAATTGAAACTGTTTGCCCCACTTGTGGTTATTGAAAGAGTTGGCAGAAATGATCATCAACTGCTTTCCATACTTTACCAGAAGTCCTGGCTAATTGGGGTTGTCCCAGCTTATTGGAGATTAGCAAATGTGATTCTCATCTGAAGGAGGTGCCAAAAGGAAGACCTGGGGAACTACAGACCTGTCAGTATGTCCTCAGTGCCAGGGAAATTCATGGAGCAGACCATCTTGAGTGCCTTTATGCAGTATATGCAGGGCATCCAGGTGATCAGGCCATGTCAGCATAGGTTCATGAAGGGAAGGTGCTGCTTGACTAACCTGCTCTCCTTCTACAAGAAGGTGACCTGCTTAGTGGATGAGGGAAATCCTATCTATGTTGTTTACCTGCGCTTTAGTAAAGCCTTTTACATTGTTCCCCACAGCAGCCTCTTGGAGAAGCTGACTGCTTGTGGCTTGGATGGATAAAAGACTGGATATATGGCCAAGCCCAAAGAGTGATGTTGAATGGAGTTAAATCCTGTTGGAGGCTGGTTGCTAGTGATGTTCCCCAGGGCTCATTGGCAATGATCTCAACAAGAGGATTGAATGCAGGCACCCTCAGTAAGTTTTGCAGATGACACCAAGCTGGGAGGGAATGTTGATCTGCTTGAAAGTAGAAACTCTCTACAGAGGGACCTGGGAAGCGTGGCTCAGTAGTCTGAGGCCAATTGTATGACTGTGTATGTTGGGTTCTGTATTTGTGTCACAACAACCCCCATGCAACACTACAGGCTTGGAAAGCTGTCTAGTACAGAAAGATCTGGGGATCTTCATCAATAGCTGGCTGAACAGGACTGTGCAGGGTGCTCAGGTGGCAAAACAGGCCAGTAATATACTGTTCTTCATGCAAGAATAGCATGACGAGCAGGACCAGGAAGAGATTGTCTCCCTGTACTTGGCACTATTAAGGCCACATATTGAGTACTGTGTTCAGTTTTGGGACCCTCACTTCAAGAAAGGCAGTGTCATGCTGTAGTAGGTCCACAGAAAGGCAATGAAGCTAATGAAGAGTTTGGATAACAGGACTAATATGGATCAGCTGAGGGAACTGTGATGGTTCAGTCTGGAGAAAAGGAGACTGAGAGGAGAACTTACTGCTCTTCCCAACTACCTAAAGGGAGGTTATAGTGAGTTGAGTGTTGGCCTGTTCTCCCTAGTGAAAAGTGACAGTATGAGAGGAAATATTCTGAAGTTGTGCTATGGAAGGTTGAGGTTGGATATTAGAAAAAAAAATCTTCACTGAATGAGTTAGCAGAACTGGAATAGGCTCCTCAGGGGGATGATTGAATCCCCATCCCTAGAGGTGTTTAAAAGACCCAGGTGTGGTGCTAAGGGACATGGTTTAACAGCAGACTTGGTAGAGCTAGATGATGGTTGAATTTAATGGTATTAAAGGTCTTCTCCAAACAAAAGGATTCTATAATTCTGTTTTAAAACAATTTTCACAAATGTAGAAATATCTCATTTATAATTATTCTTGAAGAGTACTTTGGCTGATATTGGTCAAACCAGCTTCACAATCGACTATGCAAATTTCTTGAAGAACAGTGTAATTCTATGACCTTTTTCTAGGAAGGCAGGTGTTCATATGATTTTCACAGACTTATGTAATGCTATTTTGCTTACTCTTGGCCACAGCTTCTTTTATAAAACCTCTTCTTGGTAGAAGAAAACACTTATTCAGATTGTCTTTTATAAAATATAGCATTTGTTCACTTAATATGTATCTGAAAGAGAATTAAAGTGCCAGAAATAAAAGTTATTGGCACAGGAAACCCACCATGTTCTTAAGTAACACAAAGCCGAGAGATCATTGGACTTAAATGTGTTCTATGTATCATTCCAGCTAGAATTTTATTTTTCATTTTAATGCCAAGTAGCTGTAATTTATTTTATTTGATTTTATATTTGGAGAGAAATTAGATCTTCACCAACTGGCAGCACTGTCAGAATCTTAAACACAAGGGTTTAGGTTGCTTTTCCTTAATCTGCATGCAGTATTCTTTCCCAAATTTTAGCTGCAAGTTTGATTTATGTAGAAAAGCAATCACTTGCAATTAATTTTTCTTACATAAAATTAGAAATAATTTGATTTGAGACAGGGAAAAATTATATTTTTTCTTTTCCATCTGGTTAATCTTTACTAGTGAATGGACTCCTTTTGAAAATAAAAATGGCCAGCTGTGGGTTTCTAACTTGGATTAATATAGCTGGGTGAAACACAACTCAAACATAAGTGCTAATGTTGCACTAAAGGGAGAATCTATGCTCTCATGTTCAGACTTTTTCATGGTCATGGACACAGTTGTGGTTATTGTCTGGTATTATGTGAATTAAAGAAGTGTGTGTTCTGAATAAAAATCAATATTCAGAATTTTATTAAACTGTGGACATTTCAGTTTTTTTTATATGCACAGGTTTGTAAGTGGCAGTAGGTGTTTTGAAGAATGTTTTCTCTCAGACCAATGAATGCTATGTAAATTAGATTTTTGACTTATTTTTCTGAGGCTGATTGCACACAAAGTGGAAAAACTAAAACAGTTTGATCAGTAGTAGGGAAAGTGTGGGTTGAATGCTGAATGGGGTGGCAGCCCTGATAGCTGAGGATCCAGAGAAGGCAGAGTTGCTAAATACCTTCTTTGCTTCAGTCTTTACTTCTAAGACCAGCTCCTGTGAACTCCAGACCCTGAATGAAGGAGAGGAAGCCTGAAGGAGGGAAGGCTTTTCACTAATCAATGCAAACTGGATTAGGGATCAGTAACACAAATTGAATATTCACAAATCTATGGGCAATGATGAGATGCACCCAAGAGTGTTGAGAGAACTGGATGATGTTGTCAATCTACCACTCTCCATCATTTTTGAAAATCATGGGAAACAGGAGACAATCCTGAGGATTGGAGGAAAGCCAATGTCACTCCAGTCTTCAAAAAGGACAAGAATGGGGTTCCAGGAAACTACAGACCAGTGAGCCTCACTTCCATCCATGGAAAAAAGATGGAGCAGCTCATTCTGGAGGTCATCTCTAGGCACTTGGAGAAGAAGGTTATCAGGAGTAGTCAGCATGAGTATTCCACTAGTCACCAAGAGGAAATCATGCTTGACCAATCTGACAGCCTTCTATGATATTACAACTGAATGGGTAAATGCAGAGACACCAGCGGATGTAGTCTACCTTGACCTTAGCAAGACTTTTGATGCTATCTCCCATAACATCCTTGTGAGTAAGCTCTGGAGGTGTGGGATAGAAGAACAGACAGTGAGATGGATTAGGAACTGGTTACACAACAGAGTCCAAAGGGTGGTGTCAATGGTGCAAAGTCCAGCTGGAGAGCTGTAACTAGTGGAGTTCTCCAGGGTTCAGTGCTGGGCCTGGTCCTGTTCAACATCTTCATTAATGACATTGATGAGGGGACAGAGTGTCTGCTCAGCAAGTTTGCTGATGATACCAAACTGTGAGTCTTGGCTGATAAGCCTGAAGGCTGTGCAGCCATTCAGCGAGACCTGGACAGGCTGAAGAGCTGGGCAGAAAGGAACCTAATGAGGTTCAAGATGGATAAGTGCAAAATCCTGCACCTGGGAAAGAATAGTAAACTGAACTGGTCTAGGTTAGGAGGTGATCTGCTGGAGAGTAGCCCTGTGGATGTGGTGGGTTGAAGTATTGCCCAGCATTAACTTTTAGCCAGATAGCTCAGTTAGAAGCAAATGAAGCTGTATTTAAAAGCAAAAAACCTACACTCTACAAAGGAATGCAATGAATATGTACAAAATATACAGTATTTACAGTATTATACAGATATTTACAATTAGCAAACAACACAAAAAACCCTAGGCAAAAAAACCAGGGAAGCTGCTTCACTGCTCCCCCACCCCCCAAACCTCTCAAACCCTTCTGTACCACAGAGAAAGAGGATTTGAGAGAAAAAGCAGTAGGTTAGGCTTATCTCAAGGTCAGCCAGAAGCACTGTTATCTCCTGAGGTGAAGCAATAATAGCCAAGATCGGAAGAGAAGAAGGAAGGAATGGAAATGAAATGTGAAGAATTGTTATGATACATCTTCTCTTATCCCAGACATTTATCCAATGAATTTGTTTAGCATAATCTTTTTTATTCCTTTTTACACCCAATAGTGATTTATTTATATTCTTCTACTTTTCTGCTTGAAATCTGAAGCTAAATTTTAAAGGCATAGCATAAAACTACCACAGTGAATTGTGGCAATCATAGCAATAAGTAGTGTGAGCAATCTGGTAATATAAGCTTAGAGCTTAACATAGTGGTAGGCCATGCTTAGCATAAGTGTAGAAGTAGAGAGCAGTTTAGCAAAATACTGCTGTGCTAGCAGCATGCAACTAAAGCAAGGTACTGGTAGCTGTAAACACAGAGAATTATCTTGGAATAACAGGATGCATACATCGATCAACAACCTGCCTGGGGAGGTGGTGGAGTTGCCATCATTGAAGGTGTTCAGGAGGAGACTTGATGGGGTGCTTGGTGCCATGGTTTAGTTGATTAGGTGGGTTGAATTGGTTGATGGGTTGGACGCGATGATCTTGAAGGTCTCTTCCAACCTGGTTTATTCTATGTATTCTATGTATTAGTAGTTTAACCAATAATGCATAACAGTAGAATGTGTGGACACTTGTGGGGAACCAATGAAGCTATATCAACTATGCCCTGTGAGTCTCTATAGAGGTTCCTTAATTAAACTGAAAAATGCTTAGATCATATTGGTCATCCGTATTGATTCCAAAGTCCGTAATCAACAGTGGAGAAGGACACAGGAGTCCCAGTGGACAGCAAATTATCCATGGGACAGCAATGTGCCCTTGTGGCCAAGAAAACCAGTAGTATCCTGGGGTGCATTAAGAAAAGTGTGTCCAGGATACTGAGGGAGGTTCTCCTCCTCTACTCTGCCCTAGTGAGGCCACACCTGGAATATTGCTCTCCTGTTCAAGAGGGACAGAGATCTACTTGAGGGAGTCCAACAGAAGGCTACAAGGGATTAAGGGACTGCAGCATGTGCCTTATGAAGAAAGGATGAGTGTTTAATGAATATGGTTATTAATTTAGGAATTATGAAAATATAAAAAAAATTAAAATTAGTATTCAATAATTAATAATTACCTTTTATCAATATTTATTTACACATTCTAGTGCACAGCTGTGGAAAATATATGATAAACTGGTAGAGTTTAACAATTTGAAACAAATTAGAAAAAATACAAAAGTTACACAGTAACACAGTATCACCAAGGTTGGAAGAGACCTCAAAGATCATCGAGTCCAACCTGTCACCACAGACCTCATGACTAGATCATGGCACCAAGTGCCACGTCCAATCCCCTCTTGAACACCTCCAGGGATGGTGACTCCACCACCTCCCTGGGCAGCCCATTCCAATGGTGAATGACTCTCTCAGTGAAGAACTTTCTCCTCACCTTGAGCAGCCTCCCCTGGCGCAGCTTGAGACTGCATCCCCTTGTTCTGGTGCTGGTTGCCTGGGAGAAGAGACCACTACACAAATGTGGCTACAACCACCTTTCAGGTAGTTGTAGACAACAATGAGGTCACCCCTGAGCCTCCTCTTCTCCAGGCTAAACAATCCCAGCTCCCTCAGCCTCTCCTCAGAGGGCTTGTGCTCAAGGCGTCTCAGCAGCCTCGTTGCCTTTCTCTGGACACGTTCAAGTGTCTTGATGTCCTTCTTAAACTGAGGGGCCCAGAACTGGACACAGGACTCAAGGTGTGGCCTAACCAATGCAGAGTACAGGGGCACAATGACCTCCCTGCTCCTGCTGGCCACACTATTCCTAATACAGGCCAGGATGCCATTGGCCTTCTTTGCCACCTGGGTACACTGCTGGCTCATGTTTAGACAGCTGTCAATCAGCACCCCTAGGTCCCTCTCTGTTTGGGAGCTCTCCAGCCACTCCGATCCCAGCCTGTAGCTCTGCATGGGGTTGCTGTGGCCAAAGTGCAGCACCTGGCACCTGGGCTTGTTGAATGCCATCATATTGGACTCTGCCCATCTGTGCAGTCGGTTGAGGTCCTTCTGCAGGGCCCTTCTGTTCTCTAACTGACCAACATCTGCTCCTAACTTGGTATCATCTGCAAACTTGCTGATGACTGACTTAAGCCCCTCATCCAGATCATCAATGAAGATATTAAAGAGAATGGGGCCTAGCACTGATCCCTGAGGGACACCACTAGTGACTGGCTGCCAGCTGGATGTGGCACCATTCACCACCACTCTCTGGGCTCAGCCTTCCAGCCACTTCCTAACCCAGCACAGAGTGTTGTGGTCCAAGCCATGAGCTAACAGCTTAGCCAGCAGTTTGCTGTGGGGGACACTGTCAAAGGCCTTGCTGAAGTCCAGGTAGACCACATCCACAGGCCTCCCCACATCCACCAGATGGGTCACCTGATCATAGAAGGATATCAGGTTGGAGAGGCAGGACCTGCCCTTCCTAAATCCATGCTGGCTGGACCTGAGCCCTTGGCCCTCCTTGAGTTGTGCAGTTATTGCCACCAAGATAATCTGCTCCATAATTTTCCCTGGTACTGAGGTCAGGCTGACTGGCCTGTAGTTTCCGGATTCCTCCATCTGACCCTTCTTGTGGATGGGGACCACACTGGCCAGTTTCCAGTCATCTGGGACCTCACTGGTGAGCTAGTAGAGGAAAATGATGGAGAGCATCTTGGCCAGCTCATCTGCCAAGTAATTCAATAATAGAACCAAGGTCGCTATTCTGCCACTTGTTTACCAGGTGACAACTCAACAAAATGCTTGTGGCTGCTAAATAGCTAGAAGAGATGGTTTGTCAGGGTATATAACTTAAAGGAATGTTTCAGAGACTCAAATCAATTTATGATCACGAATTATGGCTCTAGGCATAGCTGGGGATTCTGCTTATAAACCATAAATTACAATACCAGTGGGCAAGGGCACAGGGATTTTAAACAGAACCAAATCTGGTGTTAAACATGTGAACACTGAAAGATACACAATTTCTCTTGCTAAGATGGCTGCTAGGTTACTGCTACACTCTTTGCTGAGGCTGGATCCAGGGACCTGGCTAGGGCCTGGGCTGCTGTGTCTGTTGGATAAAAATCAGTGGGCAACTGCTTGTCATTTTGGTTAAGCACAGTGAGAGAGTCTAGCTCTTGTGGATAATAAATAAAAGATATCCCAAATGCTTTAAAGGTGGTATTTAGTTGCAGTTGTGACTTAAATGCAAAGATGGTTTCTTTTATATGCAGTGCAAATAAATCGTGAATCCTCTGGTTCTGTGCCTCTGAGTTTGGCAGTTCTTTTTCCAATTGAAAAACATTTTGGTCAAAATTTTCTAGTCCTCCAGTATCTGTATGATGCAGGATCCCATTAGCACAGGATGTTCACTGTTGGATTCAATAGCACTCTCAGCTAACTTTGAAAAAATGCAATCTGGATTTTTGCAATTTTGTTTTGCCCATTCCAAATTTGTAGTTGTAATTATGTAGGAAGAGGAGATACTATTCCTCCAAAGGATTCAGGCTAGTTCTCCCCCCAGCTGGGTAAGCTTACCATCAGGATTCAGTCCCTTTAAGATTGCAGCGGCAGCTTCTTCCTACCAGCAGGACTAAGATAAAATGCCAAGCTATAGTGAAGTGAAGCAAAGGACTCTTTGCAGGCTTCCTGCATTGCTGACTTCTCTCTGGACTGCAAACAAAGGCACAGTATGCATGAGGGCAGAGCACATGCAATGGAGCAGAACGGCACAAAAGTGCTTAGTAACAAGAGCAAAGAGCTTAAGCAAAGAGCAAAAATCAAAGAGTAACTTGTTTACAATTTGCGGAATATTTATAAGCTACTCAAGGCTTGGATTTGGCCACTAGTCA
Source organism: Dryobates pubescens (assembly GCF_014839835.1). Taxonomy (NCBI): domain Eukaryota; kingdom Metazoa; phylum Chordata; class Aves; order Piciformes; family Picidae; genus Dryobates; species Dryobates pubescens. The sequence continues at coordinate 51,759,044 of NC_071657.1, forward strand.
ACCTTGGTTAGACCTTTAGCCAATGGCAAAGCATATGGTCAGAATTATGCCCCAACATGGAAGAAGCACAAGCATCCCACACGCGTCACACAAGGTAGGTGCATGATCTTGTTTACCCTAAAAAAGGCAGGTTGGTTTGTTTACCCTGTCTTGTTGATGCCTGGCCCTTTGTTTACTCAGCTCTGGGCTGAGTACTCACTCCAGGAATGTGGGGGAAGTGGGGATGTGAGCAAAATATGTTGGGAAAAGTTTTGATAATATTTGGCACATAATCTTGAGCATAGGCTCCCTTCATGAGAGAGAGACCTGGAACTTTTTAGTTTGGAGAGGAGAAAACTGAGAGGGGATTTAATAAATGTATATAAGTATATGAGGGCTGGGTGTCAAGAAGGAAGGGGCAGCCTTCTCTCACCTGCACCTTGTGATAGAACAAAGGATAATAGACATAAACTACAGCCCAGGAAGTTCCACCTCAACATGGGGAAGAACTTCCTTAGTGTAAGGGTAAAGAAGATTCCCCAGAGAAGCTGTGGAATCTCCTTCTCTGGAGTCTTTCAAAACTCATCTGGATGTGTTCCTGTGCAGCCTACACTAGATTATATGTCCCTGTTCTGGCAGGGGTGTTGTACTTGAAGATCTCCAGAGGCCTCTTCCAATCTCTAACATCCTGTGATCCTGTGACAGTGGCTATGGATGGTCACACCTGACAAGATAGTTTTGAGAATTTATTTCCTCATTTTTTCAATGTGAAAAACATTTGAATATTTACTACAAGAGGGATTGTAACAAATAGTATTTATGATACACTTTGAAATTTTCCTGTCAAAGCAGCATAGAAACATTAACTTGCAAAAGAAATAGAGTGACAAATAATGTATTAATAACATTGTTCTTATGTGTGATTTTCTATAATTTAAAAATTCTTTCATCTTGAAATAGAAACAAAAAACAACTACTAACTTGAAAGCAAGAATAAAAACACCCAGTTAAAAATCTTTATATTGTTCACCTTCATACAGGCCAGAGTAGTAGAGTCTTTAACTTCCCTTAGGTCTACAGCTACAGAAAAGATAAATATTTACAGTGATAGTGACTACAGATATTTTCCTATTAGGTTTCTTGGGCTAAAAGATTTGGTGGTATGAGATTTGAACACTTGGCAAATTTGTGTATTATCTTCCAATATCCAACAGTAGACTGCAAGTCTAGTCAAAACTATAGTTATTGTTCCCACTAATTTATGTATTTTGGGAAATAGTGGACAAATGCCAGATGTTAATTTGTGGATCAGTCATCCACTTCAGTGGAAATGCTGCTAACTGGGAAATTAAAAAGGAAACAAAACGCTTCCTTCACACAACTTTACTTGATAGTTGCATGTTATTTGTTCAGACAGATAATGTACCTCATAGAGCTGAGTGTTTAAAAATTCTAAAACAACCAAAAGACTTCACCACTTATATACTAATCTGTGCCCTGAATATGCATTACAATGGGGTTAGAACAGAAATGTAACTTTTCTAGTACAAACCATGCTGTTGTAGATAAACCTAAATAAAGGGGAAATACTTATTGAAATCTTATAATTTGTTAATGAACAGCTTCCAGAACAGAAGCATCCTTGAGATGTTTCAGAAATTGAAAACTCTTAACTGAATTGTGATGTCTTAGAAATGGTTCAAGAAATGATTAATGCTGCAACAGGAACAAATATATATTATACTCTCAAGAGATAATTCATTGACATAGAAGGGGCATACATAATTTTAAGTCTATGTAACTGAACTGAGATTGTCAAGCAGGAATAAACTGAATCTTTCAAAATCAGTGATTTGGTTTTCCTTCCAGGTATACACAGGAAAGTTAAAAAACAAGCAAACAAACAAGCAAACAAACAAAACCACAAAACCTAACACAGTAATTATGTGTCTTCCTCTCAAATATATAACCAATTGCTGTAGTGAAGGTTATGACTCATTTTGCTCAGCTCCTTCACTCAGAAAATTTCTGTAGGTGTGTCTTTCTTTACGTATATCTATCTTTAACATATATTAGTGATCATTACTTATATTTGTGACTCCATTTTCTCCCTGCTGGGAAAATACTTTGATATTGCTTTGAAATTGCTTACACAAGCTCTTTTAAAGAGTTTAGTGGCTGAGCTAGTGAAATCAATTCTCTTCACTACTTGGAGTTATTGTGCTTTTTGTGGTAGTGTATTACTTCTATACGGAAAAAACCTCAGGGCAATTACTTCTACATGCCACAGAACTCTCCCCCAAGCCCAATAGTTTGTTGTTTATGGAGAAATGTGATTTTTAACCACAATCTCTGTATTTTGTGGATTCTTTTACTTTCACAACTTGTCTCATGTCTGCTATGTCAGAAGACCCTTTTCTTTCCATCACCTTCGATCTTTGGATGACTTCTGCTTTGAAAATTCTTCTTGCTCTGTCAGTAGCCCAGAGTTCCTTGTCTTTGTAGCTGAGAATTCTGCATTTGCAATTTTCATGAACTCAGCTAGCTCCAGATCTCTTTTATCATTTAACTGTTTATTTTATTTATTCAGGAATGCAGTGTTTGTGAATTGAGTATAATTGTCATCAATGTCCTGCAACAGTTTGTTGATATCTCACCTGATTGTTTTATATGAATTGAAAATTGTCTTTTTCTCTCCCTCTCTCTCTTGCACACACACACACACACACACACACATGTGCATACACAGAAGTTATAATTCCTGCTATGGTAGCCTTTATTTTTAATTCTTCATCTTTACTAGTATTTCTGTCAAAGACAAATCCATTGGTTTGAACGGTTTCACTGTTTTTTTGAAACTGATAATTCAGGACAGAGAATGATATTACTTTTATCAATAAACATCTTATTATCTTATAAACATCTAGTAGCTTATTTTTCACTAGCTGGCTGGTTTCCTTTTAATGTACTTATCTGATGTACAAAAATTGATTATGTTTTTGAAACACACATTTGCTAGTACAAGTAAAAAGCCATGAAATGGTTTTGATAAGAAATCGTTTTGATAAGAAATTGTTTTGATAAGGTGGCCAAGAAGGCCAGTGGCATCCTGGTCTGCATCAGAAATAGTGTGGCCAGCAGGAGCAGGGAAGTCATTCTGTCCCTGTGCTCAGCACTGGTTAGGCCATACCTTGAGTACTGTGTCCAATTCTGGGCTCCTCAATTTAAGAAGGATATTGAGACTCTTGAACGTGTCCAGAGAAGGGCAACAAGGCTGCTGAGAGGTCTTGAGTACAAACCTTATGAGGAGAGACTGAGGGAGCTGGGGTTGCTTATCCTGGAGAAGAGGAGATTGAGGGGAGGCCTTATTGCTCTCTACAACTACCTGAAGGGAGGTTATAGCTAGGTGGGAACTGGTCTCTTCCCCCAGGCAACCTATGACAGAACAAGAGGACACAGTCTCAAGCTGAGCTGAGGGCTTGAGGTGAGGAGAAGGCTTGAGGTGAGGAGAAAGAGAGACTGGCCATTGGAATAGGCTGCCCAGGGAGGTGGTGGAGTCGTCATCCCTGGAGGTGCTCAAGAGGGGATTGGACATGGCACTTGAAGCCATGGTTTAGCTAGTCATGAGGTGTTGGCTGGGATACTTCTTTTGTTTGCATGTAGAGTGTGGTTTGCAATTTGTCTCTTCTCCTGCCTGCTACATATACCAGAAGAGTTTATTTATTATTATTATTTTGCATTATGTTGTTGCATTTCAGGGGTTTGACTTAATTCACAAGCATTTGCTGTTACATTATCTGCCTCCCAAATCCTTCTTCTCTTTGTCCCAAGTAGGAGAGAAAGTAGAAAGGGTTGCAGTAGTGCTGTGTACTCTGGTCCCTAGTGGTTCAGTGGTTTGGTTTAACTGTAACAGGTTTTTATTTTGTTTTGTGCTGTGTTTTTTGTCTGGTTTGGTTTGGTTTGGTTTGGTTGTTTTGTGTGTGTGTGTGGCTTTTTCATTCATTCTCAGTTGTGGGAGTTTTGTTTAGAGCGTACTATGTTAAACCAACAGAGTCTACTTTTGGCACCCAATGTGGGGTCTACAGGAGTACAGATATTGAGAGAATTCAATTTTGCTAAAGAAACTTTGTTTACCTTATACTTGGCCTAGTATGTGTGCCATTATAAGGTATTTAAGGTGTTTGGTTTTCTGGTTATATAAGACCTTATACATTTGTACCATATGTGTCTCCCTGACTCTGTCACCTTAGGGACATGGCTTGGAGCTATGGTGTTGCTGTGTTGGTTACTGTCATGCTGTGATATAATTGTGATTATTCCATTGGTCATTTGGTTAATCTGGTTAATTTGGTTAATTCAAATAGGGTGTCATCATTTACCAGTAATCTCACCCAAATCACAAATGGAACAGCAGAGAACACTTTTTCATCTTCTGTTGTGCCTCCTAAATGCATGCCTGGTCTTTCCCAAGAACACCATTTGGAGATCTGCCCCAAGGGTGTATAATTATGAAAGGCCAGGTATGAGGAAAAACAGAGGCAAGTCACCAGTGCCGTCCCCCAGGGATCAGTGCTGGGCCCCATCCTCTTTAACATCTTCATTAATTATCTGGATGAGGGGGTTGAGTCAGTCATAAGCAAGTTTGCAGATGACACCAAGTTGGGAAAAGATGTTGGTCAGTTAGAGGGTGGAAAGGCTCTGCAGAGGGACCTCAACCGACTGGACAGATGGGCAGAGTCCAATGGCATGGCATTTAACAAGTCCAAGTGCCGGGTGCTGCATTTTGGCCACAGCAACCCCATGCAGAGCTATAGGCTGGGATCAGAGTGGCGGGAGAGCTGCCAAACAGAGAGGGACCTGGGGGTGCTGATTGACACCCGCCCAAACACGAGCCAGCAGTGTGCCCACGTGGCCAAGAGGGCCAATGGCATCCTGGCCTGCATTAGGAATATGTGCTGGGTTGAGGCAGCCCCCTCTCTCCCCACCACGGGCAGGAATAAAACACTCAGACAAACGGATTGCAAAAGTGATGAAAGTTTAAATAGAAAGCAGTGAATGTTACAGAAAAACCAAAGCGCAGTGACAAAGATCCCAAAGCAAACCCAGAGGCATCCCATTCCCACCTGAGGGTACACCCGAGACCCTCAGGGCTCCTTCTTCCCCCTCCCTCTGCTGGGCTAGTCTCAGCTGGCCAGGCCTGAGACTGCCCATCCCCCCATGGCCTTGGGCCTAGCCAGGCCCAAAGCCAGCAGACATCTCCCCCAGTTACCGGCTGGCGGAGGAGGAAATAAAAAGAGACAGTGCTAGACTCCGCACTGGATCTTATAGTGGTGCAAAGAATTATGGTAGGAAATACACACAATTTCCTGCGTCCATCCCTCTGGGCTGGACTTCTGGACACAGGAAATGAACACACCAGGGGGGCACCCAGCTCAAACTGCAACAGAATAGTGTGGCCAGCAGGAGCAGGGAGGTCATTGTGCCCCTGTACTCTGCATTGGTTAGGCCACACCTTGAGTCCTGTGTCCAGTTCTGGGCCCCTCAGTTTAAGAAGGACATCAAGACACTTGAACGTGTCCAGAGAAGGGCAACAAGGCTGCTGAGAGGCCTTGAGCACAAGCCCTATGAGGAGAGGCTGAGGAAGCTGGGATTGTTTAGCCTGGAGAAGGATCAGGGGTGACCTCATTGTTGTCTACAGCTACCTGAAAGGTGGTTGTAGCCAGGAAGGGATTGATCTCTTCTCCCAGGCAACCAGCACCAGAACAAGGGGACACAGTGTCAAGCTGCACCAGGGGAGGTTTAGACTCAAAGTGAGGATAAAGTTCTTCACTGAGTGAGTCGTTCGTCACTGGAATGGGCTGCCCAGGGAGGTGGTGGAGTCACCGTCCCCGGAGGTGTTCAAGAGGAGATTGGATGTGGCACTTGGTACCATGGTCTAGTCGTGAGGTCTGTCGAGACAGGTTGGACTTGATGATCCTTGGGGTCTCTTCCAACCTTAGTTATACTGTGATACTGTGATACTGTGAAGTGCTTAGGGCTGTGGTCACCTCTGGTGCTTTGGAACTTCACCCCTGAACAAGTGCAAAATCCTGATAAGCTGCTGAAATATTTGGAAAAAGTCTGTTGTCAGCCCAGAAATTTCTGGGATATAAATCAACATTGTGTATTGAGGCCTGGCATATACCTATCAAGCCCTTCTCAGTAGTATTCAGAACATTCACAGGACAGGAGAGATCTCAGGGCCTGCAGACAGTCTGGTAGGCATGGCAGCTGCACCAGAGAGCCAGCCAGTGCCAGTATCATTCTCCACTGTGCAGAAAAGCAAATACAGAAGGAAAGCAGTTCATCTTGCAAGTGATGAGGATGAAACAGGGTCATCATGGGAACAAAAGGAAGAGGCAGAGACAATAACTCAATCTTTATCCCTGGGTGAGCTGCAGGACATATGAAAGAAATTCTTTCACTACCCAGACTGCTCTGATGCTGGGATAATAGAGCCAGTTAGTTGGAATTAAAAGGCAAGGAAACCAAACAATTGGGATCCCTGTCTAGGGAGGATGATATTGACAAGGTCATTGGAAAACCAATACACTCAAACTCTGGAGATTACTGCTATTAGGTGTGAAGGATAGGTATGCCTTCAAGGAAGATATGATGGGTCATCTTGGAAAGTGGATGAACATAGAGAAAGGCATCCAGTAATTGAGGGAACTAGCTGTGCTGGAAACACTCTATATTATGATGAATGACAATCCTCAGTGCCATAGGTTGAGTTTTAGTCTGCTGCTAATCATACCATCCTGCCTCATGTCAGCTTCAATATTGAAAGTACTGGCTGGAGTAAAGTATTATGGGGCTTGAAGTTCACACTGTAACACAGGAGGCTTCCTGTTCTATTTCCTACTTCTGGGTTCCAGGTTTTGGGTGTTGGCTTTCTGCTATATTGGCAGTGGAACAGAGATGGGGGGAGGAGTAGCTACTGGCTTGGGGTTTTAGCTTGCTTGCTTCTGCTTGCTGCTTACTGCTTGCTGCTGTTTTCCCACCATGCTTTTTCTGCAAATAGGGTACAGTAATTGTGAATGCTATCTCATTTATTCCACTCTTTTTGCCTTAACACAGATGTTTGATTTTGTGTGTTGTTTTTCCCCTCCCTTCCGTCTTGGGAGAACAGACAGGTTAGCCTATTCTTTTCATCTAAACCTTTAAACTTAGCCTATAGACCCAGATGGAGGTGTATGTACACCAGCCACATGGAGAAGGTTTCTATGAAATGCACCACCGTCACATACCAGCTCATTGACAATGACATCCTTGGCCATCTTTTATGGCCCAGGACAAACAGTGGATGAAATAATTTGCATGCTCTAGCAATATGAGGGGAAGTCTCTCTTCTTATGTACAGGCCTGTGTTTCATATGTGGAGGAACTGTCCTGGGAAGACCATCAATTCCAAGAGAACATGACCTATTCCTCACCTGTACAGTCCAGTGTTTCAGCTATTAATGAGCAGGCACTTCCCTGTTCAGGAGAAAGAATCTGTGAGGTAGGCACCATAGTGTAGCCTCTGCTATTACTTAAATCATTTTTCATCAGTCCTGGCTCACTGGAGAGATCCCAGACGACTGGAAGCTGGCCAACATGGTACCCATCCACAAGAAGGGCCGGTTGGATGAGCCAGGGAATTACAGGCCTGTCAGCCTGACCTCAGTGCCAGGCAAGATTATGGAACAGGTCATCCTGAGTGCAATCACACAGAACTTAGAGGATGGCCAAGGGATCATGCCCAGCCAGCATGGGTTTAGGAAGGGCAGGTACTGCCTGAACAACCTAATCTCCTTCTATGATCAGGTGACCTGCCTGGTGGATGTGGGGAGGCCTGTGGATGTAGTCTACCTGGACCTCAGCAAGGCCTTTGACACGGTTCCCCATAGCAAACTCCTGGCCAAGATGTCAGCCCATGGCTTGGATGGGAGCACACTGCATTGGGTTAGGAAATGGCTGGAGGGCTGAGCCCAGAGAGTGGTGGTGAATGGTGCCACATCCAGCTGGCAGCCAGTCAGTAGTGGTGTGCCTCAAAGATCACTGCTGGGCCCCATGCTCTTTAACATCTTTATTGATGATCTGGATGAGGGCATTGAGTCCATCATCAGTAAATTTGCTGATGACACCAAGCTGGGGGCAGGAGTTGATCTGCTGGAGGGTAGAGAGGCTCTGCAGAGGGACCTCCACAGGCTGGAAAGATGGGCAGAATCCAACGGCATGAGATTTAACACATCCAAGTGCCGGGTTCTGCACATTGGCCACAACAACCCCATGCAGAGCTACAGGCTGGGGTCAGAGTGGCTGGAGAACAGCCAGGCAGAGAGGGAGCTGGGGGTGCTGGTTGATGGTAGGCTGAACATGAGCCTGCAGTGTGCCCAGGCAGCCAAGGGGGCCAATAGCATCCTGGCCTGCATCAGGAACAGTGTGGCCAGCAGGAGCAGGGAGGTCATTGTGCCCCTGTACACTGCACTGGTTAGGCTGCACCTCGAGTCCTGTGTCCAGTTCTGGGCCCCAGGGTCTGGTGCTGCTAAGCGAGCTGGGGAGGGCAGATTGTTAATGAATTATTTGATACCACGCTGGGATCATGCTCACTGTAAAAGGAAAGGGCTGACTGGGGGGAAAAGAGATTTATGGGAACTGGAGTTCAGCCTATAACTTACAAAGTATCCTGTTCTGGGTTTTTGGTGCATTTTTCTTCACTTACAGGCTGAGGTGCTTTCCTTTCCTCCTTTGTTTGCTTGTGTCATGTGGATTGCATTTTGTCTGTTTCCCTGGTGTTGGATATACCACATTCCACAACCTGCCTTCTACATACACCAGCAGTTTTCTTCAGATTATTTTGTATTATGTCATTCCCCACCCCCCCCACCCCCAGCTTATGTCAGCTCACAAAAATTTTCTGTTATCTTATCTGCCTTCCAAATCCTCCTTCTCCTTGTCCTACATGGGAGAGTAGGATGGGGAGGGTTGAAATAGTTCTATGTACCACTGCTCCCTAGTGGTTTAGTGGTTGCATCTAACTGTGGGTTTTAGAACAGAATAAACCAGGTTGGAAGAGACCTTCAAGATCATCGCATCCAACCCATCAACCAATCCAACCCACCTAAACAACTAACCCATGGCACCAAGCACCCCATCAAGTCTCCTCCTGAACACCTCCAATGACGGCGACTCCACCACCTCCCCAGGCAGCCCATTCCAATGGGCAATCACTCTCTCTGTATAGAACTTTTTCCTAACATCCAGCCTGAACCTCCCCTGGTGCAGCCTGAGACTGTGTCCTCTTGTTCTGGTACTGACTGTCTGGGAGAAGAGACCAACATCCGTCTGTCTACAACCTCCCTTCAGATAGTTGTAGAGAGTAATAAGGTCACCCCTGAGTCTCCTCTTCTCCAGGCTAAGCAATCCCAGCTCCCTCAGCCTCTCCTCATAGGGCTTATGTTCCAAACCCCTCACCAACTTTGTTGCCGTTCTCTGGACACGCTCCAGCAAGTCAACATCCTTCCTAAACTGAGGGGCCCAGAACTGGACACAGGACTCGAGGTGTGGCCTAACCAGTGCAGTGTACAGGGGCAGAATGACCTCCCTGCTCCTGCTGGCCACACTGTTCTTGATGCAGGCCAGGATGCCATTGGCCCTCTTGGCTGCCTGGCACACTGCAGGATCATGTTCAGCCTACCATCGACCAGTACCCCCAGGTCCCTCTCCACCTGGCTGCTCTCCAGCCACTTCTGCATGGGGTTGTTGTGGCCAATGTGCAGAACCCAGCACTTGGATGTGTTAAATCTCATGCCGTTGGACTCTGCCCATCTGTCCAGCCTGTTGAGGTCCCTCTGCAAAGCCTCTCCACCCTCCAGCAGATCAACTCCTGCCCCCAGCTTGGTGTCATCAGCAAATTTACTGATGATGGACTCAATGCCCTCATCCAGATCATTGTTGTTTGTTTTGTTGTGTTTGTTTCTTTTTTTTTTTCTTTCTTTTTTTCACTCGCTTTCAATTGTGGGAGTCTTGTTTAGAGCAGACTGTGTTATACCAGTACAATTCAAATATGTTTAAGCTGGATAAAAAAAGTACAAGTGCATATGCATTTTTATTTTGTAGAAATATAGCTATGCATATAATTGGAGATAATTTTTTTTTTTTTTTACAGTCCCAAATTCAATGTTGTCATTTTCTTTAATCAGTTTAATCCTTCAAGTTTTCAGGTACTAAGCAGGAGCATGTATGCCAAGGTCCAAATAACCCCCTACATTCATCAACTGTGAATTCTCTCTGGCAGTAGGAGATATTAGAAATAATTGTTTATAGGGAATTAAAAGTGACAGCAGGAGGATATCTGGTGTCATTAAGTCAATTATGTCAAGACAGTTTTCCTCACTGTACTATGAAATGATCCAGTTCCTTTGAATTTCATACTGATGCAGACCGTGTCTTCAACTATCGTGAATGAGCATAAGGCATTGATTAAATTTCTCACAGCTAATCAGCATTTAAAAAAAATGGATTATGCTGCTATGTGTGTAAATATCACCCTACTTGTTTGCCGTATCTTCTTTTTGCACATGTGCCTCTCCAATAGTTACTGTGATTTCCATATATAAGCAGTAAGACAGGTAATGACACATTTCCTTTTTGCAGATGAGCAAGACAGAAGATATGAAAGGCAAAGAATAAATTATCAAAGAAGTAGGGATGGTAAGAAGTGATGGATCAGAAGCTTTCACCTCAAAATGTGTAGTAATAGTTAACATAGCTCAAGTACAAAGAAGCTGATTTTATCAGCTTTTCATTGGTTAAAATAAATGGAATTCATTATATCTATGACTTCTCTAACTGAAATACCATCAGGCTTCTCTTGATTACAAAAGATAGAAGGATATTTCTTTTTATGTCTGCATCTCCCTGGATCTTGATCTTGTGTACCAGATATATCATAAAAAACTTTAGCAGTGTTTTCTAGTTTTTGTTTTGTTTTCTTTTCTTTTAATATAAACAAGTGATCTGAATAAAAGCTTTCAGTAAAAAGTTTGTTAAGTGATAACAATTTTTTTTATAGAAATGCTTGTCAGAGTGAAAGAAGCTTGAAATTTGAAATTACTGTGAGTTTTCATAATCTGCCCCTTCCAAGGGATATTGTTTCAAAACTCCACTAATTAATGCAAAGCTTAGTGCCGCTTTCTCTCTGACCTAATGTACTAGAATATTAAACAGAAATACTCCAACAATACGTAAGTGATTTTTTTGTGTCGTTTTTTCACCCTTTTCAATCTACAGTTTGGACAAGTGATAGGCATAGTCTAATGTGCCTTATATGACTATTTTAACAACTTGGCAAATTGTTATCTTTGTAAAGGCACTCCCCTGAGAACACATTTTATTTGTTTTACTGGATATTTACTTCTTCTTTATACACAAGCTAAAACATTTAGCTGTTTTATTGTTCCTTTTCCCCCGCTGTTGTTGTTTTCTTTTGTTCTAATGTAGAAACATTTGCAGTCAAACCCATTTATTTTTCAGGAAATGGAACTTCTTTTTTCCTAACTGATGGTAAAAGGTATTATCATACCACATGGGATATCCATAATTAAATATAATTAGTATGAATCAGTCATGTTCATAGAGGATACAATACCCCATGGGAAGATGAGACATTTTAGAGTGTTTAGTTGTATATTTTGATGATACAGCTCTGTAGAATACTAACTGTGATGTCAGCTGCATCAATTCTACATAGATGCACTAGCAATGACAAAGTATATTGACTGTTATCGAGGGTTGATATTAATCTAATCAGGAGCAGAATGGGGAGAAAATATCATAGATAGTTTATATTATGAAAGTAAAATAGACCAAGGTGCCATGCCTATACAAAGCAGTGCATTGAGCAGATTCTCAGTCAGGCCCTGATGTAGCTCTTTGTGTTACTACACTTTGCTTGTTTTAAATGTTCTATTTTCAGCAACAGTTAGTGGTTTGGGTGCACAGCTATAAAACACTAGTTTTAGAAAATGGAAGTCAAGTGATCTCCACACTGTGTTGCAAAGATGATTCAAAGTGAGATGCTGTCACAATCCAGTGCTGGATAATTTGGCAGAGGTTTAACACCCTTGCTTTCCAGCTTTTCCTGGAATACCAGAGGGGCTGAGTGTGGCTGCACTTATCTTTTGAATGGTGTCCAATTGGATCTGTTATTGTGACACTTAACATTCTCAGGAACAGAATCAATACTCAAAATGGAGTCAAGTGCCCGTTATTTAACAGGGAACAGGTATAGATGCAACCACAATGGTCTGATCTGTAGGGAGGACTGTTCTGTGATAGCATGAGCAGGAATAGTGGGAACAGGAACAGCAGGTGGGAACAGCAAGTGGAAGAAGCACTGTCAGGAGCAGTACAGGAAACACATGAGCAGCAGCAGCAAGCAGTGAATGGGTCCAGGCACAAGCAGAAGGTTCAGGATGGGAACATCAAGTAGGAATGGCAGCTGCTCAGGAGAAATAACAACTCTTGGAGATGACAGCAGCTTGCAGAGATGATGGTGGTGGTGGTGGCCCCACAGCAGACCCCCAGCAGCCATGCTTGTCACAGCAGATCTCCAGCAGCTGCATTCACTGCCACACTGTGATGCCTTCCATAATTTCACTTTCTTGCTAAAAATAGCCATGTCCTCCCTACAACTCGCCAGTGGAATACATGCCCTGTGCTGTCACTAAGGAATCTCCAGGGTCCTAAAGACCCTTGATGGTCTCCTGGACCAGGCACATGCATGAGTGACTTAGATTAGGTTCCTTGTGTTGGTTCCACAGGCAGCTTCATTTGTGTGGCAGTTATAGGGACAAAACTTTATGGCTTAGATTGTTCTGTCAACCATGTTGAGACAAGTTTATACATATCTTGCAATCCCTTACAGATGTGACAAATGGCCATATTAAAAACAAACAAGCAAGCAAACGAAAAAATACACACATGCACACAAAACCCTACAAATTTTAAAACCCAACAAACCAACCAAATAAAACCCCAACAACCCAGCAACCTTTTTATGAACATCTTTTTTTTCTGAACATCTGAACATGTTTTATCTACCTGCAGGAAAGCAAGGTAGATGAATCTGAGTATACATAGGTTCCACTCTGTGCAGGATAAAAACTGTAGGCTCTTCTTTATGGACTGATATTCTTGTAAAGTTCACACTAGTCTGTCACAGAAACCAATTTCAAAATATGGAAAATAATAACAAAGAAAATATCAAAAGCATAAAACAAAATTTATTTATATTTGCCATTATCTTTCTCATCTGTGTTAATGTTTGAATAAATTTAATAGTTTTTCAGGCAACTGCATTTGAAGATTACTTGAATTTACATTTGTTTGGGTGTTTTGTTGTGGTTTTTTTTTTTACATGCTTTGGTGTCAATTTATAGCAAGTTAAATGCAAGAGAAGTTTCCACTTCTTTGGAAATAAAACTGATCTTGAAAACATTGCTTCCATGCCAGATATTCAGATCAACAAATAGGTCAGAATCATTGTGTAATTTTACAAAACAACTCTGTATTAATGATATAACATTGATTATTAAATGATATTAAACAATACAATTTCTACTTTTGTTCGTACAATGTCACAAACAATAAAAACTTAATAGTCAAGATTTTTAAGGGTTTGGGATTTTTTTGAGCTTCAAAGGTTAATATTTTATAATTTTATTAATTACTTCTATTCTTTTAAAAGTGCTGCTGTAAGCCTAAACACTTGTTTTGCTGAGTAAGTATCTCTGAAAGCAATGTCTGTCCCATAGGAAAACTCAGAAGATTAAAAGAACATGAAGAATTTTTTTTTTTAATACAACCACAAAAGATTTAATAAAGAACATGCAGTTTCCTTGAAATTAACTGTGAAATATTTGCTGTGGAGTTTAAGAGGACAGACAAACAAAAACAAAGTGTGCAATACTACAGTGCCATTTTCTTTATTTTATAAATAACTGTAACAAGAATAGTAACAGTGTGCAATCCTCCAACAGTCTCTGAAGAATGCTCTTTCTGAAAAGAAGTTCAAATGATTCTAGTGAATCTATGATAGGTAAATTTGCCTTTTTTTTTTTTTTTTAATGAAGTACAATAACTGAATTTATCATTATCCACTTAAGCCACAAAGCCAAATCCACATACCACTCTCCCATATCCAAACAAACTGCAGACATTGAAACATAATGCTTTTAGATAGGTGGTTTGAGTTTTATTATTTTTACAACTCCAAATAGACTCTCTAAAATAGTCATATAAAAATTATCACCATGGCCTGTTACCAGCCTACAGATCACTGTCTATACATAATGTGGTGTAAATTGTTTGTGTGACAAGTGCTTTAAAATTAATCTAATTGGCATACGTCATGCCAATGAACATATTTAAGTAATATCAATGTGATACAACAGTATGTGATAGAATGTATCTCATAAAAATACTATTACATTATTTTAGACCAAACCCTAACATGAACAATAATATGTAAATTACAGCCTTCAATTTCATAAGTGATTACCAAGTAGTTATTGTTTCCTTTCTTCAGCAGTGAAAAGCAGGAAAGGAAAATACCAAAACCAACCAACCAACCAACCAAAAATCCCAAAGCTCCAACAAACAAACAAAACAATGAAAAAGAACATTTGAAATTGATGGAGGACATGCTAAACCCAAAGTCAAAATATGATATCTTCTAATTACAAAAGTTTAGGCCTGAAATCTATATTTAAATCTATCTCATAATATATTTTAATAAACTGTGGGTGAACATGCTCATGTAACATATGAATGTTCCTTTGACTTTTATTTTCAAACTGTCATATATTTTTATTATTATTTTATTTCATGCTAAAAAAGCCTTTGGGAAATTTATTTTCTAGGTTTAAATTAGCTGGTCATTATGGAAAAAAAAGCCTTTAAAAAAGAAACACCCAGAAATGTCCAATGCCAAAATATCTTTTGCTGTTAATTTTCTGGTCTTATTTTTCAAGCATGGGAATTCAAATGTTTACATTAGTGTTGTATTTCTGGCTTACTATTGAAAGAGTCTTTATGAATCTTTAAAGGCTTTTGCCATTATCAAAGATTTCGAAAGTTGCAATGCAATGAACACAGTCAGTGACCCTTGTAAACAGCTGTCTTCTTGGGTATGTGAATATTTTTCATAATGACTAAGACCTGGAGAAATATTTCTATTGAAGCTCTCCTTTTTTCCCCCACATCTGCTATCAAATCTGTCTTTTTGTTTGTTAATGTTGTTTAGTTCTGTTTTCCCTCACAAAAATGCAGAAATATTACATAACCTGGGAAAGATTGCATAGTTTGGTTATTTCTGTTAAATGTCTCATTTCTTAAAAAATTAGTTTGCCTAATTTAACATCACTAAAATACACTGGAAAGAATGAGTTCTAACATTTGGGACTAATTTATGAACAAAAATTTAAATGTTAAAAGCAAGATTTAAAAAAAAATATGTGTGCAGTTGCTGAAACCTAGTATTAGAGGAGCACCAGAAGAGATATGCTGAGTTACTTTTCAAAAAGATCTGAAATTTAACTTGGAAAAGATGCAAATTATGACTGCCTAAAAGTTGCAGAAATGACAGCGCTATAGGTAAGGAAGTGCACTACAACAAAAAGACTATTTTAAGATTTTGATATATCAATATAGATTTCTATTTGCCATTTGAAGACATTAATTGAAAATGGCATCTATAATTCTATAATATATGTTAGAAGAGTTATTGGTCATCAAATACACAAATGTTTTCAGAAATCACATGTAGTGTTCCTTTTGTATTCCTTCAGTTAAATTGTGTACTAGATTGTGTACTTCCTAAATTGCGTACTAGATTCCTAATTACCAAATTCATATTAAAAGTACTGGAAGGAAGGGGAAGAAAAAATTGCTTCTTCAAGAAAAGAAATTATGCAGAAGAAGAGACCTAATTGCAACAGAATAGGAGAAAATATTAAGCATGCACTTCTGTATGAGAGAGAATTTCTCCACAGCATGCAGTATAAAATAGAAAGGAGAGGGGTGAAATACTGTTAGTTCTTATCAAGAGAGCGAATGTGAACTAGAAACAGAAAAAATACTATTCTGTCTGAAATAAGGGAAAATATTGCTCAGTAATTCAGGAGTGGTGTCTTTCCTGTCATCTCTACCAGTTTTACACTTAGGTCAAATAGCAGGTTTTTTTGTTGTTTGTAGAATTTTTTGTTTGTGGTTTTATTTTGTTGTTTTCTTTTATTTTATTTTTCTTCCCTGACAGCCAGATACATAGAACAAAATTATTCTTCTTCTTATCTTTTCTACTGTCAGACCGTCTTCTGACCTTGTATGTACATGTATTTTTCTTGGTTTTCAAAGTAGTGATAAAGCAAGAGCAGAAAGAAAGTAGGCATAGGGCCAACCCATGTCAAATAATCACAGATTCTACTTATGACAACTGACAAATGAAAACAAAAAAATATGTCAACTCATTTTCTGGCCAAGATGAATTAAACTGTCATCATGGAATGCTAAAAGAGAAATCAGGAACCATTTTCAGGTACAGAACAGTACACTTCTGTGGTTGTTTGAGCCTTAACTGGAGTTTAATCTACCAAAAAAAATAATCTGGGGTTTGTTTGGAAATAGGAAAAGTAATTTTTTTAACAATATATATATATATATAGCAATAACATGAAGGGTTTACAAATGTAGGAAATAAGGATGAATAGGAAAGTACACAAAACCAAATTTGGATGGCCTTGTATCTCCCTCAATGTATGTGGATTTCAGTCCTTCAGAGAAGCATGGATGCAGCAGGGAGAAGATCAGGCTTGATCACATTGCAGAACCAGGAGGCTAGCAGCAGCTGTGGGTCCTTTCAAACAGGCAAGGCAGCAGCAAAGAAAAAGATGGCTGCCACGCTCTCCCTTTTATAGTCTTGCTGGACAGGAAGGTGGAGAGGAACAGACCAACTTAGACCCAGGGGACCCTTTCTCCTGGGAGGTGAAGCCAAGTCCACCTGGATCAGGTTTCTTTTGTCCCCTGGGGGAAGCAGGGCTCTCACAAAAATAAGTTAATTTCTACATTGCTTAACTGTTCATGTGCCTGTTGAATGATCAAAAAATAATTTCCTTAGGGAGTGGGGGGATAGTTCTATATTTATCAGGAAAAAAATTAAGAAAGTAACCATTCCTCCTTCCCAATAGTAAATTCTTTAAAGACACACTTCAGTATTAAAACAAGAAAGATGTTGAATATTCTAAGATCAGTTTTCTATGTTCTCTGTTTTTGAAGCTGTTTGGGAAATCAAAGCATCTGTTTATAGATCTCTGGGCATGAAAATTATCCATAGGTTAATGGGTGTAATACTTCTGTAAGAGAACCCTGGATTAATATTTTTTATATTTTCTGCAAAGTGAATCATCTAAATCACATACAAGATGTTTTTCACTGAAATAGCACAATATTATTTAGAAATGTTGTATTTAATACTGAATCATGTGAGAAAAAAATAGAAAAAAATATCAACCCTAAACACTTTCCCAAGAAAACTTGTATATATTTTTCACAGTATATGTGTGTTGTCAAAAAATATGGTATTAATTTAAAGGATAATAATAGAACAAACAAACAAACAAAAAGCCACAATAAAAAATAATATAAAAGAAAGGAAAACCTACCCTATTATTTTCCTGGTAATTGTGTTGAATAATACCAGAATCTACAAGTTTGTTTCCCTTTATCTACTTTTAATAAAATTCACTTGGCAAAACTTTTCCTAATATTTTTGAGATAAAATCTACATACAAATGATCTACAAAAATAGCAGGTGAGCTTATTGTTAAAATCTTGTTCATGTACATAACATAGCATAAAATGTTGGGCGTACACTTACACAACTTGTCTCTCTTGGCATTACTAACAATAAAGTAACTGAAATCTTATCATGTAATTATCTTAAACAGTTTGTTGCCTGTTTTTTATAATTCAATAGCATTTTAAAATGTCATTTTTGAGTCAGTTAAAAACATGTAACTTGGTTTTCCATAGTGGCGTATGGAAGCCCAGCCTCCTTAGTTCCTCCTATCTTAATCAACTCATGCTTATAAATTAATGTTTGGAATTCTTAGCTGCTTCATTACATCAACCTGTTGTAAAACTTGTAAGGTTACTCTGCAGCAGTTTTTAGAGAAACACATTTTAAAGCTAGCATTGAATATATTGGCATGTGAAAGTTTTTTCTGATGGACAAAGAACACAATTGTAACCTTCAGGTAACATCATTATCCCTGGGTAGCAGTCTTCCTGGGTAGCAGCGCTCAAGAACCGAGGGGTCCAGGATGGTTGGACCTACTTCAAGCAGGAGCTCTTGAAGGCACAGGAACTGGCAGCTCCCATGTGCTGAAAGATGAGCCAGCAGGGAAGGCAACCGGCCTGGATGACCAGCCAGCTCCTAAAGGAATTAAGGTTAAAAAAGAGTCTGTATCACCTTTGGAAGGAGGGGGAGGCTTCTCATGATATGTTTAAGGATGTTATCAGAATATGTAGGAGAAAAATTAGAGAGGAAAAGGTCCAGTTAGAACTTAAACTGGCCACGCCTGTGAAAGATAAGAAAAAGCATTTTTACAAATATATTAATGCTATAAAGAAGGGCAAGAAGAACCTCCACTCCTTATTGGACCTGGAGGGGAACACTATAACAGAAGATAAGGAAAAGGCTGAGGTCCTGAATACATTCTTTGCCTCAATCTTTAACACTAAGGCAGGAGGAGTTCAGGACAAGTGGCCTCCTGAGCTGGGTGATGAGGTCAGGGAGCAGTGCATTGCCCCAGAAATCCATGAGGAATTACTTTGGGACCTGCTAAGCCACTTGGATACCCTCAAGTCCATGGGACCAGATAGGATCCATCCTAGGGTGCTGAGAGACCTGGCAGATGAGCTGGCCAAGCCACTCTCCATCATTTTTCACCAGTCCTGGCTCACCAGTGAGGTCCCAGATGACTGGAAACTGCCCAATATGATCCCTATCCATAAGAAGGTTCGGATGGTGGAACCTGGAAACTCCAGGCCAGTCAGCCTGACCTCAGTGCCAGGGAAAATTATGGAGCAGATTATCTTGGCAGCAATAACTGCGCACCTGAAGGATGGCCAAGGGTTCAGGTCCAGCGAACATGGATTTAGGAAGGGCAGGTGTGGTGGTTTGGCCCTGGCCTGGAGGCCAGATACCCACCAAGCCGCTCTATCACTCCCCCTCTTAAGTGAAGAGGGAAAGAAGGGAAAGAAAATATAACAGAAGCCAGGAATAAGATAAGAGCAATTTAATAACACTAATAAGCAAATAGCAATAGACCGCGCGGAAGCAAAGAAAGCAGAGAGAGAGAGATGTTAGTCTCTACTTCCCATCGGCAGGACGGGGGTCGGTCTCGGGAAGCAGGGCTCTCTAAACTTGATGGTTCCTCGGGAGGATAAACGCCATAGATGAATCCCCACACTTCCTTCTTTCACTTCCTACTTATACCTGAGCTGACGTCATATGGTATGGAATACCTCTTTGGCCAGTCTGAATCAGCTGGCTCAGCCGTGTCCCCTCCCAAGATTTTGCCCACCCCTCAATGTACTCGTGGGGCAGGGAAATGTTGAAAGGACACAGCTTGAATACTGGATTTAGCTGTAGCCAAAACACTGCTGTGTTATCAACTACTGCTGAAAAAAGAAACAAAACACCACAGCACTAGAACAATACTGTGAGGAGAATTAACTACAGCTCAGTTCAACCCAATACAGCAGGTCCTGCCTGACCAACCTGATCTCCTTCTATGATCAGGTGACCCACCTGGTGGATGTGGGGATGGCCGTGGATGTAGTCTACCTAGACTTCAGCAAGGCCTTTTACACCGTCCCCCACAGTAAACTGCTGTCTAAAGCTGTCAGCTCGTGGCTTGGATGGGAGCACACTGCATTGGGTTAGGAACTGGCTGGAGGGCCAAGGCCAGATGGTGGTGGTGAATGGTGCCACATCCAGCTGGCAGTCAGTCACTAGTGGTGTCCCCCAGGGATCAGTGCTGGGCCCCATCCTCCTTAATATCTTCATTGACGATCTGGATGAGGGCATTGAGACAGTCATCGGCAAATTTCCAGATGATACCAAATTGGGAGCAGGTGTTGATCTATTGGAGGGCAGAAGGGCTCTGCAGAGGGTCCTCGACTGACTGGACAGATGGGCAGAGTCCAATATGATGGCATTCAACAAATCCAAGTGCCAGGTGCTGCACTTTGGCCACAACAACCCCATGCAGAGCTGCAGACTAGGGTCAGAGTGGCTGGAGAGCTGCGAAACAGAAAGGGACCTGGGGGTGCTGATTGACAGCTGTCTAAACATGAGCCAGCAGTGTACCCAGGTGGCAAAGAAGGCCAATGGCATCCTGGCCTGTATCAAGAATAGTGTGGCGAGCAGGAGCAGGGAAGTCATTGCACCCCTGTACTCTGCCCTTGTTAGGCCACACCTTGAGTCCTGTGTCCAGTTCTGGGCCCCTCAGTTTAAGAAGGACATTGAGACACTTGAACATGTCCAGAGAAGGGCAATGAGATTGGGGAGAGGCCTTGAGCACAAGCCCTGCAAGAAGAGGCTGAGGGAGCTGGGATTGTTTAGCCTGGAGAATAGGAGGCTCAGGGGAGACCTCATTGCTGTCTACAACAACCTGAAAGGTGGTTGTAGCCAGGAGGGAGTTGGTCTCTTCTCTCAGGCAACCAGCACCAAATGAGAGGACACAGTCTCAAGCTGCACCAGGGGAATTTAGGGTCGAGGTGAGGAGAAAGTTCTTCACTGAGGGAGTTGTTCACCATTCGAATGTGCTGCCCAGGGAGGTGGTGGAGTCGCCGTCCCTGGAAGGGTTGAAGAGGGGATTGAACGTGGCACTTGGTGCCATGGTCTAGTCATGAGGTCTGTGGAGACAGGTTGGACTTGATGATCTCTGAGATCTCTTCCAACCTTGGTGATACTGTGATACTGTGATTATTTTATGTTTTCATAGCAAATACAGTACAAAATATTTACTAGCAAAATAATTTGCAACAATGAATAGAACAAAGTCTTCATTTTTAGCACTGAAGTTTTTGCTAAGTGTAATCTGTGAAATTTTGATAACTCATAAATATTTTTTTTGTATTGGTAATGGTCTTCAGGCTATCTGCTCTTTTTAAAACTTAGATACTGTCAACACCAAAAAGTGCTTGTTAATAAGTAGCATGGATATTTAACAATTTTTCTGGTTGTCTTTTGATAGTGATTCATGGATTTAAATTTGAGCAAGGAAAAGGCATTTGAAATTTGTGATGTCTCAAGTGCCAAATAGACTCTTACTAGGATTTTGGAAAAAAAGTATCTGGACATCTTCTGGAAATTCAAATACTGGTACTTAAAGACTTCACGAGCACAGAAGGCAAGCATCAATTTCTAATGACCATCAAAGCAACAAAATCTTATTTTCAGTGCAAATGTGTTTATGAAAACTTCTTCCTCTTTTTCTGAAAGGGAGAAAAATCTTACCTGATGGAAATATCTGCTGTAGTATTCTGCCTAATTATTAATACAGCAGTTTTCACATGCACCTGTAACAAAATATTCTGAATGGATTTTAAACATCTCTTGGCCTTCTCCAATGCATATAAAAATCTAGAGTTGGGATAGAGAAATTCGCCATATAAAATATGACAATTATTTTTAGTTATGTAAAACTTAACTCCTGACCCTTTCCCTCCATAGGAAACAATCTATCTCAGAATAAAGGCTTCAAGGTGCAATGACACAATTTTGGAAAAACAAATATTAACTTTTGTAAACTACGTTTCAACGTGTTTTTACTAGATTCTAATTGTTTATTGTTTAAATGGAGAACAATGTTTCCATAAAACATGAAAAATCTTAGGATATAAGCACAAAGAATTCTTTATTTATGACTTGCAGCCATGGAAACTGAATTTAATAATCCTCAGAAATGTGTTCAGCATGACTCTGTTAGTGTGGTTTGAAATTTATAGACTCTTAACATAATTGATTTTTTTTTTTAATGAACTGCTCTCAGGAAAGCAGCTTGACCTGCATCTTCACAGAATCAGTGTTTTTTTAATTTAGTGGTTCAATAAAGTTTACAGAATAGGAAAGTATAGTGTCAGGACTCACCTAAGATTTACTTCCTGAGACTGATAGTTGAAAAAACCCCAAACCAAACCACCAAACCAAACCGTATTTGCATTTAAAAGATTTTGGAGGTAGGTCAGTGTCAAGTAACTTCATGAACTGTTTAATGACCTATAACTTATTCCAAAACCTATATTTTTATGTTTTTTTAAACATGCAAATTGAAACTTTATTGTTTGCTCTCCCTCAAGCACACTACAAAAATCATCTAGCTACCAAAATAACCAGTAAATATTTATTTGTAAAAATATAATATATGTTACTAAGAACAGCATATGTATTATAAGCAGAGATATTTTCAAAATTTCAAGAACAGATAATATAAAACTGTGGACACTTCTATAATGAAAGTGATGTTAGTGTATATATCTGTCACTTTAATTATACCCCAGAGCTCCATTGCTGGATTTCATTATGTATTACAGTAAATAACATTTAGTGTGAAAAATTAATTTCAGTGGAGCAGTTACCTTCCATTTAGTAATCAGTATATTTTAAAAAGATTCTGCAGGGAAGATAAGATTTATTTCATGTACTGGTGTATAGCTAAATAATCCATGCATGAAAAATAGAATGGAAGCAAAACTTAAAGATTTGCTAAATGGATTATAGCAGTGGTATGGTTACAGTAACTCAGTGTTTGATATTAGAAGTTAGAACTGTTTAGAGTTAAATGTCAGAAATAATTTAAGACAGCAAGATACAAAATTTATAATTCACAGAATCACAGAATTGTCAAGGTTGGAAAGAACCTGAAAGGTTTTTCAGTTCCACCCACCTTGTCATGGTGTCGTGGTTTGGGAGGCCAATTCTCCCACCACGGGCAAAAATAACGAGTCAGACAAACGGATTGCAAAAAAATGGTGGAAAGTTTAAATGGGAAACAATGAAAGTTTTACAGAAAACCACAAGCACCCTGACAAAAGAGAGAGATCCCAGAACATATCCAAGAATGTCCCATCCCCACCTGAGCATACACACAAACCCTCCCTGCCAGGGCTCTTTCCCCCCCCCACCCCATCCCAGCCTTGGGCCTGGGCAGGCCCAAGGGAGGCAGCTCACATAATTTTACGTAGGCACCAGTGAGGGAGGAAAGAGGAAGTAGGGACCCTGCGTGGATGTTTTATAGAGGAGCAGAGGATTGTGGGTGAAATACCTGGTTTGCTGCAACCACCCAGTGGGCTGGACCCTTTGGGACCTCCCAGGTATGGTCTGTGCAGTGGCATACAGGCCAGCACCCAGCCTAAACCACCACACATGGGCAGGGACACCTCACACTACGTCAGGTTGTTTAGAGCCCCGTCCAGCCTGGCCTTAAAAAACTTCAAGGGATGGGGCTTCTACCACCTCCCTAGGCAACCTGTTCTTTTTCTATATTCTGAATATATGTGAATTTGGTAGCTCTACTTTTATATATGTAAGACTTTGGCAAAGTTTGTCATCTTATACTTTCAAAATAAATCCATTTGTATAGATCAACCCCACCAGTTGTATTTTAAATAGATACATAAATAAACATACACTGATAATCACCTCAAACTGACATTTTTCACTTGATCAGGACTGCAACAGTTGACCTTGAATGTACAATCACAAATGATGCTATATTGCTTCAGGAGGCAAGCTATGTGACATGTTCAATTTAGTGATGACTCTTGTCTGATATCCACTAAATCCTTACAGGTACTTGCCTTTATTATCTTTGCTGCTACAATTTTTACAAATATAAGTGCCTACTTTCATTCCTGTAGTTAATTGGAAACTTTCAGGCTTATTCTCTTCCCTTCAAGATGATTTCCGGTAATCTCAACAAACCTTCTTGTCAGTGATGAATGAATGAATAGATCTTTCTTGTTTTCTCTTGGTACTATAAACTGTAATGAGAGGGCTGTTGTCAAGACTGCTGCTGAATATGCCACCAGGTAAAATTACTGCTCTTGCTTCTGATTTGGTAGGAACCTTGCAGAGGAAGGAAATTACCATTAGAGCATTTAGAGACAACCTTGGATTCCTGTGGCAAGATATTCCGTTACTACTGCTTGGTCTATCCTTAAAATTACTTCCTGGAAGCTATTGCCTGAAAAGGAACTTAAATTGGAATGTCTGAAGGCTTTTGAATATCAAATTAATATCACACAGCTTGGTTTAATGCTAGATAAGCAGGAGAACCAAGTCAAACCTTGTAAGATGATTTTCTCCTTAATTGTTGCATTTGTTTTTTTTCCTGCTAGGAAGGATCAACAATTAAGAAGTTAACCCTTTACAAAGTTTCAAAAAATACATTATTCTTGGCCCATTTATAGAATGGTTGTCTGGTATCACCTGTTATGGAGCACTAGCAATTATTTTAAAAAATGCAAAGGCAGGTTAAAAAAAAAAAAAAAGGAAAAAAGGTAAGAGGAAAAGAAAACCTTAGCTGCTTTGATTCTTGGATAAATAGTGCTCACTTTCTTTTTTTCTTTTTGACAAAGAAAATAGCTGAGTATACTAAAGAGAAACATGTCCTTTCCTGCAGCAGTTCCATTACATCAACATCCCAAGATAGGGGATGTGCCAGGTGATCACTGTGACTACTGGCAAAATGCTGAGCTGCATATTTTCCAATCCATTTCTGACAGGGAAAATGTAAATTGGGAAACTTTGATTTGAGTGGTTTTTTTGTTTGTTTGTTTGTTTTTTTCTTTTGTGATAATTAACTTAATATTGTGGTAATTAGTATTAATTTGATTTTAAGAGTGTGTTTCTGTGGTGTTGGTGTGTCCTATGTTGCAGGAATACAAAGCAACACATGTTAAAATCAGGTGTTTTCCTGCACTGTAACTAAGCTTTAATGAAACATGTTTCCTGTAACTTTACTTTTCTTTCTCAATCATTGTAAAATTTACTCTTGATACTATGATATATAGAGAGAGTTGTGTGATTTATTGATTTAATCTCTCACTCTATTCAATGAAAGTAATAAACTTCTAGTACTACATCATTTTGAATGATTTAAACAGATTTTCCTCCTTTTCTGTCCCACCCTGTAATAAAAATGTATATTTTTATATATTTTATAATTAATATTTCCTGGCAGTGGTATCTTCAAACACTACTGTAACTTATTTACAAAATGTATTCACATTTTCATGTGTTCAGTTGTGGGTTTTACATTGCACATATCACAGTATCACAGTATCTTAGAGTTTGGAAGGGACCTCAAGAGATCACCAAGTCCAACTGCCCTGCCAAAGCAGCATCACTTAGGGTAGATTGCACAGGAGTATATCCAGGTGGGTTTTGAAAGTCTCCCGAGAAGCAGACTGTGATGAAAAGGTTATTAATTTATGAATATGAAATTTTAAGTATGAAAAACTAATTATGAAGAATCTGTTTTATATACAGATTCTAGTGCACGGTTGTGAAATATATCCCATAACTGATCTAATATGTATAACTTGAACCCCATTAGAGTATTTACAGAATTAATTTTGATTAAAGGATCAAAGAGTGTAATTCCACTGCTTGTCCACCAAATAGTGAATTGACAAGATGCTGAGGCTTCTTTAACTACATACAGGGAAATGCTACAATGTGTCAGAGGCTTAAACTTGAAATAGTCATTTGGGCTGAGCATGGGAAGCTTTGAAATGAATGTTAGTGGGTGCTGCATATGTGAAAAGAGGAGGGTAATTGTTATTGGCAGTTCCCTCCTGAGTGGAACAGAGCACCCCATATTTTGGCTGGATCCTTCCCACAGGGAAGTCTGCTGCCTCCCTGGGGCCCAGGTCAGGTATGTTACCAGAAGGCTGCCTAGTCTGGTACAGTCCTCTGATTACTATCCCTTAATAGTTATGCAGTTAGGGAACGATGATGTTGCAACCAGAGCTCCCAAGGCAATCAAAAAGGACTTCAAGGCTCTGGGAAAACTGGTTGAGGGGAAAGGTAATTTTTTCATCAATACCCATAGTTGCAGGAATGCCGAAAGGCACAGGTCAGCATTTGTAATTAACAAGTGGCTCAGAGGCTGGTGCCAAAAGAATTCTGGGTTTTTTGATCTTGGGAAACTTCCTATGGCACCAGGTCAGCTAGCAACAGATGGAATATATCCCTCTCAGAGGATGAGAAAGATCTTAGTGAGAATGAGAATGGCCTATCCCCCAAAAGGAAAAAGGTTCTAGGACGGGAGTTGGCAGGTCTCATTGACAGGGCTTTAAACTAGATTTGGAGGGGGAAGGGATCGAAACCAGTCCACCCAGACAGGAGCCTGGGGGTAGTAAGCTGGAGTCAGGGGTGAAATCTGCAGCCCGGCTGAAGTGCATGTACGCTGATGTAGGCAGCATGGGTAACAAACAAGAGGAGCTGAAGCCTTGTTGCAGCAGGAAAGTTATGATGTAGTTGCCACCATAGAAATGTTGTGGGATGATTCACATGACTGAAGCACTGTAATTGATGGCTACAGGCTCTTCAGGAGAGACAGGCAAAGGAGGAGGGTTGGAGGCATGGCCCTGTACCTCAGGGAGGCACTAGATGCCATGGAACTAGAGATCAAAGATGACCAGATTGAGTGCCTGTGTATGACAATTACAGGGAAAGCCAACAAGGCAGACATCCTGTTTGGAGTATGTTATAGACCACCTAATCAGGATGAAGAAGTTGATGAATTATTCTATAGGCATTTCTGTGTTTTTGGGCAGGGGTCTGGATGGAGGGGGGGGCCCCTCCGCCTCTTCCTTCTCCATCTACATGCCCCCACACATCAGGAAACAGGTGGTGAATCCATTGTCTCACCCTCTCCAGGGTACTTGATGGGTGGAGATTATCTTGTCCTATGCATATTCCCGAAGGTGGTCTTGGTCCATTGTTGTGAGGCCAGCTGTGGTCCAGTGATTGATGTTTTCTTTGCACCTTCGTTCCAGTGTGTGACCTGCCTTTAAGAAAGGGACAGTGCTGGAACACTCTGGCTGAATGTTTTGGTGTAGAGTGAAAACATTCAGATACTCTAAACAAATTTCATTGGTGGATTGGTGGAATGCAACTTTAAGTTTTAGTACAGTGGGAATTTTTCTCAGCTCCAGCCTGTTCTGCCTTTCCAGCCTGTCTGCTTCTGAGCAAGCTAGCCGGAATGACCTTGAGATAAGCAAAACTAATCCCTGCATGCACTTTGAAGCCTAATAAGAACTCTCTTCCTTAATAACTGCCTTTTCTCTCTCTCTAACCTCTTTTTGGGAAAAGGGGAGGTAGGGGGAGAGAGGGGGTACAGGGAGGGGACCCTCCTCTGTCCGGAGGAGGGAGTCTTGTTCCTGTATCTTTCTGTGCTGTATATTTCTGTATATATATTGTAAATACTGTATATATTGTGTATAAATATCCTGCATCTCACATTGCTTGTAAATATAGCATTCCTTTGCTTTTCTGACTGAGCTATCTGTGTTTTTTTTATTCCTTCTTAGTGGGGGAGGGAAAGCTGGGCCTTCTCTCAACCCACCACACAGTGGCTCTGCCTAACACATATCAGCTATTGTCTGGGCAAGCAGCAAGTGATTTTATCTTTGTTGAGTCACACAAGGAGAGTTTTTCACAACAGCAGAATAACAGTCTAGGAAAATCAGAAACCTGGAATACAGAGGAACAAACTGGAAAACTCTTATAAGCATGAAAACTAATGACAATACTACCTTGGGTGGAGAGATGGACCCCCTTGGCTTCCAACGGTTAAGCAACAGTTATACAAGCTATAAACCTTAAAAATAACCAGGGATATTAGTGCAAGTTACTCACAGACTGCTGAACTGTTAATCACCAAAACCTTTGCTGTATGAAGCGATACTCTGAGTTCATATTTTTAATCCAAAAGGCAGGAATAATCCCAAAGGTAGAATTAGAGGAAGTGAGAGAGAGGGAGAGCATTCTGCTGTGGTGGAGATCTGTGACTCAAACATGATGCTGCTAGAACAAAAGAAGCTAATTGCCCTGAAGACAGGAGCACAAAGTTGGTGCTTGTTGTCATGTTGAATCCCATTAATGAACAGGGGTGTGGGCTCTGAAATCATCCCCTATAAATTCCCTTTCTGAAAACTGAAGGGCCCAATGGCACATTACCTATTCAAATTCCACCAATCAGTTCAAAATGTTGTATTGTGGGAAAACCGGCACACACCTTCTCAAATAGCTTCTGACAAGTGCAGTTTCCTAACTGAAATGTGAGGCATGGGGTGCAGCTTCCACCCTTCCCAGGCAGCCTCAACAGTGCCTACCTTTTGGCTCCATGACCTGAAACCTGAACCTTGCAGCAGGGAGGAAGAAGAAAGGACAGTGGCCAGACAGGTTTAGCTTGTTTGTTAATGCCTCTTCCAGAACAATAGGAATGTCTGGTTACTACAGTGTATCATGGAAAAAAACCACCAAAAATGCTGAAAACAAAGACATCTTTTTGTGCTTTCACATAAATTTCCTCTTAATTCCTCCTTTTCAAGTCACTTATGAGACCAGGTTAATTGTAACAATACTTAAGTAATGTACAGAAATTACATTGTACAGAATGTAAAAGAGTTTATGTTTCAGAAAGCATTGCCTTTTAAGAAATTTCTACCTACATTCATTTCACTCAATAATTATGACATTCAAAATTCTTTCCTAAAAAGGAGTCATCATCAACAAGCCTTAACAAGAAGTTCTCACTCTGTATGGTACATTCAAAATAGCAGATTATTCTACATTTTCCATAAGATGAAACTTTCATAAAAGTTTATGGGAGCTTGTCATGAAGGGACAGACCCCAAAATATGCTCTAACCCAGACAATGGGCTAAGGTCCTGTGAATTTGCAAACTTGAACCTTTCCTGGAGTCTAGATGATCCAGGTAAACTTGTAGCAATGCATAACTAACTTTCTAACACGCCTGTGAACTGTGTGTACCCAGAGCATGTTTGGACATGCCCCATGCTATAGGTTAAGCTATCAGGTTTCTCTGTTACCAACAGACATTAATTGTCTTTGGACAGTGTTTACAACAGCCAAGAAGGTAAGCAATCTGCCTTGTTGTCAAGAAAGCAACAAGAGCCAAATGCTGCCAACCTTGCAGCTCTTTGCCTATTCTAGAAGAAAAACCACACCTGGGCCTTGTACTGGACCAAAGCAAGCAATTCCCTGAGAGCCCGGCACCAGAGGAAGAAAGAGTAAAAGCCCTGAGAGAAACAAATCACAAAAGAGCTGCACTGCTGCAGCCTAAAGCAACCAACGCTTCAAGAACCCTGTGCAGGCACAAGAGGAGAGAGGCCCCTTAAGCCCTCTCCAAGCCAAGAAAAACCACAGCCCATGAACCACAAAGAAACCACTTGAAAGCCCTACAACAGAGCACCTGAGAGGAGAGAGGTCCTTAGAATAGAATAGAATAGAACAGAATAGAATAGAATAGAATAGAGTAGAGTAGAATAGAATAGAATAGAGTAGAGTAGAATAGAATAGAATGGAATAGAATAGAATAGAATAGAATAGAATAGAATAGAATAGAATAGAATAGAATAGAATAGAATAGAACAGAACAAACCAGGTTGGAAGAGACCTTCAAGATCATCGCATCCAACCCATAAACCAATCCAACCCACCTAAACAACTAACCCATGGCACAAAGCACCCCATCAAGTCTCCTCCTGAAAACCTCCAATGATGGAGACTCCACCACCTCCCCAGGCAGCCCATTCCAATGGGCAGTCACTCTCTTTGTGTAGAACTTCTTCCTAACATCCAACCTAAACCTCCCCTGGCGCAGCCTGAGACTGTGTTGTCTTGTTCTGGTACTAGCTGCCTGGGAGAAGAGACCAACACCTTCCTGGCTACAACTGCCTTTCAGGTAGTTGTAGACAGCAATAAGGTCACCCCTGAGTCTCCTCTTCTCCAGGCTAAGCAATCCCAGCTCCCTCAGTCTCTCCTCATAGGGCTTGTGTTCCAAACCCCTCACCAACTTTGTTGCCGTTCTCTGGACACGCTCCAGCAAGTCAACATCCTTTCTAAACTGAAGGGCCCAGAACTGGACACAGTACTCGAGGTGCGGCCTAACCAGTGCAGTGTACAGGGGCAGAATGACCTCCCTGCTCCTGCTGGCCACACTGTTCTTGATGCAGGCCAGGATGTCATTGGCCCTCTTAGCTGCCTGGGCACACTGCAGGCTCATGTTCAGCCGACCATCGACCAGCACCCCCAGGTCCCTCTCCACCTGGCTGCTCTCCAGCCACTCTGACCCCAGCCTGTAGCGCTGCATGGGGTTGTTGTGGCCAATGTGCAGAACCTGGCACTTGGATGTGTTAAATCTCATGCCATTGGGCTCTGCACATCTGTCCAGCCTGTCGAGGTCCCTCTACAGAGCCTCTCTACCCTCCAGCAGATCAACTCCTGCCCCCAGCTTGGTGTCGTCTGCAAATTTACTGATGATGAACTCAATGCCCTCATCCAGATCATCAATAAAGATGTTAAAGAGCACAGGGCTCAGCACTGATCCCTGGGGCAAACAACTACTGACTGGCCACCAGCTGGATGTGGCGCCATTCACCACCAATCTGGGCTCAGCCCTCCAGCCATTTCCTAACCCAATGCAGTGTGCTCTCATCCAAGCCATGGGCTGACAACTTGGCCATGAGTTTGCTATGGGGAACGCTGTCAAAGGCCTTGCTGAGGTCCAGGTAGACCTCATAAACAGGCCTCCCCACATTCACCAGGAGGGTCACCTGATCATAGAAGGAGATCAGGTTGGTCAGGCAGGACCTGCCCTTCCTAAATCCATGCTGGCTGGGCCTGATCCCTTGACCATCCTGTAAGTGCTGTGTGATTGCACTAAGGATGACCTGTTCCATAACCTTGCCTGGCAATGAGGTCAGGCTGACAGGCCTATAATTCCCTGGCTCATCCAACCGGCCCTTCTTGTGGATGGGCACAATGTTGGCCAGCTTCCAGTCTTCTGGGACCTCTCCAGCGAGCCAGGACTACTGGAAAATGATGGATAGTGGCTTGGCCAGCTCATCTGCCAGCTCCCTCAGCACCCTAGGATGGATCTCATCTTTAGCCCTCTCCAAGCCAAGAACCACTTGAATTATAGTTACAGCACCTGGAAAGATACCAGACAAAATAGCAAGCTGTGAGTAACCAGCTAATTTGCTATAGAATCCGTCTTGTGAGAAACCACAGATCACAGCACTTCAATTTCCAATCTGAATTGCTGTATTGGAAATTCTTGAGGTTTTTCTTAAATTGCTAAACTGTCTTCATATTCCTTGTATGTGGAATACATTACCCACAACTTAATAATAGAACCTGTAAATAGACGTTGTAAATAAGTTATGGCAGTGTCTGAAGATGTCACCACCAGAAGTATTAGATATAAAATATAAATACATTTTATTACAGAACTGCACCAAGAAAAGGACTACTGAATTAAGTTCTTACGATATCTCAAAAGTACAGTGAAAGAATTATTTAGAAAACATGAATCGTATTTTTCTAAAGAAGCCCTGTGAATATGTTCTTGGCTTGTTTCCCCAGAAACCTAACCACATGTTAAATTCTGAGAATTTATTGGATCAGTTCTCAGTTATCAATTTCAGACATTTGGCTAACCTCCCTGACTAGCATGAATCTTAGACATTGTGCTTTCCCACATGTCCTCATATGGAAGGCAGCCCACACAGATGATGTCAAATTGACCAACTGAGCATGTCTGAAGGAAACACTAAAATGTAGCATAGCTGTCTCCAGTGATTCTCTGAAAAGAAACCATGCAGCTGGGTATTTCTGCATATACATATTCTGGGTATACATCTGCATATTACTTGCTTATGTAATTTTTAGTCCAGACAACAAGTAATTTCACAGAAATTTTTTAACAGACTTTTCCTTGGAATTTTTAGATTTTGGTCTTCCATCTTGTCCAAGAAATTAACAAGCACCCAAGTTAAATAACTTGACATTTAAACAACTATGTAATTCTCAATAGGAATTACAGTACATATGAATATTTGATATATAAAAGTATGTTTTGGACTCTGACATAGTCAACTTTCATACTGAAGAGTCAGACATTTTCAACAGGAAAAAAGGCATTGATGCTACATTAGGTACAAGCTCGTTTGATGAATCATTCTTCATTTGAAGGAGGAAGGGGCTGAAACCAGTCCCCCCCCAGGCAGGAGTCTGGGGGTGATAAGCTAGAGCCAGAGGTGAAACCAGCAGCCCGGATGAAGTGCATGTACACTAATGCATGAAGTATGGGCAACAAACAAGAGGAGCTGGAAGCCTTGCTGCAGCAGGAACGTTATGATGTAGTTGCCATCACAGAGACATAGTGGGACGACTCACATGACTGGAGCGCTGCAATTGACGGCTACAGGCTCTTCAGGAGAGACAAGCAAGGAAGAAGGGGTGGAGGGGTAGCCCTGTACATCAGGGAGGAACTAGATGCCATTGAGCTGGAGATCAGGGACGATAAGGTTGAGTGCCTGTGGCTGAGAATTAGAGAGAAGGCCAACAGTGCTGACATCCTGGTTGGAGATATAGACCACCCAACCAGGATGAAGATGTTGATGAGTCATTCTATAGGCAGCTTAAGGCTGTCTCAACGTCGTCTGACCTTGTTCTCATGGGCAACTTAAACCTGCTTAATATCTGCTGGGATCTCAACACAGCAGAGAGGAGGCAGTCTAGGAGGTTCTTAGAGTACATGGAGGACATCTTCTTATCCCAGGTGCTGCGCGAGCCTACCAGGGGTAAGGCTATACTTGACCTCCACTTCACCAATAGGGAAGGGCTGGTGGATGATGTGGTGGTTGGAGGGTGTTTAGGGGCCAGCAACCACGAGATAATCAAATTTTCAGTATTCAGTCAAGCTAAGAGGGGCAGCAAGAAGACCTCCACTCTGGACTTCTAGAGGGCGGACTTCAGGCTACTCAAGGAACTAACTCAGAAGGTTCGTTGGGAAACAGCCCTTAGAAACAAAGGGGTCCAGGAGAGCTGGACATACTTCAAGGAAGAACTCTTGAAGGCACAGGAACAGGCTATGGCAATGTGCCGGAAGATGAGCTGCTGGGGCAGATGGCCAGCCTGGATGGGTAATGAACTTCTAAAAGAACTAAGGGGAAAAAAGAGGGTGTATCATCTTTGGAAGAAAGGGGAGGCAACTCATGAAAAGTTTAAGGATGTTGCTAGGCCTTGTAGGAAGAAAATTAGGGTGGCAAAAGCACATTTGGAGCTTAGTATGGCCTCTGCTGTGAAGGGCAAAAAAAAGTCCTTAGATAAATACATTAATAGAAAGAGGAGGGGCAAGGACAACTTCCACTCCTTGGTTGACATGGAGGGGAACATTGTAACAAAGGATGAGGAAAAGGCACAGGTATTTAACACCTTCTTTGCCTCAATTTTTACTAGCAGGACAGAACATCTTCCAGACAGCTGGCCTGCAGAGTTGGCAGAAGGATTCAGGGAGCAGCATAGTTTTCCTCTGTTCCAGGAGGGGGCAATTGGTGAT
The DNA here is from genome assembly GCF_014839835.1 of Dryobates pubescens. Classification (NCBI taxonomy): domain Eukaryota; kingdom Metazoa; phylum Chordata; class Aves; order Piciformes; family Picidae; genus Dryobates; species Dryobates pubescens. The sequence continues at coordinate 51,792,775 of NC_071657.1, forward strand.
CTGCTCAGCTGCTTGGATTCCCACAAGTCCATGGAACCAGATGGGATCCATCCTAGGGTGCTGAGAGAGGTGGCAGATGAGCTGGCTGAGCCACTCTTCATCTTTTTTCAGCAGTCCTGGCTCACTGGAGAAGTCCCAGAAGACTGGAAGCTGGCCAACGCTGTGCCCATCTACAAGAATACATACATACGTACATAGAATAAACCAGGTTGGAAGAGACCTTCAAGATCATCGCATCCAACCCATCAACCAATCCAACACCACCTAAACAACTAAACCATGGCACCAAGCACCCCATCAATCTTCTCCAGAAAACCTCCAATGATGGCGACTCCACCACCTCCCCAGGCAGCCCATTCCAATGTGCAATCACTCTTTCTGTATAGAACTTTTTCCTAACATCCAACCTGAACCTCCCCTGGGCCAGTTGGATGAGCCAGGGAATTATAGGCCTGTCAGCCTGAACTCAGTGCCAGGCAAGATTATGGAACAGGTCATCCTGAGTGCAATCACACAGCACTTACACGATGGTCAAGGGATCAGGCCTAGCCAGCATGGATTTAGGAAGGGCAGGTCCTGCCTGACCAACCATTGGGTTAGGAACTGGCTGGAGGGCCAAGGCCAGAGAGTGGTGGTGAATGGTGCCACATCCAGCTGGTGGCCAGTCAATAGTGGAGTCCCCCAGGGATCAGTGCTGGACCCTGTGCTCTTTAACATCGTTATTGATGATCTGGATGAGGGCATTGAGTCCATCATCAGTAAATTTGCTGATGACACCAAGCTGGGGGCAGGAGTTGATCTGCTGGAGAGTAGAGGGGCTTTACAGAGGGACTTCGACAGGCTGGACAGATGGGCAGAGTCCAACAGCATGAGATTTAACACATCCAAGAGCCAGGTTCTGCACATCAGCCACAGCAACCCCATGCAGCGCTACAGGCTGGGGTCAGAGTGGCTGGAGAGCGGCCAGGCAGAGAGGAACCTGGGGGTACTGGTAGATATTAGGCTGAACATGAGCCTGCAGTGTGCCCAGGCAGCCAAGAGGGCCAATGACATCCTGGCCTGCATTAGGAACAGTTTGGCCATCAGGAACAGGGAGGTCACTATACCCCTGTACACTGCACTGGTTAGGCCGCACCTCGAGTCCTGTGTCCAGTTCTGGGCTCCTCAGTTTAGGAAGGATGTTGACTTGCTGGAGCGTGTCCAGAGAAGGGCAACAAAGTTGGTGAGGGGTTTGGAACAGAAGCCCTACAAGGAGAGGCTGAGGGAGCTGGGGTTGCTTAGCCTGGAGAAGAGGAGACTCAGGGGTGACCTTATTGCTCTCTACAACTACCTGAAGGGGGCCTGTAGTCAGGCAGAGGTTGGTCTCTTCTCCCAGGCAACCAGTACCAGAACAAGAGGACACAGTCTCAGGCTATGCCAGGGGAGGTTTAGGCTGGAGGTTAGGTGGAAGTTTTACACATAGAGAGTGATTGCCCATTGGAATTGGCTGCTCGGGGAGGTGGCAGAGTCACCATCGCTGGAGGTGTTCAGGGCGAGGCTAGGTTGCATGATTTAGTTGGTTGGGTGGTGTAGGATGATAGGTTGGACACGATGATCTTGACGGTCTCTTCCAACGTGGTCTATTCTATTCTATTCTATTCTGTTCTATTCTATTCTGTTCTATTGAAAAATGCCTTATTGCCAAAGCCACTCTGCAAAAATGCTTATTTCAGTATTCTTCTTTAAAATTTTCTTTTAGGGAAGATGAAAAATATCAAACTTATATGTTATTTTGTTTCATAAATGAAAGTCTAGTTCTAAATTTTTTCTTCCTAAATACTACATTTAAATCTTAACTTTTCAGGTACTGTATTAGAAACTATTAAATTGTTTAAATACAAAGCTCTTTAAGAGCTTACAGGTAAATCGCTCATTAAAGTGTAATGCAAAATCTAATTTTATTTTTTTGAAAACCATTATTAAGAATTCACCTTTTCTTCACAACCTGGGAAAATGGTGTCCTGCTAGGCACCAGAGTGCTGTGATGATTGAATATTGTCATGCACAACTCTTCCTAATAAGAAGACATGATATGATTTTAGTTTTTAAATGCATACTTCCTTTTTGTTATTTCAGCTTAATGTCCTTCACTCACAAGGTAAACAAAATGTTCTCCAGGCCATTCAAATCTAATTTGGGATTTTAGGCACGTACTTCTTTTTTGTCAGCTCTTCAAAGAATGAACAAAGTCAGCCTAAACAGCCTTTCAGGAATGATGTCCCAAGCTTCCACTCTGTTGTCTGCTGGTTCTTATTTTCCCTTCTCCATTTTTTTCCCAGTGAAAGGAAACTATTGCACTGCAGAGAGAGCAAGCTATGCCTTCACTATTTCAAGACCACAAACATAACCTTGCACAGCAGCTAAGGTTCCTTTAAACTGTGATTCCACCATCTCAAATTAGTTTTGAATTCTTTTTCTCTTTCCCACACCTCCTTGTTAGTAACTCCTACATTTTGTTCAGATATTTTTTGAATTCATGGCACAACTCATTCTGACACCTTTCTTCTTGTAACACTATAACTGTTACACTGGCATTACACTTAAGGGCTCTTCACTTTATAGAGATTCATGTGATTCAAGCTTTTATTCATTTCAAAATGACTGGGTTATAGAATAAGTGCATATGAGTTTTGCTGCCCTGTGGTGTTGTTCTGCTTCTACATTACTTAGGTTTGGTGTGGTTTATTTATTTATTTATTTATTTATTTATTTATTTATATTTAAGAACCTGGGAAATAATACTTCTATTAAAAAAAATCCTAATCAACAATTTTATTGATTATTTAGATCACTTACAGATTTTGGAAGGAAGAGATTAAAAACATATTTACATATGAAACTGAGTTGTCTGTAAGTCAGCCAAAAGTTATTTTAATCAGTAAGAGATAACATTATTCTAACCAAGAAAATTCTCTTACTATAAGTAGCAATATGTTTCCATAGACAGTGAAGATGATATATTCCAGTACAGATAATAAGTAATTGTGGTCTCAGCATATAAGATTTTAGTGTGGTTTTTTTTCCCTAGACCTAGCTAAGATCATGTTAATAGCTAATTAATTCAAATAAATAAAGCAAACCTAGTGGACTCTGATTTTTCTTTTTTTTCCCCACAGAAGATGATGGGCACCATTGATAAGAGTGAAATGAAGTATCAGATCTATAAATACAGGGAAATGAAAACTCCTTACTTTGTTCTTATATATTTTATTATATTGTGCCCAAATTCCAAATCACTAGTTCAATTCAGATTAAAATTTGTCCTTTTCAGATCAGAAGAGCCCACTGAACTAATGCCATTTGTCATGCTGGGAAAGGTCAATGGCATGCCTCAGACATTTAAGAAGGTTGTGTGAAATGCAATCAAAATGATGAGAGTCCTAATCTGGTCTGTGATTGCATGACTGGGTGGGGTAAAAGTCTCCTCCTCCTGACGTGAAATTTGACAGTTAGTAAGATATTTTTCATTCACTGCAATGTGTATTAGTCAAAAAGTTCAGGTTGTTTCCTTACAGACATTGATTAGCACACTACTTTGATATAATTGTTAAGTATAATGCCAGTTCTCACTCAGCTAACAATATGCTAGAGCACTGTCCTGGGTTTGGGGTTTGGATGGGAAAAGGTTTTTTTTCTTCACAGGAAGCTGGGAAGGGCCACACCCAAGACAGACATCTGAGCCAGCCAGTGGAGTATTGGATACCATAAATGTCACACTAATTATATGAGTGGCTGCTGCTGTGGGTTTTTGGTGTATAGTTGGGGAAGGCTGTTACTCTTGGTGGTGCCTGGGCTTAAAAACACAAGAAGTACAAAAAATAGTGCCTGGATTGGAATGATGGGACCATGTCAGATATATCTCCCATTTGATTAAGTAAGATTTGGAAAAGGCATGAAATATTACAAAACTATATTCAAGTTTTGTGAAGAAAAAATATCAAGAGATGCATTGGAATTTCTACATGGAATTAAGACACCCTCTCTCTCTTATAATAGAAACACATAATATAGGTCTTTATGCAGAATTTCTTTATGAAATATGAATTAGAAATCTGTAACATAAGCCTTTTTCCTTGACATTACTCTGCCCAAGAACTGTGTAATTATCTTGCTTTTTTTTTTTTTTTTTTTTTTTTCATTCTGTTGCTGAATTACTTTTTTATGTGGAAGGGTCATGGGTTTTTAGGCTTTTAGTGACATTTTACCAAGAATTTGATAGTGCTGTTCCAAATATTTGTCAAAGAAGCACAACCCAATAAATTAAACATCATATCAGCCTTCAATATAAACTTTCTCTATAAAAAATCCTCACCCTGATCCTTTTTAGAAGCAAGTCCTCTGTAACAAAAATAAACATAGTAATGTTCCCACAACAGTCTTAGACTGTTGGAGCTGGAGATTTTCTGAGACTGATAATAGGTAAATCAACTCTAAATGATCATCATACTGATAAATCTGACCAAAGAATAAAGACAAATTTCAATCTTGTGAAGCAGCTGAACTAACTGTCTAGTATATCTGTATGGCTGTCTGCAGTGTTTTCTAACAATGCTATCTCCCAGTCTTAGGCAAGCTGAGTACAGGCTTAGTCAGGTCCTGAGCTTTGCATTGTGACATCAGTACAGATACTGTGGCCTTATACCAGACCTAGTAGAAATAATTCATATTGCTCTATGATTTCAACTTGACCTAGCTGTCATAGAAATCCCAGAGGAAAAAAATAATCACACATAAAAAGGTTTCTTAAAAAATTATGTATTGGAAGTAATAATAAATAATAATTATTATTATTGCCAATAACAATAAAACCATTACAGGATGACAGCTGGAATAAAAGGAGTCTTTGCAGCTTTCCCCTATGACCCTTGTTGAGACAGACAAATATTTTCTTGCCTCATGAGCACAAACTAGATTTATAGATCACAAATATATGCATTTTGGCAGGACAGAAATGCAAAAGCAAAGTCATTGTTTGATGACAGATGTTTAAAAGCAATAACAAAGGATGAGGGTGGCGGGGAGGTGTGTAGATAGTCTTAAAGCTGAGGTGAATGAAAATAATAGGTAAGAAAGTAATGAAAATGTTTTGATAGTGTTGTGAGGTTTTTTCGTTTGGTTTGCTTTTGTTCGCTCCCCTCCAACCCACCCTCTCAGCTTAATCACTTTGCATTGCATGGCTGTGAAAGCTGTAAGAAAGATTCTTAGTATAGAATTAGTATGACCAGGCTTACAAAGTCTTAGCTTAATCTGCTTTCATTTCAGTGGTACAGTTCTTTGTGTACATTGTAGGTTTTCACAACAGTTTTATAACAGTGAGAGATGGGAATCCTGATTTATGATGAAAATTTGAAGAAATCCTTTAATTTTTTTTTTTTTTTTATGAAGTGCTTTGAGACTAAGACACTGATGAATATTTCATTATTTACTTTTATGTAGTGAAGCAGATTTGAACTTTACTTATCAAGCAAAATTGCTTTAGGGGAAAATCAGCTTGGATCTCTTTATTACTTGCAGATTAATGTACAGAAAAGTGAGCTAGTTCAAGAACATAATGCTGAGTTTTGAATTGTATAACAAATAGGATTTATGTATTGTGGGAAAGCCTAGGGCAAGTGTGCTTTCTAAGATCTGAATTTAGTCATAGCAGTGCACACACCTTTTATTTTATGATTATGTAAGCAGAAAATCTGTAATATGTAGGCATGACCTTCAGATAGAGGACACAGTCTCAAGCTGCGCCAGGGGAGGTTTAGGCTGGAGGTTAGGAAGAAGTTCTTCATGGAAAGAGTAATTGGCCATTGGAATGCACTGCCCAGGGAGGTGGTGGAGTCACCATCACTGGAGGTGTTTAGGAAGAGACTGGATGGGGTGCTTGGTGCCATGGTTTAGTTGATTAGATAGTGTTGGATGATAGGTTGGACTAGATGATCTCAAAGGTCTCTTCCAACCTGGTTAATTCTATTCTATTCTATTCTATTCTATTCTATTCTATTCTATTCTATTCTATTCTATTCTATTCTATTCTATTCTAACTTCATACTAGATTTACACCAATCTTCCACATTAAGAAAATGGAATTAAAAAACTATAAATTTATATATCTACTACCGGAGAAATGTCTGAATTAATTGAATCAACATTCACATTTTTATTAATTAAATTACCATAGGCAAAATGAATTATGATAAACATTGCATATCTTTAAACTGTTGCTATTACAGTTTTTTTCATTTAGTAATTTGTCTTCTTACATTCTTTTTGGTTCAAGTTCAGATACAAATATCTGTGATAACAAAGTCATTATAACATTAATATTTGAATTATGGATTGAAAACACTTCTGAAGAGTTACATTTGGTCCAAAACTAGATTTAGTGCAGAATCCTAATAGCCAAGTGCATACAAGACCCATAAAAATCTAATACTACATTATCTGTTGACAAAAGCATATTGTGGCTGACAACAGGTTTTAATCTGCTTTCATGTCATACTCTGTTATTAAAAAATAAGTTTTAATTTTTAAAATCTTTAATTTTCTTTTTCTTTAGATAATTTCTTGGCTTCTTAAACTTTATTAAGAATCTCAATCTCATACAGAGTATCTGGACCTCTATCTTGTAAAAACCTAATCTCTCATCTTCCAAATCAAATTAAGAAAATATCTAATTACTTTTTTTGTATACTCTTAAACAGCAAGTTGTACCTGAAAACAGTATGGAGCATCTGATGTTTGTGTTCAACTAGTGTACTGACTATTCTGAATCACAGAAAGTTCTGTCCCTGCTCATAAATGTCTTTAGTTATCTTTTTTTTTTTTTTTTTTAATCAGCCTGTTCCAATTGAATCCACAAACAGTATTTTGAAAATGGTCCAGTACACCTACCTTATTAGGAGAATCAAAAGGTTGAAAGCTAGCTCTTCCTCTAGGACAGAAGAAAGCAAGTACATGAATAGGTGGCATGACATCCCAAACTATTGCTGCAGTCAGGATTCAGTAAACTTCCACTCAGGAAAGTTGGAAAGGACCTCTGGACCATATAGTCTAAAGTGCCTCGTCATGCAGGGTCTCCCAGAGCAGTTTACCATGGTCCATACCCACATGGCTTTGAAAAATCTCCAAGGGAAGATCCCTTGGAGGCCCCACAGCCTCTCTGGGCAATTTTTACAGTGCCTGTCCACCCCCACACTGACAATTGTTTTTCTTATTTTCAGAAGGGTCGTCTGTATTTCAGTTTGGGACTGTAGCATCTGGTCTTGTCATTAGGCACTGTTGAAAGGAGCCTGACCTCATCTCCTTTGTATACTTCCTTCAGATTGTTGTGTATGTTGATGGTATCTGCCCTAAGCCTTCTCTCTGCTAGACTAAACACCTGCATCATCCAGATTATTAATAAAGATGTTGAATATGACCTGTCTATGTTCCTACTCCCTGAAATTCCATGGTATATTTAGATCCTATTTAGGGATCATTTAGGAGCAGGATTGGTGGGGACCTTCCTGGGAGGTGGTAGGACAGGACCTCAGCCAGAGCCCACCCTGCTGCTGGAATATTAGCACAATTATCAAGGGCTACATGCAAAGTAAGAGTATTTTTCAGTTCCCTGATGGGAGAGTAACTAAAATATATTTGAAGAATTGTTACTCTAGATCACAGCTTCCATGTAGCTTATGTATGGGTAGAGCATTCATTATTCCCCAGTTCTTGAGAATAGACCGTGGCTATGCTGATTCCTGATATAAAGTACTGGAGCTTTTTGTAGTCTGTGTGTTACCAGTAGACACTTTAGATTCCCATATTAATTCACAGTACCAGACAATAGGATATCTGAAACCAAAGAATGAGCCAGACACACTTATGCTTAAGGTTATCAAATAAATCAGAATTTTTCCATCCATACCTATTCTTAAAATATGTCTCTTTCAGAGGGAAAGATAAGGAAGATAGCCTTGAATTTTAAAATGAAGATATTTCATTTAGCTTTACATATTTTTTTGTGGACATTAAAAAAGAAAAAAAAAAGTGATTTATGAAGCTTAAAACTTAGATTTGAAAAAAAAAAATGCCACTATCTGTGTGTGGATTTGAAGAATTTATTTAATACTGGAAACATTCTTTAGCCAGGTACTATTCATACACAGTTAAGGATTTCTGAAACCAGATCAGAAAGTATCAGTTATGAGTCCTTCTCTGACAACGTATCTTCCTGTTCTTCTAACCAACCACAATATTGGTCCATAAAACTGTGAAGTTAGAGCACATTTGATACAACTGGCCAGATTTCACTTTAAGCATTTCGGAAGGACACTTTATAAACTGAAGTAAATAGTGAGCACACTGTACTTAATTGGATGGGGTGAATCGTGACTGTATTCAGAAATACAGGCAAAATTTTTCAAGTGTTGTCCTTACACAATAAAAGTGGGCCCTTACTCTGATGTTCACTAAGGTTAGCCATTAGGATTATGTCAGCACATATTCTCAGAAGCACAGTAGCTGAATTTCCCATAAAGTTTTAAATGTGATCCATATGAAAGCCCAGAAAATCCAGTTACTTTATTTCTTTAAAACCAAATAAAGCAAAACAAATAAAGCGTTTAAGAATTCTAAACCCTAAACCATTTTTTGTTCAGGTGTCAGAGCCTAGCATAGATAATTTTTGCCACAGACAGGAAGTTTTACATTAGCCACAGTACAGTTTCAGAGACTACGTGGACTTGCCTTAATGATTTAATGATTGTCTAGAGGCAAAGTGATGATTGCCAAATGTGTTGAAATTGTGGTTCTCTGAGTTCTATCACATCAACGTCTCATGCTTTATATCACCACAATAATTTTAATTTCCTAAATTTTGCCATATTCAATGTGGTGTATCTTCATTTAAGTAACAAAATACATATGAAAAATAAGGTTAGCTAACACATTCCTCTTATACTTACCTAAAGAAATTTGAGACAGCATTATCTGTTAGATAATGATACGTGTATATCAGTTGACTACTTTTTGGCACTGAACATAATCATTGTTAATTAGAAAGAAAAAAAAAATCACAAGGCATATTTACTGAGATTTTAAAGCCTTCTAACTTGTTCATGGAAGAAGACACTTGTCACTTGGGACAATTATAGAGAAGTTGTCAGGGCATGTAGGAAGGCAACAAGGAAGGTCAACACCTCTGAGAACTAAAACTGGCAAAGGAAGTAAAAGAGAATAAGAAGGGCTGCCTCAAATATATGACTAATACAAGGAAGAATAGGGAAAGCATGGGCCCACTTCTGAATGAAATGGCAGCCTTGATAACTGAGGATGCAGAGAAGGGAGAGTTGCTAAATACCTTCTTTGCCTCAATCTTTATTCCTAAGACCAGCCCCTGTGAACTCCAAACCCTGGAGAGGAAGCCTGGAGGTAGGAATACTCTTGCCTACTCAATGAAGACTGGATTAGGGAACAGTGACACAAATTGAATATACACAAGTCCATGAGCTCTGGAGGTGTGGGATAGAAGAACAGACAGTGAGATGGATTAGGAGCTGGTTACACAATAGAGTCCAAAGAGTGGTGTCAATGGTGCCAAGTGCAGCTGGAGAGCTGTATCTAGCAGAGCTCCCCAGGGGCCAGTGCTGGGCCTGATGCTGTTCAACATCTTCACCAATGACATTTATGAGTAGTGTCTGCTCAGCAAGTTTGCTGACGATACCAAACTGTGAGGCTTGGCTGATATGTCTGAAGGCTGTGCAGCCATTCAGCGAGACTGGAGAGCTGGGCAGAGAGGAACCTAATGAGGTTCGACAAGGATAAGTGTGGAGTCCTGCTCCTGGGAAGGAGTAACAAACTGCTCTGGTAAAAGTTAGGAGATGATCTGCTGGAGAGCAAACCTGTGGAGAAGGATCTGGGAGTCTTGGTGGATAACAAGTTTTCCATGGGATGGCAATGTGCCCTGGTAGCCAAGAAGGTCAATGGGGTCCTGGGGTGTACTAAGAAGAGTGTGTCCAGCAGGTCAAGGGAAGTTCTCTTCCCCCTCTACTGTGCCCTAGTGTGGCCCTACCTGGAATACTGCATTCAGTTCTGGGCTCCCTAGTTCCAGAGGGACAGGGATTTACTTGAGAGAGTCCAATGGAAGGCTACAAGGATGATTAAAGGACTGGAGCACATGCCTTATGAGAGGCCTGGAGCTGTTTAGTCTGAAGAGGAGAAGAATGAGAGAGGATTTAATAAATCTATATAAATATATGATGGCTAGGTGTCAAGAAGGAAGGGACAGCCTCTTCTCACTTGAGCCCTGTTACAGGACCAGGGTCAATGGACATCTTTTCACGCGGTCAGACTCGTGATCCCAGCAGTGGGAGCAGCTTAATTTAAAAGTGTTTGCTGTGGCTCACACAGGGTCTGTTCGTCGGGAAGCCTGCTCGGGACAGCACCAAGACCAGCAGCCACCGGGGATCAGCCACTGCTCTCCTTCTTGGGCTGTGGGAATCACCGGCACCCGGAGATTCCTGATTACGCTGCGAGGCTAGGAGGAGCCATCTTTTCACGTGGTCAGACTCGTGATCCCAGCGGCAGGATCGGCTTAGTTTAAAAGGGTTTGCTGTGGCTCATGGGGGGACCGTTCTTCAGGAAGCCCATATTCTCTTGTACTCTCTCGTGCTCTCACGCGCCGCCGTACTTTTTCTAATTTTTACTTTTTTTGTGTGTGTGTGTTCAGTAGGTGCTGTGGCCAGGGACAGGCATGGTTGTAACTCGCAGCAAAAACTCCCTAAAAAAATCAGTGTCAACCCAGACTGAGGTAGAACACAAGCAGGTAGCTGTCCAGGTATCTGTCTGTAGAGAGTGCTGGAGCCTGGCTCTTGAGATGCAGGGTAGTGGGGGCAACTCTTGCATAAGGTGTGAGCAGATTGACTGTCTGCTTAATCTGGTGGCCAGACTGAAGGACGTGGTTCTAGCCTTAGAAATATAAGGGAATGTAGGAAAGAGATGAACCAGAGGAGGAAAGAGTTGAATCAGAGTAAGCAGGCTCTGCAGGCTCCCCCAGCAGAGGCTGGTTACCCAAAAAACAGAGGGGAATGGACGCAGGTCCCTCTCAAAAGACACAAAGTAAAGCCTCCTTGCCTCCCCCCACCTTCCCTGCTGCTCTTGGAAATCAGGTATGGGGCACTGGAGATTGAGGGCGAGGTGATCCTGATGCCGGAGGACACACCATCTGGGGTTTTCCCTGAGGCTAAACAGCCTAAGGTTAAAAAGCCTAAGGCAAAGCAGCCTAAGGTTAAACAGCCTTCTCCTGGCATCAGGACCTGCTGCGTAAAAAAAAAGAGGAGGGTAATTGTTATTGGTGATTCCCTTCTGAGGGGAATGGAGGGCCCCATTTGTTGGCCAGATCCATCTCATAGGGAACTCTGTTGTCTGCCAGGAGTGCAAGTTAATGATGTTAACAGAAGGTTGCCTAGTCTCGTGCAGCCCTCTGACTACTGTCCTTTACTAGTTATGCAGTTAGGGAATGATGATGTTGCAACCAGAACTCCCAGGGCTATCAAAAATTACTTCAGGGCCCTGGGAGACCTGGTTGAGGGGTCAGGTGCACAAATAATTTTTTTGTCTATACCCTTAGTTGCAGGAGGCAATACTGTAAGAAATAGGTTAGCAGCTATAGTTAACAAGTGGCTTAGAGGCTGGTGCAGTCAATAGAATTTTGGGTTTTTTGATCTTGGAAAACTTTCTACTGCACAAGGCCAGCTGGAAACAGATGGAGCACATCTGTCCCAGACGAGGGGAAAGATCAGAGTGTATGAAAATGGCCTATCCCTCAAAGGGAAAAAGATTCTAGGAAGGCAATTGGCAGGTCTCATAGAGTACATCTGTCCCAAAGAAGGGGAAAGGTCACAGTATATGAGAACGGCCTGTCCCCCAAAGGTAAAAAGATCCTGGAAAGGTAATTGGAAGGTCTCATCAACAGGGATTTAAATTAGTATTGAAGGGGGAAGGGGCTGAAAATATTCCCCTCAGGCAAGACTCTGGGGGCGATAAGATAGAATCAGAGGTGAAACCAGCAGCCCAGCTGCAGTGTATGTACACTAATGCACGAAGCATGGGTAACAAACAAGAAGAGCTGGAAGCCTTGCTGCAGCAGGAAAGTTATGATGTAGTTGCCATCACAGAGATGTGGTGGGATGACTCACATCACTGGAGCACTTCAATTGATGGCTACAGGCTCTTCAGGAGAGACAGGCAAGGAAGAAGGGGTGGAGGGGTGGCCCTGTACATCAGGGAGGCACAAGATGCCATTGAGATGGAGATTAAGGATGATCGGGTTGAGTGCTTGTGGGTAAGAATTAGAGGGAAGACCGGCAGGGCAGACATCCTGGTTGGAGTCTGTTATAGACCACCCAACCAGGAAGAAGATATTGATGAAGAATTCTATAGGCAGCTTAAGGCTGTCTCAAGATCTCCAGACCTTGTTCTCATGGTGACTTCAACCTGCCTGACATCTGCTGGGATCTCAACACAGCAGAGAGGAGGCAGTCTAGGAGGTTCTTAGAGTGCATGGAGAACAGCTTCTTATCCCAGGTGCTGCGAGAGCCTACCAGAGGCAAGGCTATGCTTGACCTCCTCTTCACCAACAGGGAAGGGCCGGTGGGTGATGTGGTGGTCGGAGGGTGTTCAGGGGCCAGAGACCATGAGATAATTGAATTTTTGGTATTCGGTCAAGTAAAGAGGGGTAGCAAGAAGACCTCCACTCTGGACTTCTGGAGAACGGACTTTAGGTTACTCAAGGAACTAACTCAAAAGGTTCCTTGGGAAACAGCCCTTAAAAATAAAGGAGTCCAGGAGGGCTGGACCTTCTTCATGGAAGAATTGTTGAAGGTGCAGGGACAGGCTGTGCCAATGTGCCGGAAGATGAGCCGCCAGGGCAGACGGCCAGCCTGGATGGTTAAAGAACTTCTAATAGAACTAAGGGAAAAAAAGAGGGTGTACCATCTTAGTAAGAAAGGTGAAGCAACCCTGGAATGTTTAAGGATGTAGCCAGATCATGCAGGAAGAAAATTAGGGAGGCAAAAGCACATTTGGAGCTTAAACTGGCCTCTGCTGTGAAGGATAAAAAAAAGTCCTTCTATAAATATATTAATAGCAAGAGGAAGGGCAAGGGCAGCCTCCACTCCTTGGTTGACATGGAGGGAAAAGTTGTATCAAAGGATGAGGAAAAGGCAGAGGTACTTAACACCTTCTTTGCCTCAATTTTCACTGGAAGGACAGAATGTCTTCCAGACAGCTGGCCTGCAGAGCTGGCAGAAGGAGCCAGGGAGCAGCACAGTTTCCCTGTGTTCCATGAGCAGGTGATTGGAACTCTCCTCAGCATCTTGGATCCCCACAAGTCCATGGGACCACATGGGATCCATCCTAGGGTGCTGAGGGAGCTGGCAGATGAGATGGCTAAGCCACTGCCCATCATTTTCCAGCAGTCCTGGCTCACGGGAGAGGTCCCAGAAGACTGGAAGCTGGCCAACATTGTGCTCATCCACAAGAAGGGCCGGTTGGATGAGCCAGGGAATTATAGGCCTGTCAGCCTGACCTCAGTGCCAGGCAAGATTATGGAACAGGTCATCTTGAGTGCAATCACACACCCCTTAGAGGATGGCCAAGGGATCAGGCCGAGACAGCATGGATTTAGGAAGGGCAGGTCCTGCCTGACCAACCTGATCACTTCTAGGATCAGGTGACCCGCCTGGTGGATGTGGGGAGGCCTGTGGATGTAGCCTACCTGGACTTCAGCAAGGCCTTTGACAGCGTCCCACATAGCAAACTCCTGGCCAAGCTGTCAGCCCATGGCTTGTACGGGAGCACACTGCATTGGGTTAGGAACTGGCTGGAGGGCCGAGGCCAGAGATTGGTGGTGAATGGTGCCACATCCAGCTGGTGGCCAGTCACTAGTGGTGTGCCCCAAGGATCAGTGCTGGGCCCCATGCTCTTTAACATCTTTATTGATGATCTGGATGAGGGCATCAAGTCCATCATCAGTAAATTTGCAGACGACATCAAGCTGGGGGCAGGAGTTGATCTGCTGGAGGGTGGAGAGGCTCTGCAGAGGGACCTCAGCAGGCTGGACAGATGGGCAGAATCCAACGGCATGAGATTTAACACATCCAAGTGCCAGGTTCTGCACATTGGCCACGATAACCCCATGCAGTGCTACAGGCTGGGGTCAGAGTGGCTGGAGAGCAGCCAGGTGGAGAGGGACCTGGGGGCGCTGGTCGATGGTAGGCTGAACATGATCCTGCAGTGTTCCCAGGCAGCCAAGAGGGCCAATGGCATCCTGGCCTGCATCAGGAACAGTTGGCCAGCAGGAGCAGGGAGGTCATTCTGCCCCTGTACACTGCATTGGTTAGGCCGCACCTCGAGTCCTGTGTCCAGTTCTGGGCCCCTCAGTTTAGGAAGGATGTTGTCTTGCTGGAGCATGTCCAGATAAAGGCAACAAAGTTGGTGAGGGGTTTGGAACACAAGCCCTATGAGGAAAGACTGAGGGAGCTGGGATTGCTTAGCCTGGAGAAGAGGAGGCTCAGGGGTGACCTTATTGCTCTCTACAACTACCTGAAGGGAGGTTGTAGACAGATGGATGATGGTCTCTTCTCCCAGGCAGCCAGTACCAGAACAATAGGACACAGTCTCAGGCTGCACCAGGGGAGGTTTAGGTTGGATGTTAGGAAGAAGTTCTATACAGAGAGAGTGATTGCCCATTGGAATGGGCTGCCTGGGTAGGTGGTGGAGTCTCTGTCATTGGAGGTTTTCAGGAGGAGACTTGATGGGGTGCTTGGTGCCATGGTTAATTGTTTAGGTGGGTTGGATTGGTTGATGGGTTGGACGCGATGATCTTGAAGGTCTCTTCCAACCTGTTTTTTTCTATTCTATTCTATTCTAAACAAAACCAACTTAATATGAGGAAAAACTTCTTTACTCTAAAGGTCACATATCACTGGAACTGGCTCCCCAGAGACCTTGTGGAGTCTCCTTCTCTGGAGACTTTCACAACCCATCCTAATGTGTTCCTGTGTGACCTATGATAATATGGTCCTGCTCTGGTGGGGGTTTGGACATGAAGATCTCCATAGGTCCCTTCCAACGCCTACATCCTGTGATCCTGTGCCTACATCCTTATATGTCAATGTGTGTGTTATAACTTAATAACTTAAATAATTATTCCCATGTGGTAATATACTGACTATAATTTTTTATTGTATTACTTAACTTCCTGCTTCCATATATCTCCCGAAAGAACTGAGCAATCACATATCACAGTATCACAGTATAACTAAGGTTGGAAGAGACCCCAAGGATCATCAAGTCCAACCTGTCTCCACAGACCTCATGACTACACCATGGCACCAAGTGCCGTGTCCAATCTCCTCTTGAACTCCTCCAGGGATGGTGACTCCACCACCTCCCTGGGCAGCCCATTCCAATGGTGAACAACTCACTCAGTGAAGAACTTTCTCTTCACGTCAAGTCTAAACCTCCCCTGGCACAGCTTGACACTGTGTCCCCTTGTTCTGGTCCCGGTTGCCTGGGAGAAGAGACGAACCCCTTCCCGGCCACAACCACATTTCAGGTAGCTCACATACATGGGCACATAGAAGAAAAATAATATGTATTGTATTTAGCAACAGAAAAAAAAGAACAGAAAACATTGTGCTTGGATGAGCACACACTCTCCTGCGTGAAGCACTGGCTGGGCAAACAGACCCAAAGAGTGGGGGTCAATGCAGTTAAATCCAGCTGACAGCCAGTAACAAGTGGTGTTCTTTGGGGCTCAGTATTGGGATCACTGGATCACTTCTGTTTAATATCTGTATGACCTTGATGAAGACATAGAGTGTGTCATCAGTAAGTTTGCAGATGACACCAAACTAGGTGGGAGTGTTGATCTGCATGAGTGTAATGGGTTGGGGCAGATCCCCTCCCCACCACAGGCAGAAATAACGACTCAGGCAAACGGATTGCAAAAGTGATGAAAGTTTAAATAGAAAGCAGTGAATGTTACAGAAAACCCAAAGCGCAGTGACAAAGAAAGATCCCATCCCCACCTGAGGGTGCATGCAAAACCCCCAGGGCTCCTTCTTCCCCCTCCCTCTGCTGGGCTAGTTCTCAGCTGGCCAGGCCTGAGACTGCCCATCCCCCTGTGGCCTTGGGCCTAATCAGGCCCATGGCCGGAAGATCTCTCCCCCAGTTACCAAGTCTCGGAGAGGGAAGGAAAGAGGAAGTGCCAGACTCCGCACTGGATCTTATAGTGGTGCAAAGAATTATGGTAGGAAATACACAATTTCCTGTGTCCATCCCTCTGGGCTGGACTTCTGGACACAGGAAGTGAATGCACCAGGGGGGCACCCAACTCAAACTACAACATGCCACCCCTGTATTTCATACCATAATCTTTGCACCCAAACACATCATCAGATCAGAAAACTTCTGATGACATGTCCGGCAGAGTCCATATCTTCATCTGGGCGTCCACTCAAACAGTCTCTCATTCAGGCTCAAGCATCAGTCCATTCCAGTTGTTCTTCCTCATGTGATGGAACCTCCCAGCGACGCAATCCTTCTCCTGCAGTGTGAATTCCTTGTGGACTCCTTGGGACATCCTGGTCACCTGGAAATACCTCACAACTTCTCAGCCAAGCCTTTACTCTCATATTCAGCGGCAAATTCTCCACCCCTGGGGCAGGCCAGTCGGAACAATCCGGCTCCACGACTGCCTTTTTCAATCCATCCAGGGTGCCGCAGCCAACCACTTTCACGCGGACCAAAGCTACACGGATGCATGTCAGAGGCACTCCGCACCCCCCGGCTGGGCGCTCGCGTACCGAGGCAGGACAGCATCCGGCCGCACAACCTCCACCCCCGGAAGAGGGAGGAGCTGCGCCACAGCCCACTGAAGAAGCAGGGAGGCGGAGCCAGGTGCTCGGCGCCATTTTCGGAACACGTCCGAAAACACCAGGGAAAGATTTACAGCTGCTGCCGCCGCCTGAACGCAGCCCGGCTCGGGCGGTGCCGCCGCCGCCGCTTGAACGCGGCCCGGCCCGGCCCCCGCCGGCTCTGTCGCCGCGATGCAGAGTCCGAGTCACCTCCAGCAGTCGCTTGCCCGCTTGCCGCGGGTGTCCGCTCCCCGCAGCGGCCGCGGGCCGACCACGCTCTGCTTGCCGCTGCCCCTCCTCCGCTCCCTGCCGCTCCACAGAGAACGAGGAGAAGGCAGGTCTCGCCTTCTTAGGCTACTCGAGCATTCTTAAGCTACCCTGGGCAGAAAGTCACAGAAAGAACCACCCCTCGCTGTTCCCAAACAACAGTAGGGATTTCCATGCCATCAGCCACGCACCAGCTATCCTTCTGCAGCCCACAGGAGTTCACACAGTCGCCCCGGTAACACAAAACCTGAGCCCCAACTTTCCAAACCCAAACCGACGCCCAGAACTAAATTTAAACTCTCCATCTTTTGCAATCCGAGCTGCAGTTGGCCCCACGTTGGTGCGCCAAAATGTAATGGGTTGGGGCAGATCCCCTCCCCACCACAGGCAGAAATAACGACTCAGGCAAACGGATTGCAAAAGTGATGAAAGTTTAAATAGAAAGCAGTGAATGTTACAGAAAACCCAAAGCGCAGTGACAAAGAAAGATCCCATCCCCACCTGAGGGTGCATGCAAAACCCCCAGGGCTCCTTCTTCCCCCTCCCTCTGCTGGGCTAGTTCTCAGCTGGCCAGGCCTGAGACTGCCCATCCCCCTGTGGCCTTGGGCCTAATCAGGCCCATGGCCGGGAGATCTCTCCCCCAGTTACCAAGTCTCGGAGAGGGAAGGAAAGAGGAAGTGCCAGACTCCGCACTGGATCTTATAGTGGTGCAAAGAATTATGGTAGGAAATACACAATTTCCTGTGTCCATCCCTCTGGGCTGGACTTCTGGACACAGGAAGTGAATGCACCAGGGGGGCACCCAACTCAAACTACAACAATGAGGTTAGGGAGGCTCTCTAGAGGGACTTGGATAAATTGGATCAACATTGGGCCAACATCGAAGGGATGAGCTTCAACAAGGCCAAATACTAGGCCCTGCACTTGGGTCACAACAACCCCAAGCGCCGTTACTGGCTTGGGGAAGTGTGGCTGGAGAGCTGTCTGACAGAAGGGGACCTGGGGGTTCTAATCGACAGGCAACTGTACAAGCAGTGTGCCCAGGTGGCCAAGAAAGCCAATGGCATCCTGGCTTGTATAAAAATGCTGTGCCCATCAGGACTAGGGTGGTGATG
Source organism: Dryobates pubescens (assembly GCF_014839835.1). NCBI lineage: Eukaryota > Metazoa > Chordata > Aves > Piciformes > Picidae > Dryobates > Dryobates pubescens. The sequence goes on from NC_071657.1 coordinate 51,811,088, forward strand.
GTCCCCTTGTACTCAGCTCTGGTGAGGCCACACCTCAAGTATTGCATCCAGTTTTGGGCACCTCAATAGAAGCGAGATATTGAGGTGTTGGAGTGATTGCAGAGGAGGGCAATGAAGCTGGTGAAGGGCCTGGAGAATAAATCTTATGAGAAGCTGGAGCTGTTTAGTCTGGGAAAGAGGAGGCTGAAGGGACCTCATTGCTCTCTATAAATACCTGAAAGGACATTGTCAGGAGACTGGTGCTGGTCTCTTCTCATGGGTAATTGATGATAGAACAAAGGGGAATGGCCTCAAGCTACAACTGGGTAGGTTTAGACTGGACATTAGGAAAAAGTTTTTCACAGGAAGAGTGGTCTGACATTGGAATGGGCTGCCCAGGGAGGTGGTTGAGTCACCAACCCTGGCTGTGTTTAAAGGTGGTTTGGATGTGGTGCTTGGGGATATGGTTTAGGCATGAACTTTGTAAAGTAGGATTGTCAGTTGGACTTGGTGATCCTGAGGGTCTTTTCCAACCTGGATGTTTCTGTGATTTTTCCAATAAGCATACTGAATTGTGCAGGATATTTTATTTTCCTCCTCTCATTTCAAAGGATCTGTGTTCTCTGTAGCTATCTTTGCTACTCTATCCTTCACAGAACATGTTGTTTATTAAATCTGAAGCCCTGTCCTAGGGTTACAAGTTACAAGTCAGTACTGTTAGATTTGCTCTTTCTTACTATCAGAAGTAATTATAAGGAATTCATTCAACATTATGTTTATAATAACACGAATCTGTAGGACCAAAATGAAGTAAAAGTGTATTTTATTTTAATAGCTGCCCAAGCATTTTCCTTTTTTATTTATTTATTTTTAAATTTATTTTTCCTTCTATATGCATTAACTTTTACACATCTACATATTAAAGATCAGGACAATTTTTAAAATAAATTATTCTGCAGTGTATTTGAATCATAATTATTCAGCTGTGAGAATTAAAGACGCAACTTTTTGCCAGGGATGAAAGACAGCTTTCAATCTGAAAACAGAATCAAGCTGTCCTTAAAATACAAGACCTCTGAAGGATAAGTTGTCTAGTTTGATCATAAAGAAGACTGAGAGATGCATTCTGCATGAATATATATGCATACACATGCAGCTGTACTAGAGAGGGCAGTTGTTCAACTTTGGAGACAAAATAACATTTTTAGACAAGAAGAGTATTAGAAATAAATGTTCAAGTTGTGAGATATTTAAATATTGTCAGAGTAGCACGACCTTTAATCATTTGATAACAGAAGTGTTTCAAATGTATGTTTCACTTGAGAAAATTTTATCATCTCTGTGCATGGTTTTAAGAGATATAGGAATGCTTATATTCATTTGGACCTTGAATCTTTCAGATTTCCCATTTTCACCATCATCTTTCAAGACTGACATTTTAAAGTTCTTTATACTTGTATCTATACATTAAACTAGTAACAAAATCAAATTTCATGCTTCACAGCTTTAGCCAGTCATCAGCAAAGTGAAGGAGTATCTTGTCTCCATGAGCAACCAATTAGATACATATTTTTTCCTCTTTCTCTGAAGAATCAGAGGCTAGCTGCAACTATAGCTTGACAGAAAAAAAAATAGATACAAAGACAAATATAAATTATTTCTCCAGTGCATCTGTTGACATGTTTGAGGTCATACTAATCACCATGGTTTTATTCAAGTACAAAATCTCAATCTAATCAGGAACTTGAAAGAGTTTTTACCAACCCTTTAATTTTCTTTAAATCAAAATGAGTAGATAGAGCTCCTGAAGTGTCATAATATAAAAATAATTTTTCAGCTTCTAAATTTTACGGTCAGAATAAATCACTTCTTGACAAGCGTCAAAACTGAGTTCAATTTTGTTTGGATTTTCTAGATATATTTCAGATAATAAAATGCTACCACTATTAAAAACTTGGACTATAAGTGAACATGCAGTCCTCCCTTGATCCCATGACCTGCTTAGCGAGAAAGGCTCATTACTCCTCTCAGCTGTAAAAAAGGGAAGTGATCAACCTTTGAAGCACTCAAGATCAAAGAAGATGGAAAGGCTGGCAGTTTTGATGGTTGACCTTGGAAAGCTGCCAGCTGCTTGTCATATGTTAGTGTCCCTACACTGTATATGAGCATGTTACAGTAAAAAAGATGCTTTATGATTCTTTCCACAAAGAGAATACAGAAAATGGCATATGACTTCCTGCGGATAAATACAAATTCATATAAAGGAAGTGTGTCTGGTAATATAAAAAGATAATAAGAAAGTCTATCATGGATTACCATATTCTGTAGCACCAATATCTTATGCAGAAATTCATGCTACATGTGAAGCTTGTATCTATGAAGTTTTTTTAGTATTGACAATTAAAAAGATATGTTGTACACTGAGAAACTGGACTAAAGTGCTCAACTCTCAAAAGTAATTAAGTATATTTTAATATTTTTCTTACTTATGTAAGGAAAATGCTTGTGGTGTAGTTATATTATTGATAAAAACTCATAAAGTTAGCCTATAAACCTTTAAGAAGTAAAAAGACTTCATCTGAGAACATTTTGATTTTTTTCTTCTCTGTTTTTTAAATAATTTTTTAATTTTAATTTTATTTGTTTTCAAATTGACTTATTATGTCTGTAGAAATTATCCAATTAAAATATGGTACTTTTAACTACAAAGGTAAATTATGCTCTCAAATACGTTAAATTTAATACATGTTCTATAACTGGCAAAGAAAAAGATATTGCTGTTACAGACTGTCATTTTCAGAGATAGTAACTAAAGATAAGATATACTTTCATATTATGTGTTGTGTGCCTATGTGTCATAGTTAGATCCAGACAGCTGCCAAGCCATATGCAGCTGCTCACATAACTGTCCCCTGCCACCTCCCACCTTGGAAGGAGGACGGAAAGGAGAAATGGGCTGCAAAAATTTGCATGTTTAGATAAGGTGAGTTTAATAGAACATAACCAAGAATGAAGGGACAGCAGGAGTAATAATACCAATGAAGTAAAATATAAAGGGATTAATATAAAATATCACAGGCAGAACAGGGGTATGATAAGGAATAACACACTGGCTGGCTCACCTGGCTGTTCTGGGTGTGGCTTCTCCTTCTTGTGCAGGAAATGAAATACATCTTATGCTAGCCAAACTGAGGACAATGAGTAATAAAAGCGAACACAAACATCAACTGTCTCCACATAAACATATCAAGAAATCACAAACATAGGTAGAACATGCAGGGTAAATTAAGTCTTAAATTTAGAAGGGCTTATGTGACTGTAAATGTAAATCAGTTGATAAACCAGACAAACTGTATAATGCAGAGCTATATCCCAAATGTGTGAATGAAGAGTGCAGGAAGGGGACGCAATTATTTCAAAAGACAGTCCTCAATATCACGTATACCAACCCTTTCTATCTAAAGAAATCAGGAAAAGCTTATGAACTTTATCATTGATACTATTTATAGAAGATGAAAGAATATAATGTAATTTTTAAAAGTAATTTTTTTTTAAATTTAATATATACTACTAAGAAGGACTTGGGAGGTGTTTTCCCATCTTCTGAAATCATGCATATAATGCAAATATTCCGTACTTGGGAATGATCACTGCTCTATTTTTCCCTGTGATTGATGAGGCAGGATTTCAGATTGTTTAAATCAGTAACTTTCAAACAAGTTATAGTATCAGTGTCCCATGAAGCATCTAGCATATCTGAATTCTTCCCTATATTATTATGACCTGGGAAAGGTCATTTGCTTAAATGGAAAAGCAATTATTGTTTTACAAAAACTACATGCATAGTGGCAAAGATGCCCCAAAGTATATGGAATCCTTTACAGCACACCCAAAGGCCCTCAATGCTTTTCTTCTCCCTCTTTTTGTTTTCTTTTTTTTATTTTTCTTTTTCTTTTAACAGATCTAGTAAAAGATACTACTTCTCCTTTAGCCTCTTTTAGCTTCTACCTTGTGTCTTTGTGTAGCAGCATCCTATATCTGAGTTTAATATATTGGAATTCATAGTGAGCAGAATTTTATATGTAAATGTCAATGCTGAAGTGTAACCTTTTTATAATACTGTCAACTCTATATTGGCATCTTTCTTTTTTGGCCCATTTAATGTGAAAATGTAAATGGTTTAGCCCTTCTGGCAGGGAATTTTAGCACATAGAAGAGAGAGACACAATAATGCACAGTGCTGCTGTAGTGGCTAAGAGAAGTGGCAAACAACCCAAAGCTCATGCTTATCTGCTGGTTTCATTCCGGAGCTAAAATGATGTTTCCTTCTGTTCCTAACTGATAACAGGCAAAAATAACTTTGGGCCACCTGTATCCTTATTACAGTAGAGAAAAAACCAAATAGCTGGCATGATTGTCAAGAAAGTAGTGTAAATGTTCATATGTTTGTTGAAACCTGTACAGTTGGACATCTTTCTTCAATTACTTCTCTGAAAATCCTGTACAGCAACACATGTAGCATGGGGAATAAACAGGAAAACTAGAGATCTGGGTGCAGTCATAGACCCATGAGCTCACTGCAATTGCAGAGTCATTATGCCGGAATGCTGTCATGGATGTCTATGTACTTTCCAAGAAAGAGAGACAGGCAAGAAGTGAAAGAGCAACTGGAAGATTGAGCTCTGCCTAAGGCAAAAGGAAGAACACATTTAAAGCCTAAGGGCAAGAGTTAAAGGCTGCACTACCATGGGTGACACTGTTAGTATTTACTGCAGGCCACCTGATGAGGTAAAGGAAATCAAGGAGGCCTTCTACAAACAGTTGAATGTAGTCTCATGATCACAGGCCATGATTCTAATGCAGGTTTTCAGTCATACTGATATTTACATGGAAGGACAACACAGTGAGGCACACACAGTTCAGGAACTTTCTGCAGAGAACTAGTAGTAACTTCATGACACAGGTGATGGAGGAATCAATGAGGGGAACTGTGCTACTTGACCTTGTGCTAATGAATAAAGAAGTGCTTGGTTGGGTATATGACATCTGGTGGTAGTCTTGGCTGCAGTGATCATAAGATGATGGAGATCAGGATCACACAGACAAGCAGGAACAAGGAGAGGAATAAGTAGAATTGCAAACCTGGACTTTAGGAGAGCTAGCTTTACCCTCTTCACAGACCTACTTGGAAGTTGGCATCCCTATGAGAGAAATCAAGCAAAGGAGGAAGGAGACCTGCATGGATGAGCAAGGAGCTTCTGGAAAAGCTAAAATGGAAAAACAAAGTTTACAGAATGAACAAAAAGGGACTGTCAATTGAAAGGAATATAGAAATATATATGCAGTGAGGAGGCTAAGGCCCAACATGGAATTAACTCTGGCAAGGAATGCAAAAGACAACAAGAAGGGCTTCTTCAAGTACATGAGTAGGAAAAGGAATAACCAGGAAAAAATGTGGGCCCATTACTGAATGAGGTGGGAGCCCTAGTGCTGAAGGGTACAGAGAAGGTAAGGACAGCCCTCAGAAATCCCAGACCCCGGGATTAAAAGAGAAAGTCTGAAGGATGGAAGATTACCAGAATGATTAGGTTAGAGATGATCTAGGCAAGTTAGGCACCAATAAATCATGGACCCCTCCTGGATGAACCCACAAGTGCTAAGGGAGCTGTCTGATAGTATTGTTAAAGCCAATGTTACTCCAGTCTTCAAAAGAGACAAGAAGGAGAACCTAGGAAATTACAAGACAGACCGCCTCACCTACATCATTGTCAAGGTGATGGAACAGACCATTCTGGAAGTCACCTCTAAGCATGTAGAGGGAAAGATTATCATGAGTAGTCAGCATGGATTTATGAAGGGGAAACCATGCTTGACCATTCTGATAGCTTGCTATGATGCTGTGACAAGATTCGTAGATGAAGGGAGAGCAGTGTACCTTGACTTCAGCAAGGCGTACCTTGTAGGTAAGTTTAGGAAGTGTGTGTTAAATGAGTGGACAGTGGACTGACAACTGGCAAAACAAAAGAGGGAATCTTATTAATGTTTATAAGCAGCTAAAGGGTGGATGTCAAGAGGATGGGGTGAATCTCTTTTCAGTGGTGCCTGGTGATAAGATAAGAACACAGGAAGTTTCACTTAAATACAAGGAACAATTTCTTTAGTTTGAGGGTGATACAGAATTAACCAGGTTGGAACAGACCTTCAAGATCATCAAGTCCAACCCATTATCCAACACCATCTAATCAACTAAACCATGGCACCAAGCACCCCATCAAGTCTCTTTTGAAACATTTCCAGGAATGGTGAATCCACCACCTCCCCAGGCAGCCCATTCCAATGGCAAATCACTTTTTCTGTGAAGAACTTCTTCCTAACATCCAGCCTAAACCTCCCCTGGTGCAGCTTGAGACTGTGTCCTTTTGTTCTGTCACAGTTTGCCTGGGAGAAGACATCAACCCCCACCTGGCTACAACCTCCCTTCAAGTAGTTGTAGACAGTGATACTGAGTACAGGGGCAGAATGAGTTCCCTGCTACTGGTAGTCACACTATTCCTGATATTGGCCAGGAGGCCGTTGGCCTTCTTGGCCACTTGGGCACACTGCTGGCTCATGTTCAGCCTACTTTCAACCAGTACCTCCAGGTCCCTTTCCATCTGGCAGCTCTCCAGCCACTCTGACCCCAGCCTGCGGCACTGCATGAGGTTGTTGTGGCCAATGTGTAGAACCTGGTACTTACATGTGTTAAATGTGTCATGCCATTGGACTCTGCCCATCTGTTCAGCCTGGCAAGGTCCCTCTGCAGAGCTCTCCTATCCTCTAACAGACCAACACCTGCCCCTAGCTTGTTGTCCTCTGCAAACTTACTGATGATGGACTCAATCCCCTTATCCAGATCATCAATAAAGATATTGAACAGGATGGGGCCCAGCACTGATCCCTGGGGCACACCACTAGTGACTGGCTGCCAGATGGATGTGGCACCATTCACCACCACTCTCTGGGCTCGGCCCTCCAGCCAGTTCCTAAACCAGCACAGAGTGCTGCTGTCCAAGCCATGGGCTGACAGCTCGGCTAGGAGTTTTCTTTGGGGGACGGTGCCAAAGGCCTTGCTGAAGTCCAGATAGACTACATCCACAGCCTTCCCCACATCCACCAGGTGGGTCACCTGATCATAGAAGGAGATCAGGTTGGTCAGGCAGGACCTACCCCTCCTAAATGCATGCTGACTGGGCCTGATCCCTTGGCCATCCTGTAAGTGCTGTGTGATTGCACTCAAGATGACCTGTTCCACAATCTTTCCTGGCACTGAGGCTGACAGGTCAGGCTGACAGGCCTGTACTTCCCTGGCTCCTCCTTCTGGCTCTTCTTGTCGATGGCCAGCTTCCAGTCATCTGGGACCTCTCCAGTGAGCCTGGACAGTTGAAAAATGATGGAGAGCAGCCTAGCTAGCTCATCTGCTGATTCTCTCAGATGAATCCCGTCTGCTCCCATGGTCTTGTGGGGATCCAAGTGGCTGAGCAGGTCTCTAACTGCTTCCTCCTGGATCACAGGGGAACTGTACTGATCTCTGGCTCCATCTGCCAGATCAGGAGGCCAATTATCTGGAAGACAACCTACCCTGCTATTGAAAATTGAGGCAAAGAGGGCATTAAGTACCTCTTCCTTTTCTTCATAGTTTGCTACAATATTCCCCTCCATGTGCACTAAGGAGTGGAGGTTGTCCTTGCCCCTCCTTTTGCCATTAACATATTTATAAAAGCATTTTTTGTTGTCCTTCACATAAGTGGCCAGTCTAAGCTCTAAGTGGGCCCTGTCATTGAGTCCTGCTAACTCCCTTTGTAAAACACTTTCCCTTCTGTGGGATAGGCTATTCTTATGTGCTAGGATCTTTCTTCCCCTCTGGGACAGGTTTATTTCATCTGTTGCTAGCAGACCTGGTGCCATAGAAAGTTCCCCAAGACCAAAAACCCCAATTCTGTTGGTGGCACCAGCTGCTGAGCCACTTGTTCATTATACCTGTTTTCCTCTTCCTTTCAGTATTCCAAAGCACTGGAACAGAATGCCCAGAGAGTTTGTGGAGTCTCTGTGTTCAAAACCTTCCTGAACACATTCCTGTGTGGCCTGCTTTAGGTGAACCTGCTTTAGTGGGACAGCAGGATTAGATGATCTTCAGGAGCCCTTTCTGTGTAGGCTAAGGGAAAGGGAAACTAAGGACTAAAACAAGAAGAGAAGAAATAAGAAACAACACAGGAAAAGATTAAATATGTTGAAAGAAAATATAATAATTTGAGAAGAGATTCTGAGGGAAAGGGGTTAGTTATTTTACTGGAGTGGAAAATGTGCACCTGATTTGTTTTGCTACAGCAGTCGAAGTGTGAAAGAAAAATCTTCTGGTGTTACTGCCACATGGGTTTGTTTTTCAATTTCAAGTTATGAGTAATGAAAGAGATTTCTAACCAATAGCTTCTGCTGATGTATTTATTTATTTGTCATATGTCTCCTGTGCTCATATGCCTTGGGGATTTCCAGACGGGAGCTGTTTGGAAATTTACCCCTATAATAATTTCTCGTAAGAAAATACTACTTAGGTGCAAAATGCAGCTTGTGAAGGTGTACAGTACAAAGGGAGTTTATAGTTAAATCTCTTGGGAGAGCTTCAATTCTCCCACATTCCACCTATTTGCTTTTCCAGTCTAAACATATCAGGAAGACATACTTGGAGTTGCCTTTTTCTTCCTTTAGAAAGATTGTTGGATGTCTATCTTAAGACACTTTTGGAATGCCCCTTGTGGAAATTCCTTTAAGAAATATATAGTTTTTGAAACTCAAAAGTATTAAAATAGTTGGAAAAAACATTCTATTTCCATTCTGTTCTCAATTGTTTTTCTTGGTCATGTCTGTAGGCCTGGTGGATTTAATTTGTCTGCCCTTAAGGGGGTTTATTTGTATGAAAAACTTCCTCTGAGGCTTGTACTGAAAGAAAGAGAAAAAACAACTTCTGAGAGAGTGAATTTTCTAATTGTGTCAGCCTGCAACTGTAGAGTGTTAATGGGATAGTGTAGGCTTCGCATTTCATGAAATAATTTCAAATTCCTGTACCTAACATGACGAATTTTGCTCTTTGTGTTAATATTAGAACACAATAGAAGGAGCTTCCATGTGTTAGGACGTTCTATCGTATTAATTTCATATGATTATTTTAATTGTTTATAATCAGTGAATCCTTGACCAGCTAGAAGGCAGGAGAAGGGCTACTGATTTTTTAATTTTTCTAAGGTACATAGATCACAGTGATTTTCATTAAGAAATAAAAATATGTCATTTAACTTTAAGAAAAGAGCATTAATATATATAGCAATCTTAGTACATACCAAGTTTAGTTCTTCTGGTTGATTATACTGTATATGAAAGGTCACAAGTTTGTCAGATGCAGTGCCTCTCCAACCAGTATTTCTATACAGCATTAGGAAGTATCATTCTTTTTGTGTGGACATTTTACAAACAATCATTAATTCAGAAGTTACATACCCTGCAGGGCAAGGAATGTTGATGGATAAAGATCTAATTATAAGCCATCTGTGATTTTCTGAGCAATGTTGTCTTGTCCACAGTGTTAGCATAGCATACAAGCCAACTATAAAGCTGTTTTAAGGCTGTGTTTATGAAAATTTATGCCCTATGAATAAATCCACCAATTTTTCTGTAATATGATGATGATTTCATAGGACGTTAGGGGTTGGAAGGGACCTTCAAAGATCATGAAGTCCAACCCCACTGCCAGATCAGAATGGTAGAATCTAGCACTGGTTGCACAGGAACACATCCGGAGTCTCCAGAGAAGTGGACTCCACAGTCTCTCTGGGCAGCCTGTTCCAGTGCCCTGTGACCTTCACAGTGAAGAAGTTCTTCCTCATGTTGAGGTGGAACCTCCTGTGTTGTAGTTTATATCCATTACCCCTTGTCCTATCACAGGTTTCAATGGAGAAGAGCTGCTGCGATGCAGGCACAGCTTCTGCAATAAAATTTCAAGCAAAGATGTTCCAAGTGAAGGCGAAAGAATTTATTGCATTACACAGTTAACTTATGTATGTTTCTACACAAACCTAATGCATTGTTGTCACACTCTAATTCGTTACATTTCTACTGACATGCACTCAAGCAAAGCACACAATAGGTTAATGCTAGGAAACCATCTTTTCAAGCACTTCTTAATGTATCCAGCCAAATCCTGCCTGGTCTCTCTCTCAGTTACTGACAAGGTGTACATTCCAAACTTCAAGGCAAAACATAGCAGTCCCAAAGCTATCTGAAAACAACCCTTCTCCTACAAAGAGCCTATCCCCTCCCTCTTGACACCCAGCCCTCATATACTTATAAACATTTATTAAATCCCCTCTCAGTCTTTTCCAGACTAAAAAGCCCCAGGTCCCTTAGCCTCTCCTTACAGGGCACTTGCTCCAGTCCCTTAATCATCCTCATGGCTCTCTGTTGGACTCTCTTCAGCAGATCCTTGTCCCTCTTGAACTGGGGAGCTCAAACTGGACGAGTATTCCAGGTGAGGTCTTAATAGGGCAGAGCAGAGGGGGCACAGAACCTCCCTTGATCTGCTGGACAAACTCCTCTTAATAACACTCCAGGATACCATTAACCTTTGTGGCCACAAGGGCACATTTATGATTCATGGATAGCTTTTTGTCCACCAGGTCTCCCAGGTCCTTCTCCACAGGGCTGCTCTCCAGCAGATGACCTCCCAGTGTATACTGGTGCAGTGTATTATTCCTTCCCACATGAAGGATTATGTACTTACCCTTGTTGAACCTCATTAGATTTCTCTCTGCCCAGCGTGCCAGTTTATCAAGGTCTTGCTGGCCTTCAGGGACATAATAATAATAATAAACCAGGTTGGAAGAGACCTTCAAGATCATCGTGTCCAACCCATCAACCAATCCAACCCACCTAAACAACTAAACCATGGCACCAAGCACCCCATCAAGTCTCTTCCTGAACACCTCCAATGATGGTGACTCCACTACCTCACCAGGAAGCCCATTCCAATGGGCAATCACTCTCTCTGTATAGAACTTCTTCCTAACATTCAACCTAAACCTCCCTGGTGCAGCCTGAGACTGTGCCCTCTTGTTCTAGTACTGGCTGCCTGGGAGAAGAGACCAACCTTTGCCTGTCTACAACCGCCCTTCAGGTAGTTGTAGAGAGTAATAAGGTCACCCCTGAGTCTCCTCTTCTCCAGGCTAAGCAACCCCAGCTCCCTCAGTCTCTCCTCATAGGGCTTGTGTTCCAAACCCCTCACCAACCTTGTTGCCCTTCTCTGGACTCGTTCCAGGAAGTCAACATCCTTCCTAAACTGAGTAGCCCAGAACTGGACACAGTACACGAGGTGCAGCCTAACCAGTGCAGTGTATAGGGGCAGAATGACCTCCCTGCTCCTGCTGGCCACACTGTTCCTAATGCAGGCCAGGATGCCATTGGTCCTCTTGGCTGCCTGGGCACACTGCAGGATCATGTTCAGCCTACCATCAACCAGCACCCCCAGGTCCCTCTCCACCTGGCTGCTCTCCAAGCCACTCTGACCCCAGCCTGTAGCACTGCATGGGGTTATCGTGGCCAATGTGCAGAACCTGGCACTTGGATGTGTTAAATCTCATGCCGTTGGATTCTGCCCATCTGTCCAGCCTGCTGAGGTCCCTCTGCAGAGCCTCTCCACCCTCCAGCAGATCAACTCCTGCCCCCAGCTTGGTGTCATCTGCAAATTTACTGATGATGGACTTGATGCCCTCATCCAGATCATCAATAACGATGTTAAAGAGCGCAGGGCCCAGCACTGATCCTTGGGGCACACCACTAGTGACTGGCCGCCAGCTGGATGTGGCGCCATTCACCACCACTCTCTGGCCTCGGCCCTCCAGCCAGTTCCTAACCCAATGCAGTGTGCTCCCGTCCAAGCCATGGGCTGACAGCTTGGCCAAGAGTTTGCTATGGGGGACGCTGTCAAAGGCCTTGCTGAGGTCCAGGTAGACTACATCCACAGGCCTCCCCACATCCACCAGGCGGGTCACCTGATCCTAGAAGGAGATCAGGTTGGTCAGGCAGGACCTGCCCTTCCTAAACCCATGCTGGCTGGGCCTGATCCCTTGACCATCCTCTAAGTGCTGTGTGATTGCACTCAGGATGACCTGTTCCATAATTTGCCTGGCACTGAGGTCAGGCTGACAGGCCTATAATTCCCTGGCTCATCCAACCGGCCCTTCTTGTGGATGGGCACAATGTTGGCCAGCTTCCAGTCTTCTGGGACCTCTCCAGTGAGCCAGGACTGCTGGAAAATGATGGATAGTGGCTTAGCCATCCCATCTGCCAGCTCCCTCAGCACCCTAGGATGGATCCCATCTGGTCCCATGGACTTGTGGGGATCCAAGTGGCTGAGTGCGCCAATCACCTGCTCATGGAACATAGGGAAACTGTGCAGCTCCCTGGCTCCTTCTGCCAGCTCTGCAGGCCAGCTGTCTAGAAGACATTCTGTCCTGCTAGTAAAAATTGAGGCAAAGAAGATATTAAGTACCTCTGCCTTTTCCTCATCCTTTGTTACAATGTTCCCCTCCATGTCAACCAAGGAGTGGAAGTTGTCCTTGCCCCTCCTCTTTCTATTAATGTATTTATAGAAGGACATCCTTAAACATTCCGGTGGTTGCCTCACCTTTCTTCCAAAGATGATAAACCCTCTTTTTTTCCCTTAGTTCTATTAAAAGTTCATTACCCATCCAGGCTGGCCGTCTGCCCCAGGGGCTCATCTTCCGGCACATTGGCACAGCCTGTTCCTGCGCCTTCAACAGTTCTTCCTTGAAGCAGGTCCAGCTCTCCTGGACCCCTTTATTTTTAAGGGCTGTTTCCCAAGGAACCCTCTGAGTTAGTTCCTTGAGTGACCTGAAGTCCGCCCTCCAGAAGTCCAGAGTGGAGGTCTTCTTGCTGTCCCTCTTAACTTGACCAAATACTGAAAATTCAATTATCTCGTGGTCGCTGGCCCCTAAACAGCCTCCGACCACCACATCACCCACCAGCCCTTCCCTGTTGGTGAAGAGCAGGTCAAGCATAGCCTTAGCCCTGGTAGGCCCGTGCAGCACCTGGGATAAGAAGCTGCCCTCCAGGCACTGTAAGAACCTCCTAGACTCTCTCCTCTCTGCTGTGTTGAGATCCCAGCAGATGTCAGGCAGGTTGAAGTTGCCCATGAGAACAAGGTCAGGCCATGTTGAGACAGCCTTAAGCTGCCTATAGAAAGCTTCATCAACATCTTCATCCTGGTTGGGTGTTCTATAACAGACTCCAACCAGCACATCTGCCCTGCCCGTCTTCCCTTTAATTCTTACCCACAAGCACTCAGCCTGATGATCCCTCATCTCCATCTCAATGGCATCTAGTGCCTCCCTGATGTACAGGGCCACCCCTCCACCCCTTTTTCCTTGCCTGTCTCTGCTGAAGATCCTGTAGCCATCAATTGCAGCGCTCCAGTCATGTAATTTGTCCCACCACGTTTCTGTGATGGCAGCTACATCTTAACTTTCCTGCTGCAACAAGGCTTCCAGCTCTTCTTGTTTGTTACCCAAGCTTTGTGCATTAGTGTACATGCACTGCAGCTGGGCTGCTGGTTTCACCTCTGACTCTAGCTTATCGCCCCCAGATTCTTGCCTGAGGGCACTAGTTTCAGCCCCTTCCCCCTTTGAAACTAGTTTAAAGCCCTGTCAATGAGACCTGCCAGTTCCCTTCCCAGAATCTTTTTACCTATGGGGGACAGGCTGTTCTCATACTAGCCAACTTTTTGAGTCTTGTGGTGACATGCCTAATTGAAATTTCAGGGAGGAATAAACTTTCCCTGTAAAGAGGGTCCTCTATACAAAACTGTACTTATATTCTGCATGGAAGAAAATCACCCATAACCATATTCATGGATGTCTTTTACTGGCAGTGGTCTTAACACAGGTTTTGTTGTGATGGGTTTGTCTCTCTGACTCTGGCAAAACTGCTTACATGGGCTCCTCCTCTGTTTCATTATGCCCTTCACCCTCCATGCATACTCTGTAACAGTATCTTAGAGGATAAGGAGTTAAGGTTTCTTGTATGGGTCTGTGCTGTAACTTTCTTCCATTTCTATTTACATTTGCAAAATGCCTTCTTCCTGGCACAGAACAGATCCTGTACCTTGGTGATTCTGTGATTCTGAACTTGCTTCCATAGTGGCCCTATTGAAATGGTTTGCAACCATTAAGAATGATGGAGTGCAGCTCCATTATAAATCTCCTTTGCAAACTCTTGTCCATCTCCTGCAGCTTAGCCAACAAGTAACACAGTTCATCTATATGGTCACACTTCCCACAGTCTTGTTTACAGTCACCCAGCACACCTGCCTGCCGCTGCCTGCCTGCCAACTGCCACACTGCCATTGCTTACCCATCTATTGCCTGAAAATAGCTGTAGTTTTTTCCCCAGGAATTGAAGTCAAATGGGACTATGGTTTCATGAATCTTCCTTTTTTTTTCTTTTTTTTTTTTTCTTTTTTTTCTTTTTTTTCTTTTTTTCTTTTTTTTTCTTTTTATTTTTCTTTTTTATGGATGGGCACAATATTTGTCACTTTTTTAGTTGGTTGGGGCATATTTTTGTCTTCATTAGCTTTCAAAAGTGATCAACAGCAACTAAAATTGAGAGACCTTTTCATTAACCTTCTGTTTTAAAAATAGTCTGTCATTATTTAGAAGACTGTACTCCATAACAAGATGGAAAAATCTGGAAAAGTTAAACAGTACTCTAGATAAAAATTAATGTTAATCTTTGTTATTTGGACACACGTATTAAAATACTTTGTTCTAAAATACTTCTATTTTCTTCTGCTACATGTTCTGATTTTACTTCATTTTGTACTAGTATTTAAAAAAGGTATAACTTGTATGAATAAATAATTTATTTAAATTTAACAATTATAAACTAATATAAGAGTAAACTGTATGATAAATTCTGTATTTCAGGATAAAATATTGTTTAAAACATTTATTTATACAAAATTTACATCACACAGTCAAGGAGAAATTCAGAGGGTGCATTAGTTTATGCTTCCATTCTTTATAAGATTGTTCTGATAAACGTTTAATATGATGGGCAAAGACAATATAAAGAATGTCTTATTGCACTTGGAAGACCATGAAAAAAATGTAACTGACACAATATTTTTCTCCAGGTAGGAGTAAAAACCAATTGCTTTCCTGGCCCTTTACAACCTAGTTAAGAATTTCACTGACAGAATGTTGGCACCAGCTGTGGGAGGGCTGATCAGCCTCAACTCCAAGTAAGTGAATGCATTCAGAGTTTCATTTCAGACTCAGTTTATGAAACCTGATGGTTTCTAACAATAAATAGAAATCAAAAATGCATTCTTAAGACACTGTAGAGCACTTTGTTTTCCCATGTTGTGTAATTCAATTTGTCATTTAAACACATCTTTAGTTCACTATGTAATTTAACCTCTTTGTAATACTATTTTGTAAACTTAATGGCATTGCATTTTAATTCCTCTTCTTTTCTAGACAATTGAAAACATGCCCTTAAAATAATGATGAATAGTTATAAAATGCAAATGTAAAAAAGGTATGAACATATATTCAATGATCAAGCAAAAATACATACATAGTAATCTGTTTGATACAAAAGACGAACTAATGATGAAAAAATAAGGAACATTATTTGAGTTCTAATTAAATGGGAGACTGCTCCGGATGAAGTACAGTCAGAAACCTTGGTTGTCCAAAGATATTCTCTGAGGAAGTCCCACAGCTTATCCTCCATGTTCTGGAGCTAAGGTGATAGCAGTGCTAAAGCAAAAAAGTACAGGAATTCTATACACACAAACACACACACGTCTGCAAATAATTTCTTAATAGCAATATGTGGAAAGTACCAACTGTATTAAAGTACATGCTTTCTATTTCCAATCCTAATTATTTTCTTATTCATGAACTCAAATATCTCACATTTAAAATATTTTATTCTTTCCAAGTAAATGTCAAAACAATCTATTTTTCTTATAGTTAGTAGAAGCCCACAAAGAAGATAGAGTATGGGTTTCAATTCATTAGATCTTCTTTTTTCTCACAATGTAATTTCTCAATGACAGTCTTTTATATTTGAACAACTGCTAAGAAACCCAGAGGATATTAGCCTAGGAAAATGAGAAAGGGTGGGATAAAAAAAGAAAGAAAGGAAGAAACACAGAAACACAGGCAACTTATGATGCTATAAAAAGAAATTTTAATCTCTGAAAACATGTTGGTATCAGCACAAAACAAATTCTTAGCACACATAACAGTACTTGATAGTTTGGAAATCATTCAGTGTTTAGACAGCCTGATAGAGGAGCGAAGTTCCTCTTAATAGTGGTGTTAAATTTGCATCAGCAGTGATGATAAATTGAAAGGATGCTTTGTCATCTTTGACTGGTTACAGAAACGTATAATGTATGCTATAACTAATACACAGTATTTGCTACAAAAAATAAAATAACTAGGACTCTATACAAGTATTTAAAACTTCTTTAAGAATTTGTTCTAGATCAGTCTTAGAGGGAAAAGAACCTAAATCTAGAATATTCTTGTTTCAAACTGTGAATGGTGTTTATATTAATTTATTTTTCTATTAAAATTTTCAACTCTAAGTTTTACTCTCTAGCAGCATTTGAAGTGTGACTCAAGATTTTTTGGAGAAGTGAGATCATTCTTTCAGCAACTAGTTAATAGCTGCAGATTATTTTTCCAAATCCCAATTACCCAATGAAAGCAAAAAATACTTCTGCCTAATGGGATTTTTATTAGTCCAGAGATGGTTTAAACTGCTGGTGGTTTGACTGCTGTTAAGTCAAAGGAACTAATATGAAAGATCACAAATGAGACAGACTGTTTAGATAAAATATGAGTAACTGCAAAGTTTGGGTGCAATAAAGAGAATGCATCTAGAGCCTTACCAAATATTGATGCTGGTATGACTTTCTATGCCAACCTAGGAGAATCTGGAAAGGAAAAAGGTCTATGAGTTAAATTCTAACAGTAGTGCTCCTTTTGTGGCAAGGCCCCTGTTAAAAGCCATGTTCTTATATCTAATGTTGCCCTTTTAGAGATAGGCAATTTTTTTTTTTTTAAATATCCTTACTAATAGCCAACCATGAATGTGATACATATTTACAGAAGGGAAATCTCATGCAGGACATATCAGGCTATAAAATAATTACCTTGTCATAATTACCTTGATATTCCTACTGAGTATAAGAGGATAATCATGACCATTGCCTAAGCATCCTGGATTTTGTTAGGTTTGATTAATATATAGAGATTTTCCAGTTGACAGCTCGCAGAGTTTTGCTAACTTTTTGTGGTTGCTTCTAAATAGAGCAGGTGTTTTAATGTGAAAAGTGAACCACTAGAGAGATGCCTTATGTCTTTTGGCACATAAGAAATCGTTAGATATTTAGGAGACAACTCTAAATTACTATACCTAGAAAGGTTTTCTACTGTTAATAGTTTTTAGAAGAATATTTCTTTTGAATTTGTGGTCTTATCAACTATCTAATGCAGAATGCTTTTTAAAGTTGCTTACCAGATATTCCAATATTATGAGGTCAGACAAAGGAATCAAGAGCTGTTCCAATTCTCAAGAAGGAAAAAATATCTACTTCACAGATATTTAGACTTTAAGCAGAATCAATGTGGAGACTGCCTTTTCCTTCAATCAAGTGTAGCATAAAATTAGCACCAGTACTTCCATATGAGCATGCTAAATTTTACTGGATGTTTCCTCCATTCTGTTTACAACGATGTGTTAAAATTCTGTCTCTCAAACTCATCTCAAGATCAAAGAAGCTATCT
The DNA here is from genome assembly GCF_014839835.1 of Dryobates pubescens. Lineage (NCBI taxonomy): Eukaryota > Metazoa > Chordata > Aves > Piciformes > Picidae > Dryobates > Dryobates pubescens. The sequence goes on from NC_071657.1 coordinate 51,828,976, forward strand.
AATCCAGCAACATGCAAGTAATTTCAAGCTTCTGATCAACAATGCTGTGCACTGCACTCTTCTGTGTTTTGTCACAGGATCACAGGATGTTAGGGGTTGGAAGGGACCTCCAAAGGTCATTGAGTCCAACCCCCCATGCAATGAATTTTGTCAACAAAATTCACATTAAAAGGAGAGAGTGATAAGGAGTGGATATGTTCAAAATACTTAGTTAAATGACACTTGTTTGGCACGTTAATAAATGAGAAGTGACATCTAATCCAAGAGGTCTCTTGAGGAACTATTTATGTGCCATATCAGATTACCAATATTTTTAAAGTGGGAAAAGATATTCAGAATTTTTTAGAGATAATAAGCGTAATGATGGAAAAATTCAGACCTTATCACTATGATGGGTTATGTGAATGACATGCATATCCTTTTGAGGTCATTGTCACTTATAGCAGTTTTCTTTTACTTATTTCAAAGTGAAATTATAAATTTACAAATATCATGATAATCACATAAAGCAAGTAAGTAGCATATTAACTTTTTTATCAGCTGCTATGTAAACCGTAACACTTTTCTAGTTAGATTCCAAAGTGGGTCTGGTTGCCCCATACATGTGGACAAAGGCATTCACACACATACACACATTCATGTAAGCAAAGTGTCCCTTTATGGAGTCCCAGAATACTTACCAGCCTAGAGATAATTATAGAAGTGAGAGTCCAGGTGCTACTGCTTTTCCTCTTTGCAGCTCTGATAACATCTTTATAGATGATCTGGACGAGGGCATTGAGTCCATCATCAGTAAATTTGCAGACGACACCAAGCTGGGGGCAGGAGTTGATCTGCTGGAGGGTAGAGAGGCTCTGCAGAGGGACCTCGACAGGCTGGACAGATGGGCAGAGTCCAACGGCATGAGATTTAACACATCCAAGTGCCGGGTTCTGCACATTGGCCACAACAACCCCATGCAGAGCTACAAGCTGGGGTCAGAGTGGCTGGAGAGCAGTCAGGCTGAGAGGGACCTGGGGGTGCTGGTTGATGGTAGACTGAACATGAGCCTGCAGTGTGCCCAGGCAGCTAAGAGGGCCAATGGCATCCTGGCCTGCATCAGGAACAGTGTGGCCAGCAGGAGCAGGGAGGTCATTCTGCCCCTGTACACTGCACTGGTTAGGCTGTACCTCGAGTCCTGTGTCCAGTTCTGGGCCCCTCAGTTTAGGAAGGATGTTGACTTCCTGGAACGAGTCCAGAGAAGAGCAACAAAGTTGGTGAGGGGTTTGGAACATAAGCCCTACGAGGAGAGGCTGAGGGAGCTGGGGTTGCTTAGCCTGGAGAAGAGGAGACTGAGGGGTGACCTTATTACTCTCTACAACTACCTGAAGGGAGGTTGTAGACAGACGGATGTTGGTCTCTTCTCCCAGGCAGCCAGTACCAGAACAAGAGGACACAGTCTCAGGCTGTGCCAGGGGAGGTTCAGGCTGGATGTTAGGAAAAAGTTCTATACAGAAAGAGTGATTGCCCATTGGAATGGGCTGCCTGGGGAGGTGGTGGAGTCGCTGTCACTGGAGGTTTTCAGGAGAAGACTTGATGGGGTGCTTGGTGCCGTGGGTTAGTTTTTTGGGTGGTGTTGATGGGTTGGACGCGATGATCTTGAGGGTCTCTTCCAACCTGGTTTATTCTATGTATTCTATGTATTCTATGATAGTTGGAGGCTGGTAGGCATAAGACTTCACATGTATCCCCCTGGGGCCATTGTAAGCCCTCGATACTACAGCTGCCTGAGATCATGGGGACAAGTCTCTCCTTTTATTGTACAGTGGTCCAGCCCCTGTCCCTGCACATTTGGCCAGAATGTGTGGAGAGAGGTGCCAAACCCCACCTCCTCATGCGTAAGAGTGAAGGTTCATGTGCATGCATCCGCTAGGTCTGGGAGGCCACAGACACTGGCAGGGGTACTAAACTCCAACTGTTATCTTCCCAGTTGTCCTTGCGTGCTTTCCTAATCAGCTCTGCCTTCAAGACTCCCTCCTGCCAGTTCCTTATCCCAGAGCAGCATGTTCTACCTGTGCAGTGTAGAATATTCATGGGCCAAAAATGGACCATTTCCCAATTAACCCATTCTAATATATTCCATGTTGGCCTGTCCTAATACAAATGCTAAGGTTGCTCTTCATCATAAACATAATATTTAACAAGATCATGAAAATCCACATCCATATGAATCACAGAATCACATAATCATATCTATGCAGTGTCATAGCCTCAGTAAGAAGACTGTAGACAGGTAAAGATGCATGTGTAGACAGGTAAAGATGCACTGTAACTTCAGAATGTCCAACTTTAATTATATCTTTTTTGCCAGACTGGTGATGTATGTAACAGATAAACAGTAAGCAGTGTGGGTTAAAAAGAGCCTAGGCTCCTGGACTGTGTTGTGATCCATAATACAAAACCCACTAGTGATCGGAAAGCACTAGTTCCTCTCAGGGAGTAATATCAGGACCAATGTTGTTTAAGATGCCTCCTTAACAGCCTCAATAATGATGCAGATTTCACTTTCATCATGATTGCAGGAAACACAAAATCTTCATGAAGTGATTAGTCTGCAACAGGGCAGGGCTGCTACTTGAAGAAGTTACCTGACAGGAACATTTCAATGTAAATGCAATATGCATATGCTTTGCAGAGAGCGGTGGAACTAGATGACATCCTGAAGTCTTCACTATAGATTAAATCACTCTCTAGTTTTGTGATTGTAAATACTAAATAAAACACTGAAGGAATGTATATTCAGAGGCTCGATGTTCATTCAAGAAATATGTGTCCATGAGAGTCTGCCAACTAGTCTCTTTTCCCTGTGCTTTCCAGAAATCCAGCCCAGAGTAGAGTTGTGGGATTTACCTGTTGAAAGAGGAATAATTTCTTTAAAGACACTTCCTTCCTCTGGGACCTCTTTTTGTTCTGCATGTCAGAATAACCTTCTTGAGGAAAAGTATGAAAAGTAAGTGAAATGGTCAGAAATTCAGATTAGAATGTGGATATGCTGCATATCGTTACAGACTGCAGATAAGTGCACCCCAGATTCCTCTTAAAAATAGTATATAATTTTCAGCGTATAGCTTTCAAATATCTCTAAAATACTCCCCTGGCATGTTGCAAAAACATTTACAGAATAAATAGAGTGGGCTCACTAAATAATTTATGACTTGGAAATAGTTTTGTACTCTGCAATATAAAAAACTCAGATGAACATTGGGAATGCTAAGTTACATATTCCACAGATATTTCCAGTCAGAAAAACACAAGAGTTAAAGCAAAACTTGTTTTTTAGACTAAAAATAATTTTTGTGCACATTAATAAATTCAGCTTAACATTTGCAATCTCTATTACAACAAATACATCCCAGTAAAATGAAGAATACAATCCCAAGAATTGGTACTATTCATGTTAAAGCAATTTACAATACCCTGACATCTGAATGTTTTTTTTCTGGTCTGTTTCTAACCCGTCTTCATCCCAGTGCTAGCAAATGAAAGAAAAGAAGAGGAAACACTACTGTGTTCATTTTACATTTGGGAACCAAGCAATAGGAAAGTATGATGTTAATTCAGAAATGAAACCTGTTTATCTGAACCCTGTGCCAGGGCTCTGGCTTTCATTTCTACAAAAGGTTGAAGCTTTGCATCTGGATATCATCGGATCAGATTTCCACAAGCTTTTAAGTAGCCCCGTTGGTGTTCTATTATTTCCCCAGAGAGCATTTATCTGACTATCAAGTGATTATCCTTGCTCTTATTAATTACTGAAAGTCAAGGTTAATATTTTTGCATATTTCCTGAATTCCTCTGTGATGGAAAAATCCAACAAAGTTGTATTGTTTATGTTTTGTCTCTTAGTTTTGTAATCTCCTGTAATTTTCCATTTGTGTCTGGAAAAATACCAGACTTTACAGACACACTGAACAAAGTTCCCTTAGACACAAGAAAAGAGAAACTATGTATGCACTGATGACTTCTCTCTGGATTGATTACAGTTATAAAAAGGAGAAGCTTAAATGTTATATCTCCCTGCTTTTTAGCTCTTTGAATAGACACACTGTGAGTGTGCGCAATATGTCCTGTTGCCAGTTCTGGAGCTGTTACTTACATGGTATTGTCTGAAGAGCTGAAAGTTCTATTTCCTGTTTGGCCATCAATAAGAAGTTCAAAAAGTTGTTTCCCATTAAGCATGATGAAAATCCTGTCTGCAGTCCTTAAACTGAGGTTTGCTCATGTATTAAACCCAAGATTTGATAGTGTTCTGCATAACTTGAAAAAAAATAATCTTCTGAATAGTAACATATTTATACAAATAACATATTCTTGAAAGTGTTTGAAACTAGAATATCTACCAAAAAAAGGAAAAAAAATTAAGTACTTTTGAGTATTTATAAGTACAAAATTTGATGATAGTAACTATACTGTAAGTGTGACAGACGTACACAATATTAAATAAAAGAGCCAATCTAGAAGCACACTAAACTGAAATGGCATTTGAATATAATAATCTTCTCTATCATAACAGTATCATTACCAAATATATAGGAGACTGAAAACTTCTGTTTTCCTCATTCCTTTGGAGTGGAAATATTCTTGTCTTCATGTAGATGCATAATTGAAGTACAGAAACAGTGATTAATTTCCCATATGTTATATAGGGAATATATGGAAAACCAGGGAAAGGGTTTCCCAAATCCTAGGCTAAGATCTTGGAAAATGAAGCTAACCTTTATGAAGGTCTCTGTGTAATACAGAAAGCATTACTTGAAATTTCACATAAAAATTTATATATTTCAAAAGGGGAAAAAGAAGTAAAAATAATTTACTGAAGTAAAAATATAATGTCTTTTTCATATTGCACAGACTGGCATTATTAGAGGCTAATGTGCCTGTGTTTCCTATGATATACATCACCAGAGAATTATTGAAGAATTTTCTATACATTTTAAGTATGGTAGTATCTCTGACAATTTCTGTGGTTTGTTGTGGTTTTGTTTTGGTTTGCATTTTTTATGAATTTGCGTGCTATTTATAGAATTGTTTTAGTTGGAAAAGACCTCTAAGGTCATCAAGTCCAACCACTGACCTAACACCGCCAGAGATGTTAAACCATATTTTGAAATGCCACATTTACATGGTTTTTGAACACCTCCAGAGTCGGTCACTCCACCTCCTCTCTGGGCAACCTATTCCAGTGTCTAATCACCTCTCAGTGAATAATTTGATACTGGGGAAAAGAGACCAACACTCTCCTAACTGCAACGTCCTTTCATATAGTTGTAAAGATCAATGAGGTCTCCTCTCAGCCTCCTCTTTTCCAGACTAAACAATCCCAGTTCCTTCAGCCTCAACAGGCCCTTTACCAGCTTTGTTGCTCTTCTCTGAACATGCTGCAGCACACCTTTCTTGTAGTGAGGGGCCCAAAACTGAACACAGTACTTGAGGTGAAGCCTCACCAGTGCCAAGTACTGGGGCACTATCACTTCCTTACTTCTTCTGGCCACACTGTTCCTGATACAGGAAAGGATAATGTTTGCTTTCTTGGATGCCTAAGCACACCATTGGCCCATGTTCATGTTGTAGTTTGAGCTGGGTGCCCCCCTGGTGCATTCACTTCCTGTGTCCAGAAGTCCAGCCCAGAGGGATGGACACAGGAAATTGTGTATTTCCTACCATAATTCTTTGCACCACTATAAGATCCAGTGCGGAGTCTGGCACTTCCTCTTTCCTTCCCTCTCCGAGACTTGGTAACTGGGGGAGAGATCTCCCGGCCATGGGCCTGATTAGGCCCAAGGCCACAGGGGGATGGGCAGTCTCAGGCCTGGCCAGCTGAGACTAGCCCAGCAGAGGGAGGGGGAAGAAGGAGCCCTGGGGGTTTTGCATGCACCCTCAGGTGGGGATGGGATCTTTCTTTGTCACTGCGTTTTGGGTTTTCTGTAACATTCACTGCTTTCTATTTAAACTTTCATCACTTTTGCAATCCGTTTGCCTGAGTCGTTATTTCTGCCTGTGGTGGGGAGGGGGTCTGCCCCAACCCATTACAGTTCAGCTGATTGTCAACCAATACTCTCCACGTCCTATTCTGCTGGGCAAATTTCCAGCTACTCTTCCCTGGAGCCTGCAGCACTGAATGGTGTTTTTGTGAACCATGTGCAAGACACAGCACTTAGCATTGTCAAACCTCATACAAATGACTTGGCCTATCAATCCTGCCTGTCCAGACCCCTTTGCAGAGCCTTCAAAAAGATGAGCACTCCTACCCAATTTGGTGGCGTCTGCAAACTTATTGAGGGTGCACTTAATTCCCTCATCCAGATAACTGATAAAGCTATTAATCAAGACTGACCCAAAAACTGAGCCCTGAGGAACATGACTAGTGACCAGCCACCAACTGAATTTAACTCCATTTGGTATCGCTCTTCGGCTTTGGTCATTCCTGCATTTTTTCCCCCAGTAAAGCATCCATCCATCCAAGCCATAAGCAGTGAGTTTCTCCAGGAGGCTGCTGTGAGGGGTGGTGTCAAATGCTTTAATAAAGTCCACATAAACAACATACACAGCTCTTCCTTCATCCACTAAGCAGGTCACCCTGTTGTAGGAGTGTGGTGGCTTTAGGTTATACCTTTAAAATTTAGTTACAGATTTTGAGTAGAAAAGTAGAAAAATCTAAATAAATCAATTTTGAGTGTAAAAGGGAAAACTACAGATCATTCTAAACAAATTCATTGGATAAATATCTGCTATAAGATTGTCTGTACCAAAACAATTCTCTGTCTTTTCTGACCTCTTCTCTGCTTGCTTCACTCGGGAGAGATCAACCTGCTTTTTGGCTGACCTTGGCTGCGTTGTTTAGTTAAGTCTAACCCCTTCTTTCTCTCTGCTTCTTTCTCTCTTGGGACATGGGGAGGGGGAACAGTGGAATGACTTCCCTGGTCTTTGACCAGGGAAGCTTTCATGTTGCTTACTAATTGTAAATATCTGTATAATATTGTAAATATCTGTATATTTTGTACATATTCATTGCATTCCATTGTAATGTAGTTTTGCTTGTAAATACAGCCTTTTATTTGCTTCCAACTAACTTGGTCTGGCAAAGCTAATGCTGGGGGGAAAGTCCAAGTCCCCCATTACAAAAGTAATTAGTTCCTATTCAACATAGGGCAATTGCTTGATTGATTAAATCCTGCTCAGATTAAGGGAGCAAAATGAAGGTGCTTTGGAGTTTGTGGCATTTGCTATATTCCGCTCTAACTGTAATGCTGTACAAATGGTGTGTATCAACCATGATTGATAAGCTAGGTAGATATTTGGCATATAACGTATTTCTTTAGTTTAAATATGAACTGAAAATGCTGTATGATCACTGCTTGGGATTTCTGTCAGCCCATGGCTAGGATGGGAGCACACTGCATTGGGTTAGGAACTGGCTGGAGGGCCGAGCCCAGAGAGTGGTGGTGAATGGTGCCACATCCAGCTGACAGCCAGTCACTAGTGGTGTGCCCCAAGGATCAGTGCTGGGCCCTGTGCTCTTTAACATCTTTATTGATGATCTGGATGAAGGCATTGAGTCCATCATCAGTAAATTTGCAGATGACACCAAGCTGGGAGCAGGAGTTGATCTGCTGGAGGGTAGAGAGGCTCTGCAGAGGGACCTCAACAGGCTGGGCAGATGGGCAGAGTCCAACGGCATGAGATTTAACACATCCAAGTGCCGGGTTCTGCACATTGGCCACAACAACCCCATGCAGTGCTACAGGCTGGGGTCAGAGTGGCTTGGAGAGTGGCCTCTTTGAAGGGAGACAACCTCTCTGAAGGGAGGTTGTAGACAGACGGATGTTGGTCTCTTCTCCCAGGCAGCCAGTACCAGGACAAGAGGACACAGTCTCAGGCTGCGCCAGGGGAGGTTCAGGCTAGATGTTAGGAAAAAGTTCTATACAGAAAGAGTGATTGCCCATTGGAATGGGCTGCCTGGGGAGGTGGTGGAGTCGCCATCATTGGAGGTTTTCAGGAGAAGACTTGATGGGGTGCTTGGTGCCGTGGGTTAGATGTTTGGGTGGTGTTGGATTGGTTGATGGGTTGGACGCGATGATCTTGAAGGTCTCTTCCAATCTGGTTTATTCTATGTATTCTATGTGTATTCTATGTGGCCACGTAGAGAGGGACCTGGGGGTGCTGGTTGATGGTAGGCCTGCAGTGTGCCCAGGCAGCCAGGAGGGCCAATGGTATCCTGGCCTGCATCAGGAACAGTGTGGCCAGCAGGAGCAGGGAGGTCATTCTTCCCCTATACACTGCACTGGTTAGGCTGCACCTTGAGTACTGTGTCCAGTTCTGGGTGCCTCAGTTTAGGAAGGATGCTGACTTGCTGGAGCGTGTGCAGAGAAGGGCAACAAAGTTGGTGAGGGGCTTGGAACACAAGCCCTATGAGGAAAGACTGAGGGAGCTGGGGTTTCTAAGCCTGGAGAAGAGGAGACTCACAGGTGACCTTATTGCTGTCTACAACTACCTGAAGGGAGGTTGTAGTCAGGCAGAGGTTGGTCTCTTCTCCCAGGCAACCAGTACCAGAACAAGAGGACACAGTCTCAGGCTGCACCAGGGGAGGTTTAGGCTGGAGGTTAGGAGAAAGTTTTACACAGAGAGAGTGATTGCCCATTGGAATGTGCTGCCTGAAGAGGTGGTGGGGTCGCTGTTGCTGGGGGTGTTCAGGACTAGGCTTGGCAGGATGCTTGGTTGCATGGTTTAGTTGATTAGGTGGTATTGGATGATAGGTTGTACGCAATGATCTTGAAGGTCGCTTCCAACCTGGTCTATTCTATTCTATTCTATTCTATTCTATTCTATTCTATTCTATTCTATTCTATTCTATTCTTTGGTAAAAAATTGATAACGTGACTGTAACTGTTCCTGCAGAGATATATGAATTCAGTATCCCAGTTACAGAGCCTTATGTAAACATCTTGGATCCCAAAACTATTTACTACGTGTGATTCTGCTATTGGTGATAATAAATGTATGCCTGTTGATAGCACTGCACTGAGAGAGACATACAGCAAATAGGTGTTCTGTTTTTAGACTCCGCAGAAGGAGGCATTGGAGATCTAGTTCTAATTCAAATGCAGAAATTTCTAGTGATGAGGAAAATACAGACATAGGGGAACCAGCAGAAGCAGTCAGGCAGGAGTTAATGAGAAAGCTGCTCTGAGTGAGAGCGGCAGTTCTGGCATTCAGCCAGCAGGGGAGCAGATGCAGCCCACAGTGGCAGTGCCAGCACCTACGATGGTGGTCGCAGTTTCACCAGCAGCTATTAGAGAGGCAAAGTCTCTTCTGCCCTCAGCAGATGGAGCAGAAGTAAGTTCTGCAGCAGCCACTGGGTCCCAAAGTCCACCCACCACTGCTGTTTCCTTGCAAATCCCTTCTACTTCAGCAAAGTCTGCTGTAAATTCAAATGCAACTCCAGATGAGCAGATAGCAGCCTTGGATAAAAAGGGCAGGTGAAGAGGCAGATGCAGAGGAAGAGCAGCAAGATCTCTCTGCTGATCAGGGACCTTCTGTTAAAAAGGATCCTTCTGAAGAGAAAGTCTGCCTTACAGATATAACTGAATTACTGAGGCCATGAGTGCATAGTGGAGATGCAGGACAGAATATGGGTTCTGGTAGGTCAGGAGCTAATGGAGATGCTTCTGAAGTTAAAGAGGTCCTATGGAAGGTAACAGCAGAATCACGGCCAATTCAAGAAGAGGAGGACAATGAGGATCATGAGGATGAGGATGACATACAGTCAGCTAATGCACCCAGACAGGAAATTAAGCATGTAAGAAAAGATTACATTAGAGGAGGGAATAAACCAATTCTGACCTGGTTAGGGAGATGCTATGATACAGGTGCCCCTGCATTAGTGGTAGGGGACAAATCTGTGTCTCAGCTTGGAACCCTCTTGAAAGATACAGGAATTGGTAGACATCTAGGCAGGTGCCTTGGTAAAAGTTTCTCTGTATATAAGCATTTTACTGGCAGTTCTTATGAGGTACCCATCCAGACATGCTTTTCCGTGGAACCCTAAGCCTTGGAACACCGTGGATGAGAGAATTAAGCATTTGATAGAGTTTGCTCTAGGAGAAGTGATGTATGGAGACCATTGTACTCTGAATCCTGAGGAAATTCCTGTTGGAGCAGGTGTTGCCAAAAAGCTCATCAAACTTGCTCCTCCTAATTGTGCTACAATTCTGGCAAGCAGAATTGTGGCAAGAAATTATGGGGGAATGCCTCCTGCTATTGGCTATTTCACTGACCAAATGAAGCAATTGGAGGATAGTCTCACATGTATTTCTTTGGTCTCAGCCACTGAAACTCTGTCTGGAAAAAAATAAGAATTGCATGAAAGAGCTGAAGGAGGAATTTAAAACCTCCATATCCAAATTGGCCCAGGGAAATAATTCTAATTCTTCTTCCAGATGGATGCAAGTTTCAGCTGTTAGAAACAGATGTCAACCAAGGAGGTCATTCCAAAATAAGTCAAACAAAACCAGACAATAGAGGCAATCAAGTCGGAGTATTTGGATAACTCTGCGTTATCAGTTTGGTGAGAACATGAGTAGATGGGATTGTCAACCCACTTCTGATCTTTTCAAGAGATTAAGGGAACTTCAGAGTGGCAGAGCCTGAGTTACCAACATCAGAAGGGTAGCTGTCACTCCTCAGTTTCCCAGAAAAACTCTAATAGCTCCAACAGTGATTCCAATTCTGACACTAGATGATGTGCCAACTGCACTTGTGGTTGTATTCCCCCAAATTAGGGGTGCCCTGCCTCCTGCCAGGAAGAGGAGAGGGGTAATGGAGACAACAGAATCTATTGGAATGTGTACATTCAGTGGCCTGACACTTTAGAATTTCAGAAGTACAGGTCCTTGGTTGACACAGGAGCTCAGTGCACCATAATGCCATCAAATTATCAGGGATCAGAGCCTGTAACTATTCATTCTGGGAGTCACTGGTGGATCTCAAGAGTTGACTAAGATAGAAGTTGACATAAGTTTAACTGGGAAAGAGTGGAAGAAACATACTGTTGTGAAAGGACCTGATGCATCTTGTATTTTGGGAATTAATTTTCTGAGAGAAGGGCATTTCAAAGACCCTAAGGGTTACAAATGGGCTTTTGGAATACCAACTGCAGAAATTGATGGTGGAAAATTGAATTTGTCTATCAGACCTGAGTTTTCAGATGAATCTGCAGTTGTAGGGCAATATGAGAAAGAGGATGTGAAGTTGCTGGTTACTTCTCAAACTGTGCATCACAGACAGTACAGAACCAACCATGACTCTCTGGTGCCCATTCAAAACTTGATTTGTCAGTTGGAAAGTCGTAATGTTGTCAACGAGACTCATTCTCCTTTCAACAGTCCAGTGTGGCCTGTGCAGAAATAGAATAGACTGGCATCTGACAGTTGACTTCCATGGCCTGAATGAAGTAACTCCACTTATGAGAGCAGCTGTACCAGATACAATGGAAGTCCAGTATGAGCTGGAATCCAAAGAGGCCAAATGGCATGCTACCATAAACATTGTTAATGATTTCTTCTTTATTAACATAGAAGAGGAATGCAGGCCTCAGTTTGCCTTTACCTGCAGAGGAGTCCAATATATATTCAATCACTTGCCAGTGGGCAGGGTTCACGGTTCAAGCATTTGTCATGCAGTGATCCATCACGCTTTGGAGAAAGGTGAAGCTCCAGAGCACATCCAGTTCATAGACAGTATTATCATCTGGGGTAAAACTGCTGAAGAAGTCTTTGAGGAAGGTAACAAAATCATTGACATTCTCTTGAAAGCAGATTTTGCCATTAAGTGAGACAAGGTGATAGGACCTGCCAGAGAGATCCAGTTTCTGGGAGTGCAGTGGCAGGATGGTCGCCATCACATTCCAGTGGATGTCATAAACAGATTCTCTACCATGGCAAATACCATGAACAAGCAAGAAACTCTACATTTCTCAGGTACAGTGGGATTTTGGAGACTGCACATTCCTGGATACAGTCAGATTGTGAAGCCTCTGTATGATGTGACTCAAAAGAGGAACTGTTTTCAGTGGGGTCCTGAGTAACAAGCAGCCTTTGACCAGATAAAGCAAGAAGTAGTCCAAGAAATGGGCCTGGGACCTGTCTGAACTGTTCCAGACATTAAGAACATTTTGTACACAGCTGCAAGTGACAATGGTCCAACCTGGTGCCTGAAAAGAGCTTGTAGCCAGCTGGGAGTTGGTCTCTTCTCTCAGGCAACCAGTGGCAGAACAAGAGGACACAGTCTCAGGCTGAGCCAGGGAGGTGAGGAGAAAGTTCTTCCCAGAAAGAGTAACTGGCCATTGGAATGGGCTGCCTGGGGAGATGGTAGAGTCAATGTCCCTGGAGGTATTCAAAAAAGGACTGGATGTGGCAATTGGAGCCATGGATTAGCTGTCATGAGGTGATAGGCCTTACATAATAGGTTGGACACTGGGGTCTTTTCCAACCTGGTTGATTCTATGATTCTGTAATCTTAACAAATCTTCACCATGTGATTTCTGTCTATCTGTAGAAGAATTAGATACATTTTAAATATACTTGTTTTAGAGATATTTTTAATTATATAGAAAGGCTCCACCATAATGACTGTAGAAGTTGCATAGGGCTAACTAATAAGGATTTATGCCTTTCAGGTATGGTTATTATTATGTTTTATTAACAGTATAGAAAATAAAATGAATGAATAACGGGTGAGGAACTTGCAAGTAAACCCTAAAGCTGGAGACAATGTAAATACAAGAAAAGAGCAGTCCATATGGGAGGGAAAAAATAAAAGAGGTTCTACTTGCTTGCACAGGCTTTGTAACCTGCAGTCCTGTGTAATGCAAAGGAATTAGTAAGGTACACATCTTGCTGAAAAGATAGCCAGTTTACCATTTAAAATCACTGTTTTCCAAACAAGAATCTTCTAAAATAATTATAAGCTTCCAGAGACACATGGAAAACTGGGTATTATTCTCCTTTTCTTCTGTATTCTAAAGGCAAAATTTATTCACTACTGAGAGACAATGTTAATAGATGAGTGGCGAGCAACTGATGTCATTTACCTGGACCTGAGCAAAACCTTTGACACTGTCCCACACCACATTCTGGTCTCCAAACTGGTGAAACATGGATTTGATGGATAGACCACTAGATGGATAAAGAACTGGCTTGATGGCCACACCCAAAGAGTGGCTGTCAATGGGTCCATGTCCCAGTGGAGGCCAGTGACAAGTGACTGATCCCTGAGGGGATCAGTCCTGGGACCAGTCTTGTTCAACATCTTTGTTGGTGACATGGACAGTGGCATTAAGTGCACCCTCAGCAAGTTTGCTGATGACACCAAGCTGTGTGGTGCAGCAGACACACTGGAGGGAAGGGATGCCATCCAAAGGGATCTTGACTGGCTGGAGAGTTGGGCACAAGCCAACCTCATGAGGTACAAGACCAAATGCAGGGTCCTGCATCTGGGTCGAGGCAATGCCAGGCACAGCTCCAGGCTGGGCAGTGACTGGCTGGAAAGCATCCCTGAGGAGAGAGACTTGGGGGTGCTGGTGGATGAGAAGCTCAACATGAGCTCTCAATGTGCACTTGCAGCCCGGAAAGCCAATCAGATCCTGGGCTGCATCAAGAGAAGTGTGGCCAGCAGGTCAAGGGAGGTGATTCTCCCCCTCTACTCAGCTCTGGTGAGACCCAACCTGGAGTACTGTGTCCAGTTCTGGAGCCCCTATTACAAGAGGGATATGGATGTGCTGGAGCGTGTCCAGAGAAGGGTCACGAGGATGATCAGAGGGCTGGAGCACCTCTCCTAGGTGGACAGACTGAAGAAGTTGGGGCTGTTCAGTCTGGAGAAGAGAAGGCTCTGAGGTGCCCTAATTGTGGCCTTCTACTATCTGAAGGGGGCCTACAAGAAGGCTGGGGAGGGACTTCTCAGGATCTCTGGTGGTGATAGGATTAGGGGGAATGGAATGAAGCTGGAGATGGGGAGATTCAGGCTGGACATGAGGAGGAAGTTCTTCACCATGAGCGTGATGAAGCCCTGGAATGGGTTGTCCAAAGAGGTGATTGAGTCCCTGTCCCTGCAGGTGTTTAAGCCCAGGATGGATGAGGCTGTGGCCAGCCTGATCTAGTGTGGGGTGTCCCTGGCCATGGCAGGGGGGTTGGAAGTACATGATCCTTGTGCTCCCTTCCAACCCTGACTGATACTATGATACTACAAGTAGTGTTGTGATATATTTTGCCCATATGGAAGGCATTCCCTCAACTGAGAGACTTTTCACTAATGCCAGTGTGATGTATTGCAGAACAAAGCAATTGCCAACATGATAAATGTTGTGCAAATTATTTTCATTAATGTTTAGAGAAATGTTATATAGTGTCATATAATATTATATGGTCTAATATGGATATTAAATCCCTAGCCCACAGGATATGAGGCGAGTAGCTCACCCCTCAAACAGTGACTATTGAAGATTTTAGAGCTCTTAAATTCTTTGCAAAACTTAACTGTAAGCAGTTCTTCTCTCATATTAGTCAAATTTCTAGTAATTAAAAAATATTTTCCTTCCATTTGATCTGCTTCTTTTTTGTAATAACTGCATTAATCGTGGAAATTTGTTCCAGATGGCACTGTGGCACTGAGGTTAGTCAAGTAATATCACTTGCCCTGCAAACATCAGAAGTGCTCTGTTCTTTTTTCCGTTTTTCTTTTTTGCATTATTTAGTTATTCGTCTGTTGCTCTGAATAATTAAGATGTGTGAAAAATATAGCCATATAAGCAATAGTTCACAAACTACTGACTAACTCATTGATTACTGCTGCTTTGAAATATGACTACAATTTGTGCTGACACTTACAAGTAACATGATTTAGGGACAACACTTTCCCAATTAACATTATAATATATAAATTTATTTTCAAATCATATTACTATGTAAAACCTATTAAATAAGCAATAGAATTCCTATCACTAGTGCCCAGATATTTATGTTATAGAAATTCATGGTTATTTAAATATTTATAAAATGAGAGTTGAAAGAAGCACTTTTGAAAAGCAGTTAATAATGAACACACATCAAGGGAGCCATCATTATAATAGCAAAGTGCTTTGCTACTCCAATAACTTCATTGGTGCAGAAGCAGGCCATCAAATTTAATTAAAAGCAGTAAAAAAAAGAAAAAAAAAAACCTGAAAAATTGAACTGTAAAAGCCTATCCTTTGCAATCAGCTGAAGGCAAAGGGAGAGTGAGAGAAGGGAGAACTTTTGAAGTAGTAATAAATTGATGAGCCTTCCTGCCTGCAACTTGTAATTCCTTCTGTCAGTTTTTAGTATCGGTTAAACTAGATTAATAGAACACTGACTCACTATCTTAAACCATTATGCACAGTCCCTCTATTATGCATTTCCATGATAAGTGAAAGTTTGAGAGGGTCAACACTTTAATTTCCTTGCACATTTATTTCTCTGAAATAATTCTGACATATTTGCTGGAAACAGGCAAAGTCTTCAAACCAATTTGGAGACAGAAATAAACATTCTACATTTATCTGATTTTTTTGGTTCTTGCAGGGAGGTGTATTATCTTTTTTCTCTGCAAAGGCAGATGTCACCTGGAATGTGCAGTACTGGTATCTCCATCCGCCACTAGAGGTTACCATGGAGAAATGAAAGATAAGGTGACTCATTTGTAATATAATAGGGCTAGCAAATTTACTGCTACATAATATGTTCAGATTAATGTGGATATATGCAAACTGTACCACAAGGAAAAAAAAACAATTTACCCCAGATCATTTTATCTTTTATAGTAATGTGATTTAATGAAGCTAAAGCTTCCCTGCTGTGACCTTATTAGGTTTTCCAATATCAGGGGGAAATAGATTATGCTGAATCATAACAGAGCTCATGAAACAGCAGGAATTTTGAGGCAAAAGATCAGTTATATTGTAGTGGTCAATATAGAATTAAGAAAGGCAAAAGCCAAATAGATTCCAGGAAATAAACCAGTTGAAAGGAAAAGTAAACAGTGTTCTTGTCAATCAATGTTATGCAATACAGTTCTTAAAAGGGTTATTAAAGGCAGTATATTCTGAAGATGGAAATTTCCACTCCATCAGATGCTTTAGGAGAATTGATACTATTTTATGAACCAAAATAATGACAATAGGAAGTGTGAGCTTGAGAGACTGAATAAAATGTATAGTAACATACTTTATTACTTATTATTTAATAATGAACCAATCTTAACAAAATTAGAAGAAATTGTCTCAGTTAAGAAAAATGCAATTTATTGCCTGTTACTCAGTTTCCATTAGCTGTAAGAAACTGAAAGATAAATAATAATTCATTCATCACTCTCCACTCTAATTTATTCTCTTTCAGCAGCAATTAAGTGCCCTTGAGTTCAGGAAAAATCTATAAAAGATGCTCTTAAGATTTTTCATTCTTGCTGGAGTTCCCACTTAATTTCTATGTTGTTATGCTCAATTTTACATATCCTTTATATTAAAACGCTAGTTAAAAGAAAAGAAAAATTTAAGAAGAGACTAGAGTTCACTACCTGCATTTATAGTAAGACTCTTATTCAATGTATTGTGTAGGGAGATTTTCTTGGTTATTAAGCAAACCAATAGAAGATAGTGCTCATAGTAGAATTTCATGTACTGCTAATATGCAAAAGCCCTGCATGTTGTTAATAAATGTGAGCTGGTATTTTTGTTTGGTTTGGTTTATTTGAATTATTTTTGCATGGCTGTTAGTTAGGCAGAAAATATGTACATTATTCTCATAGTAGATTCTAAAAAAGTCTGTGGAAAGGACTTTGAACAAATTATTTACAATGAGTCTAGGGTACATCCTGTGCTCTAACAGATGCAGATAGATTTGTGAATGTTATGGTGCAGTCAGATGAGAGGATAATTGAAAGTCTTGGAAATAAATAGAGGAAATACATTAGGATAATTCACTAGATCTGAATAGTACTTACTATCTGAGGTACTCAGACAGAAGAGCTATTGCCTCAACCTGCTATGGCAGGAAATAAGTTGTTTTAGAGATTTCCTGAATATAACCAAGACAGAACTGAGTATTTGGCTGAGAAAACTACTTTAATTGTGTGTTTTTGAGGGAAATGGTAAGCAGTATAGTAAAGAAGGAAAAGCAAGAAAGAAAAGGAAAAGGGGGATAGCTACCACTGCAGGCCTGGGGCATCCCCTCAAGTCCATGTCATTGTCCAGGTCTGTGGGGGAACGTTCTGTCTATCTCCTTTTATCTGGCTGCCTCGTTGTACATTCATACTCTTCTGACAAACACAATTTTGCTTAACTGCACCCACCACCTGGTCATGGTGCACATGCTCAGTACCATCTCTGGGGCACTTCAGGGGGCTTCAGGGGGCTTCAAATCCCCTTGTCAGGCATGATTTCTCAGAAATCACTTTATTCAGAAAACAGGAATCCTCCAGTAATACAAGAAGCCTTTCCTCTTGTGGTTTGGTTGATATTAGCTTCATGGTCCGGTTGACATTAGCTTCGTGGTCCAGAGTGGTGCAGCAAGTTAAGACAAAAGGAGGAATCAGTCTCTCACAGCTGTCCAGCATGACACTAAACCAATCTTATTAACATCTACAAATATCAGAGTTGTGGGTGTCAAGAAGAAGGTGGCAGTCTCTTCTCATTGGTGCACTGTGACAGGACAAGGAATAACAGGTACAAACAGGAACAGAAGTGTCCACCTTAACATGAGAAGACACTTCTTTATGGTGAGAGTGATGGAGCACTGGGACAGAGCTGCCCAGAAAGGTTCTGGAGTCTTGTTCTCTGGAGACTTCCAAGTCTTTTCTGGATGCTTTTCTGTGCAGCCTGCCCTAGGTGTTCCTCATTTGGAAGGGATTTGGACTCAATGACCTCTAGCGGTCCCTTCCAATCCCTAATGTTCTGTTATTATGTGAAATATTTTCCAAGGTTGCTATATTTTTTTTTTAATTCTTACTGGCCCCATTATGAAGCAAACCACAGAGGGTATGAATGTCTCCATATGTCTGACATGTAAGTCAAGAGACTTGAGTTTTAAAGCAAGTAAAATGGGTGCAATATGCCAAATCATCTGTGTTTACACAGTCAGGAGGATCTCTGTTTCTCCATTTGACCAGCAGTATGATTTTTTTGAGTGCATCCTTAAAGAGAAAGTCATCCTAAGTATCCTTGCCTGCATCAGCAAAGTAGAGGTAGGTGAAGAAACCCTCTTCTGCCATGACTAACTGGAGCAGCCTTGGCTGCATCAGTGTCTGCAGTATTTCTAGAAGGTTATAAAGAAACAGTTTGAGAGAAGTTACTGTTGAATGTACTTTCCACACTGTTGAGAGGTCCTTGCTCTTATCACCAGAAGTTTATTTCAAGAAACATAAAGGTAGGCTGTGATGCACAAATATTATAGAATAGAATAGAATAGAATAGAATAGAATAGAATAGAATAGAATAGAATAGAATAGACCAGGTTGGAAGAGACCTTCAAGTTCATAGAGTCCAACACATCAACCAATCCAATCCACCTAAACAACTAAACCATGGCACCAAGCACTCCATCAAGTCTCCTCCGGAACGCCTCCAGTGATGGTGACTCCACCACCTCCCCAGGCAGCCCATTCCCATGGGAAATCACTCTCTCTGTATAGAACTTCTTCCTAACATCCAGCCTAAACCTCCCCTGGTGCAGCCTGAGACTATGTCCTCTTGTTCTGGTGCTGGCTGCCTGGGAGAAGAGGCCGACCTCTGCCTGTCTACAACCTCCCCTCAGGTAGTTGTATTGTCACATTTAGCCTGAAAAACAGAATGAAAGAAAGGAACTTTAAAGTTCCCTCACTTCATCACATAGTGGAATCTTAGACATCAATTTGGTATCCTTTGGCATGGAGAGGTCATACAAATGTCTTTTCAGGTGGTGCAAGCTAGAATATGAAAGCATAAAACATGATTACTGATACCATTCTGCTGTTTGGTTGGTTGTTTTTTTCCCAGCTCGATCAGTAGTTCCAAAAACCTGCCATTTTCTTATTACTGAAGTCTTAAAATAGTTTTGTAGTGGAATTTGAATGAAACAGAAGCATGTGATACTTATTATGACACATCGACTATGGAACATGAATTGACTATAGAACATTAATTCACTATACAAAATCTTAATTGTCAATACCTAGAAAAAGTATTTTGGTCTTCTTAAATTAATTTCATTCTGAAGCAGGTACTTTTTGTTAAGAATAAAACAACAGAGAACCTTGGAGATTTAAAAAAAAAAAAATAAAGTAAAAGATAATGGAGATTTGCTTTCTAGTAATATACCTTTGGGAAGTATATATAATTTAAAGGCTGTTGGAGTTTTTTGTGGTTTTTATTTTTTTAATATATAATTTGTTTTTTACTGTTCCTTCTCTCTTTTCTTCTTTAAATTAAAAGTTTTATACACAATTTTTAAATTCAGTTTATCTTCTTCCTCCAAGTCTCTGTAGTGCAAATCTGTGTCCAGAAGAGCAAGAAATCAATCAAATATAGATACAACTTACAGAGAACATGCTGACTATATCTCCCAGCTTTATTATCAGTGGGGTGCTGCCTCTACGACAATTAAATTGAATATTAGTTAACATTCTTTAAATAAAACAGCTTGTAAGTAACTTACCAGCCAGTGTGGTTTCGTTCTCTCTTTGATCTTGTGCTTAATCAAGGGAACTTCCTCTGTGGTAACTCAAAGCTAACGAAGTTTGGATCAGTCTCTTCAATGTGATTAAATTAAGAAATATCACCATGTCTAAGATTTGTTATATTAATGGGATTTTTATTTGACATTTTTCCATTTAAGTCACAAAAAGAAAAATAATTCATCATTTCCAAATTCTTTTTAAAGTGTCTGGGAATCAAACAGTCCTTTGAAAATCACTTATGTGCATATTTTAGGACTTTAAAGTTCATCAGTGTAGTAATAAGAATGCAGAGTGATAGAATTTTTTGCACTGCAATATCAAAACACTATACAGTATTCATAATTTAGTGAGAAAAGAATTAAAAAAAAGAATGTTAACCAAGTTACAAGGATAGTGGTTCCTGAAAGACGACCAGCTTGTTTCTAAATAGTTGGGACTCTATAAATACTAGCAAATCCTTGCTCCTCCCATTATAAGAAATATTTGACACATCAGTTAATACAAAATACAAAATTGTTTCCAGGCATCATGTTTCTATTTAACTCTGTAAATGTTGGGTTATTATAGCACCCTATATCCTGTTAAAGATTGTGTTACTTCAGTAGGAGGTACTAAGATTTCCAACTGAAAATTTTTCTGGTTATGTTGAGCTAGTCCTAAAGACTATAATTTTACCTGTACCTTTGAATTCTAATTTGAAACCTACATGTACTATGATTAATCTGCATGTATGTACTGTTTTATTACCACACATTGAAAATACATTGAAAAGGCTTCAGGTCACTAACTGGTCATTTCTACTGCTGCTGTCTTTACACTAACCACTATTAAACTTATTAGAAAGCATCAATTTTATATGTTGAAATAATTAGTGTGTCCTATTTCAATAAGGCTGACTCAATGCATGTCCAATTGTACAGATACACAGAACAGGATGCATTCTAAATTTTATCTAGGATATTTTAAAAACTATTTAAATTTGATTTGCAATTGCATTGTTATAACACATTAATAACCTAGGAATCAATTAAATTGACATATAATTTGGAGTATGTTTTTCAAAGGTTTATATAGAGAGAAGATGCACTTTTTCTTTACGGTAATACTAGATAAGAAATTATTACAGTTTTTTAGAACATTTAATGGAAACCTCATTGCTTCATTCTCTATATAGTCACTGAATAGTTTCAGAAAAGATGCAAAACCGTAAATTGTTGTGGGTTTTGTTCAAATGAAAGATCCAAACTATTTAATAAAAGTCTTATCAATAAACATAATTTTCTCAGCATGAAAATAAACAAATTTCCAATTTACACTATTATTAAAATACCTAAATATCTAGGATGATAACATCAGCAAATATTAATAAGTTTTTTTATGATTTTGGGTTGTATATTTTGGGGGGATGGGAGTGCGTAGGGAGGGAAATAATGAAGATTATCTGATGTTGTCATGGGTTGAGTTCAATCTGCTAATGATATTCAAACCTTGCTGCCTTCATGACAAGTTTCAAAATGAAAGTAGGGCTGGAGCAAAGTATCATGAGGCTTCAGATTCAGATTGTAACATGAGAGGCTACTTTTGGTTTCCAGTTTCTTTGGAGTATTGGTCTTTTACACTGGGCTGAGTGCTGCATGCTTGGGTAGGGGAACCATTTTATCCCTGGCTTCTGCTGTGGTTCTGCATTTTGCTGCTCTTTTCTGCAAACAGGCAAAGGTAACTGTACATAGTATTGTTTCCAGTAAAATTCTTTATCTGAACCCAGAGGGATTTGTGTGTGTGTGTGTGTTACTTTCTCTCCTGTCTGTGTTATGGGGAGAGGGGCTTGTGAGAGTGGGTTATGTTAACCCAGGACAGGTGTTTATTTTAATAAAATGTGTAGGTAGAATGCAATTGCAGCTATCATTGCTATTGCAGGAAAATGTTTGATTTTGTTAATGTATGTATGTTTCATTGTACTGGATATTATTTTCAAATTGAAAGACTTGCCTACTCGAGTACTGTGTCCAGTTCTGGGCCCCTCCGTTTAGGAAGGATGTTGACTTGCTGGAGCGTGTCCAGAAAAGGGCAACAAGGTTGGTGAGGGGCTTGGAGCACAAGCCCTATGAGGAGAGATTGAGGGAGCTGGGGTTGCTTAGTCTGGAGAGGAGGAGACTCAGGGGTGACCTCTACAACTACATGAAGGGGGGTTGTAGTGAGGTGGAGGTTGGTCTCTTCTCCCAGGCAACCAGTACCAGAACAAGAGGGCACAGTCTCAGGCTGCGTCAGGGGAGGTTTAGGCTGGAGGTTAGGAGGAAGTTTTACACAAAGAGAGTGATTGCCCTCTGGAATGGGCTGCCTGAGGAGGTGGTGGGGTCGCCGTCGCTGGGGATGTTCAGGGCGAGGCTTGACAGGATGCTTGGTTCCATGGTTTAGTTGATTGGGTAGTGTTGGATGATAGGTTTGACACAATGATCTTGAAGGTCTCTTCCAACCTGGTCTATTCTATTCTATTCTATTCTATTCCATTCTATTCTATTCTATTATGGAAGAGTGTAACATATAATTAGTTATACGTAAGAATTGTCTGTGCTCTCCCTGTTAAGAATTATAAACTACATGTGCAGGCTTTCTACTCTGCATTCCCAAATACTTGTTTCTTTCTAATCTAAAGTATCCCAAAGTATGCAATTTTACTCTGTAGTGAGGAGAGGAGATTTCCATGTTAGGAATAGTGGGAAAGAAGAAAGTATTCTTCAGCTGTATGGCAGAAAATTCTTGAAAGTGCTTGTTTCAAATCATTCTGCTATGGGTCTTCAGTTTTCAGTGTTGCCTGATACAAAGTTCATTTAAATCAAAAACACCTTTCAATTTGCCATTATCTATTCAGTCTTGAAATGTTCTTTTAATAAGCAGTGATTTGTTTTAGAGTACTTTAGAATTTTCTGTCTATACAGCTATTAAAAGTTTTCAGTTTCTACCTCTGTAGGATTTGGTAAATCAACACTTAGTATCAGATCAATCAAACCTCAACTTACACTAAGAATTTAAAATCATTTAAATAAACTTTAAATGTATTGAAGAATAATACCAATTAATTCTCAATGAAAATCCAAAGCTGTTAACACACAATGATGAGAGAGTAGTCATTCGCTATCATTGTCCTTCTAAAGATCCACTGCAAGGACAGCTGCATGAGATAAGCACATATAAGACCTTAGGGTAGAGTGGGAAAGGAATAGCTGACAACTACTTTAGAAAAATTGGTATTTTCAAAAGTCTGAGAGAGTTCTGCATTCATTAACTCCTATCTTTGAGAACATGTAGAGAACAGTCAGGGTTCCAGAAGACTGAAAATTGATTAATATATTTTCAGGCTTTTAAAAGGAGCAGCTGAAGAGTTATAGTCATGCCACAGTAACTCCAGTTTTCAGGAAAACACCTGGACCATTCTTAATACAAACTGTAGTTGCACAGCTGGAGGAAAACAGGTGGAAGGAAAGCAGAAAAGTTGAAATTATTCTAAGCTTATCATGTAAAACCAACCTGAATTCCCACATTAAAAATAAAAAAAGAAAAATGTGTATGTTAGTATCATTACTGTCCTAAGGCTTTTGTCATTGTCCTGTACGATACTTTCATAAGTTGGCAGCCTAAGTGAACATTTTATAAAAAATATACAAATGAAGAAGGTGATAAGGAAAAGCCAACATAGATTCACCAAGGGTAAGTTGTGTTTGACAAACCAGTTTGCCTTCTATGACAAGGTGGCACGCTCAGTTGGTGTGGAGTAGGTGGTGGATATTGTGTATCTGGATCTCTGCAAGGCTGTCAACATGATCTGCCACAGCCTCCTCCTTGAGAAACCGACATGCTATGGCCTAGACAAGTGCTCTGTGCAGTGGGTGAGGAACTGACCAACAGTCCATACCCAGAAGGTGGTAATAAATAGCTTTTTCTCAGACTAGCAACCTGCAACTACCGGGATCCTCCAGGGATTAATACTGGGCACAATGCTGTTTAGAATAGAGTAGAACAGAACAGAACAGAATAGAATAGAATAGAATAGAATAGAATAGAATAGAATAGAATAGAATAGAATAGAATAGAATAGAATTAACCAGGCTGGAAAAGACCTTCAAGATCATCAAGTCCAACCTATCACTCATCATTTGGACACTCACAAGTCCATGGGACCAGATGGGATCCACCCTAGGGTGCTGAGAGAGCTGGCAGATGAGCTGGCCAAGACACTCTCCATCATTTTCTTCCAGTCCTGGCTCACTGGAGAGGTCCCAGATGCCTGGAAACTGGCCAGTGTGGTCCCCATCCACAAGAAGGGTCAGATGGAGGAAGCTGGAAACTACAGGCCAGTCAGCCTGACCTCAGTGCCAGGGAAAGTGATGGAACAGATTATCCTGCTGGCAATAACTGCACACCTGAAGGATGGCCAAGGGCTCAGGTCCAGCCAACATGGATTTAGGAAGGGCAGGTCCTGCCTCTCCAACCTGATCTCCTTCTGTGATCAGGTGACCCGTCTGGTGGACGTGGGGAGGCCTGTGGATGTGGTCTACCTGGACTTCAGCAAGGTCTTTGACATTGTCCCCCGCAGTAAACTGCTGGCTAAGCTGTCAGCATGTGGCTCGGACAGCAACACTCTGCGCTGGGTTAGGAACTGGTTGGAGGGCCGAGCCCAGAGAATGGTGGTGAATGGTGCCACATCCAGCTGGCGCCCAGTCACCAGTGGTGTCCCCCAGGGATCAGTGCTGGGCCCCATCCTCTTTAACATCTTCATTGATGATCTGGATGAGCAGGTTGAGTCAGTCATCAGCAAGTTTGCAGATGACACCAAGTTAGGAGCAGATGTTGGTCAGTTAGAGGGTGGAAAGGCTCTGCAGAGGGACCTCGACCAACTGGACAGATGGGCAGAGTCCAATGGGATGGCATTTAACAAGTCCAAGTGCCGGGTGCTGCACTTTGGCCACGGCAACCCCGTGCAGAGCTACAGGCTGGGATCAGAGTGGCTGGAGAGCTCCCAAACAGAGAGGGACCTGGGGGTACTGATTGACAGCTGCCTAAACATGAGCCAGCAGTGTGCCCAGGTGGCCAAGAGAGCCAATAGCATCCTGGCCTGCATTAGAAATAGTGTGGCCAGCAGGAGCAGGGAGGTCATTGTGCCCCTGTACTCTGCATTAGTTAGGCCGCACCTTGAGTCCTGTGTCCAGTTCTGGGCCCCTCTGTTTAAGAAGGACATCAAGACACTTGAATGTGTCCAGAGAAGGGCAACAAGGCTGGTGAGATGCCTTGAGCACAAGCTCTGTGAGGAGAGGCTGAGGGAGCTGGGATTGTTTAGCCTGGAGAAGAGGAGGCTCATGGGTAACCTCATTGTTGTCTACAACTACCTGAAAGGTGGTTGTAGCCAGGAAGGGGTTGGTCTCTTCTCCCAGGCTACCAGCACCAGAACAAGGGGACACAGTCTCAAGCTGTGCCAGGGGAGGTTTAGACTCGATGTGAGGAGAAAGTTCTTCACTGAGCAAGTTGTTCGTCATTGGAATGGGCTGTCCAGGGAGGTGGTGGAGTCACCGTCCCTGGAGGTGTTCAAGAGGAGATTGGATGTGGCACTTGGTGCCATGGTCTAGTCATGAGATCTGTGGAAACTCGATGATCCTTGGGGGTCTCTTCCAACTTTAGTTATACTGTGATACTGTGATACTGTAACACCATCTAATCAACTAAACCATGGCACCAAGTGCCCCAGCCAGTCACTTCTTAAACACCTCCAGGGATGGTGACTCCACCGCCTCCCTGGGCAGCGCATTCCAATGGCCAATCACTCTTTCTGTGAAGAACTTCTTCCTAATATCCAGCGTAAGCTTCCCCTGGAACAGCTTGAGATTTGTAGGTGGTTGCCTGGAAGAAGAGACCAATCCCCACCTGGCTACAACCTATCTTCAGGTAGTTGTAGAGAATAATAAGGTTTCCACTGAGCCTCCTCTTCTCCAGGATAAGCAAGCACAGCTCCCTCAACCTCTCCTCATAGGCCTTGTGCTCCAAACCCCTCACCAGATTTGTTGACTTTTTCTCCAAAAAAGTTCCATCAACTCAATATCTCTCCTAAACTGAGGGGCTCAGAACTTGAGACAGTACTCAAGGTGTCACCTAACCAGTGCTGAGTACAGGGGCAGAATGACCTCCCTGCTCCTGCTCTCCACACTGTTCCTGATACAGGCCAGGATGTCATTGGCCTTCTTGGCCACCTGGGCACACTGCTGGCTAATGTTCAGCCTACTATCAACCAGTACCCCCAGGTACCTTTCTGCCTGGCTGCTCTCCAGGCACTCTGTCCCTAGCCTGTAGCACGGCATGGGGTTGTTGTGGACAATGTGTAGAACCTGGCACTTAGATCTGTGAAATCTCATACCATTGGACTCTGCCCATCTATCCAGCCTGTCAAGGTCCCCCTGCAGAGCTCTTCTACCCTCTAACAGAGCAACACCTGCCGCCAGCTTAGTGTCATCTGCAAGTCTAGTGACAATGGACTCAATGCCCTCATCCAGATCATCTGTAAAGATATTAAAGAGCATGGAACCCAACACTGGTCCCTGAGGGGACATCACTAGTGACTGGCTGCCAGCTGGATGTGGCACCATTCACCACCACTTTCTGGGCTCAGCCCTCCAGCCAGTTCCTAACCCAGTGCAGAGTGCTGCTGTCCAAGCCATGGGCTGACAGCTTGGCCAGGAGTTTGCTGTGGGGGACACTGTCGAAGGCCTTGCTGAAGTTCAGGTAGACTACATCCACAGCCTTCCCCACATCCACCAGGTGGGTCACCTGATCATAGAAGGAGATCAGGTTGGTCAGGCAGGACCTGCCCTTCCTAAATCCATGCTGGCTGGGCCTGATTCCTTGGCCATCCTGTAAGTGCTGTGTGATTGCACTCAAGACAATCTCTGCCATAATATTTCCTGGCACTGAGGTCAGGCTGATAGGCCTGTAGTTTGCAGGTTCATCCTTCCATCCCTTCTTGTGAATGGGTATCACATTGGCCAGTTTCCTGTCACCTGGGACATCTCTGGTGAGCCAGGACTGTTGTAAAATGATGGAGAGCAGCTTGGCCAGCTCATCTGCCAGCTCTCTCAGCACCCTTGGATGGATTCCACCCCGCCCCATCGGCTTGTGGGGATCCAAGTGGCTGAGCAGGACTCTAACTACTTCCTCCTGGATAACAGGGGGACTATGCTGCTCCCTGGCTCCATCTGCCAGCTCAGGAGGCCAGCTGTCTGGAAGACATTCTGTCCTGCTATTAAAATTTGAGTCAAAGGAAGTGCTAAGTACCTCTGCCTTTTCCTCATCTTTTTTTACAATGTTCCCCTCAGTGTCCACCAAGGAGTGGAGGTTGTCCTTGCCCGTCCTCTTGCTATTAATATATTTGTAAGAGGATTTTTTTTTGTCCTTCATAGCAGTGGCCAGTCTAAGGTCTACATAGGCTTTTGCCTCTCTAACTTTTTTTCCTGCATGACCTAGCAACATCCATAAACATTTCATGGGCAACATCTCCTTCCTTCCAGAGATGATACGCCCTCTATTTTTCTCTTAATTCATTTAGAAGTTCATTGCTCATCCAGGCTGGCCTTCTACCCCAGTGCCTCATCTTCCAGCACACTGGCACAGCCTCTTCCTGTGCCTTCAAGAATTCTTTCTTGAAGTAGGTCCAGCCCTCCTGGACACCTTTGGTTTTAAGGGCTGTTTCCCAAGATACCTTCTGAGTTAGTTCTTTAAGGAACCTGAAATCTACCCTCCAGAAGTCCAGAGTAGAGGTTTTGTTGCTGCCCCTCTTAGATTGACTGCATATTGAAAACTCAGTTATTGCATGGTCACTTGACCCCAGACAACCTCCAACCACCACATCTCCCAACAGCCCTTCTCTGCTTGTAAGTAGAAGGTCAAGCAAAGCCTTACACCTGGTAGGCTCATGAAGCAGCTGAGATAAGAAGCTATCCTCCATATACTTTAAGAACCTTCTAGCCTACCTCCTCTCTGCTGTGTAAAGTTCCCAGCAGATATCAGGCAGGTTAAAATCTCCCACAAGAACAAGGTCAGGCGATCTTGAGACAGCCTCTATCTGCCTACAGAATAATTCATCAACTTCTTCATCCTGGTTGGGTGGTCTCAACCAGCCTCCAACCAGGATGTCAGCCTTGTTGGCCTTCCCTCTAATTCTCACCCACAGGCACTCAAATTGATCATCCTTGATCTCTAGGTCCATGGCATCTAGAGCCCCCCTGATATACAGGGCCACCACTTGTAGTGGTTTGAGCCTTAGCTGGGAGTTAAAAGCCCAGATAGGGGAAAGGCTGAGAATCTCTCCCCCACTTACCCTCCTCCCCCCAAACGGGGGGGGGGGGGGGGAAGAGGGGGTAAGGAGCAAATCCACTAAACAATAATCTGGAGTTGGCTTGGAAGTAGAGAGGTGAAGAATTTTCTTTAAACTGTATACATATATATATATATATATATATGTATGTATAACAATAACAGGAAAGGTTCACAAGGGGCAAGGAACAAGGATGGATGGGAGGGGGACAAGAAAAAAATAATACAAAACCAGTCTTTTCTCTGAGGAGGTGTGGAGGCAGCAGGGAGAAGGATCAGGTCCAGCCATGTGGCTGAGGAGCAGGAGGGTAGCTGCAGTAGCTCTCATCCAGCAGAGGCAGGAGCCAAAAGGAGACCCAAGAGCTATGACGTCCTGCTTTTTTATATCCTAGCTGGGCAGGGAGGGGGCAGTGGAACAGACTCAGCTTCCTAGGGGAAAACGCCCCGCAGGGGAGGGTAAAGTACCCACAAGCCCTCCACCCAGCTTTATTTTCAGTAAAGGGCGTTAACCCACCACACCACTCCACCCCTTCTCCCTCACCTATGTCTCGGTCCGGAGAGGGAAGGAGACTAGTTCTTTTGAATATTCCCGTGCTGTGAAATTAATCGGCACAAACGAGGCCAAAATATCAACAGCTAGACTTTTTATTACATAAATAAAATGGAAATAAGAAGGGGAGAGGGAGAAGATAGAGAGGGAGAGAGAGAGAGAAGAGGAAAGGAATCATATTAACACACCCCTCACCCACCCCAAGACAGTTTGAGTCTGTGGAGGAAAGGTGCTGCATGAGGTGCTGGGTTTGTGCTGAGGCTTTGGCTGGAGATGCGATGTGATCCCTCTGGGCAGCCTGGGTCTGTAGAGAAAGGGTGCTGAGGCTTTGGCTGGAGAACAGATGAGGTCCCTCTGGGCAGCGTGGGTCAGCTCCATGAGTAGAGGACATGGAGAGAGGGTTCAGTCTGCTTCCTTCCTTCTCAGCGGCATGGTCCTTCTTCAGCGTTTTTCTCTCTGCGTTTTTCTTCCCTCCATTGCGGTTTTCTTCCTCTGCGGTTTTCTTCCTAACTGAGCCAGTAGTGGTCAAGTCTTTTATACAGTTTTTAGTCCTTAGGTATGTGTCCGAGCATTGTCCCTCAGGAATTCAGGAGCCAGGAAATCATAAGTATCCAGATATCGTTCCCCAGGAAGTCTTTCTGTGTATTCATGTGAGTTTGGACAGTGGTCTGGATGGAGGGGGGGGGGCCTCCGCCTCCTTCCTCTCCATCTCCCTGCCTACCCACTTATCACACATCAGGAGACAGGTGGAGAGTCCATTGACTCATCACCCTCCCTTCCTGGGGGTATCTGATAACTGTCTTGAAGGCGTGATGGCTGGGTCCTTGGGTCATTGTTATAGGCCAGCTGCAGTCCAGTGTTATCACGATGCAATGCAAGGTGATTTGCATCCAGGATTGGTACTGTCTGGGCAAGCAGCAAGTGATTTTATCTTTGTTGAGTCACACCAGGAGTAGACTCTTACTGTCTCTCCTGAAGATCCTGTTGCCCTCGATTACAGTACTCCAGTCACGTGAGTCATCCCACCATGTTTCTGTGATGGCAACTACATCATAACTTTTCTTCTGTAACAAGGTTTCCAACTCCTCTTGTTTGTTACCCATACTGCGTGCACTAGTGTACATGTACTTCAGCTGGGCTGCTGATTTCACCCATGACTCCAGCTTACCACCCCCAGACTCCTGCCTGGGGGGACTGGTTTCAACCCTTTCCCCTTCAAATGTAGTTTAAAGCCATGTCAGTGAATCCTGCAAACTCCCTTCCTAGAACCCTTTTCCCTTTGAGGGTATAGGCTATTGTCATGTGCTAGGTTCTTTCTCCCTCTCTTGGACAGACGTACTCCATCTGTTGCTAGCTGACCTGGTGCCACAGAAAATTCCCCGAGATCAACACCCCCAAAATTCTGTTGACATCACCAGCCTCTGAGCCACTTGTTAATTACACCTGCTTTCCTGTTCCTTTCAGTATTCCTTCCTGTAACTAAGGGTATTCATGAAAAAATTACCTGTGGCCCTGACCCCTCAACCAGTTTTCCCAGAGCCTTGAAGTCATTTTTGATTGCTTTTGGATCTCTGGTTTCAACCTCATTGCTCCCTACCTGCCTAACTATCAAGGTACAGTAATCAGAGGACTGAACCAGACTAGGTAGCTTTAGCCAGTTATTGGAATCAATACAGCTGATCAATATGATCTAGTATTGTCCTTTATTGTTCCAGTATTGCAGGCCTATGGCGCAGGCCTATGATGAACGCATGGCACAGTAAAGCATGGAAGGAGAGGATTCAGGACAGGCAGAAAAAGAAGTGCGTAGCAAGGAAACTGCTACAATTTATATAACTTTGGTGTGCCTTGTTGGCATGGACTCATTGGTTCCCTATGAGTGGCCACACATCACACTATTGTAGATTATTGGTCCAACTACGGATGACACATGAGGTTTGTTGATGCAGGTGCATGTCCTGTTGTCACAAGATAACTTGCTATGTTTCTAGCTACCAGCGTCTTGTTTTGGTTACAGTGCTGCAGGCACAGCACTGTTTTGGTACACTGGTAGCTGCCTCTGCACTTATGCTGAGCATGGCCTACCACCATGTCAGGCTCTAGGCCTGCACTGCCAGATTGCTCACGCTGCTCGTCACTGGCATTGCCACAGGCAGCCTTCTGGCAACATCTCTGACCCAGGCCCCAGGGAGGCAGCAGGCTTCCCTGTGGGAAAGATTTGGCCGACATATGGGGCCCTCTGTTCCGCTCAGGAGGGAATCACCAATAACAATTACCCTCCTTTTCTTTTAAGGTAACAAGTCCTGGTGCAGGGGGCAGACTGTTTTGATTAAGGCAACACCTCAGATGGTGTCTCTTCTGTCTTCTCATTCACCTCACTGTCAAATTCCAGCGCCCCATACTTGTTTTGCAAGGGCAGCTGGGTAGGTGAGGGGAGCCATGAGGGTTTTAATTCACCTCTCCTACAGGGACCTGTATCCATTTCCTGCTGCATCTTGGGTCACCTCCCTCTGCTAGGGTAGTCTGCAGAGACTGGTTCCTCAAATCCAACTCCCTTTCACATTCCCTTACAGTCCTAAGTCTAGGAACTTCTTCCTTCAGTTCAGCCACTAGATTAAGCAGATAATCAAGCTGCTCACATCTAATGCAGGTGTTATCTCCATTGGCCTCCATTTCAGGTGCCAGGCTCCAGCACTCTCTGCAGCCAGTAGCCTGGATACCTGCCTGCTTAAGTTCAACCTCAGTCTGGGTCAACACAGATCTTTTGAAAACAGCTTCGTGGTGAGTTACCACCCTGGCCAAGTGACCTAACTGGAGAACAATTCAGGAATGAGCCCATGTGACTCAGTACCTCCCTCCCTCTGGTGAAAACACTGCTGCTGCAGCAAGTCTCCTCTCACACTGTGCCAGCCTCTTGGGAGAGAAATAACTGGCTCAGGGGGTGGGGAACTGTTGTAGTTATATAAAATTATTGGCTGGAAATACGACAAAATATGAATATTATTTATTAAATATAAAAAATTGCTTTCCCAAGACAGTTTTATTCAGGTTCATTTGCCCGTTCAATGACAGGTTGATTACACACAGTAGAAGGCTAATAGTAGAGAAGGCTAATAGTAGAGTAACAGTCTAGAACCATCAGAACTTGGAATACAGAGGAACAAACTGGAATCTCCCTATGCGTGTGAAACTAAACAACAATACTGCCTCGAGTGGCATAGGCGAACCACCATCAAGTTCATAACAGAGCTAACTAAGAGGTAACAAGCTATAAACCTCAGAAATAACCAGGTAAAATAGCGTATTTTACTCACGAACCACCAAGTGGCTAACTACCAAACCCTTTGCTGAACAAAAAGATATTTGAGTTTGTAGTTATAGTCCAAAAGGCAGTATCCACAAATTTAGAGGAAATGAGAGAGTAGGCTGCTGTAGTGAAGGCCCAACTTTAGCACTACACCACTAAAACAAAAGAAGCTAATTGATCTGAAGATGGGAGCAAGTAAGGGGCTTGAATCCCATTAGCTAATGGGGGAGAGAGGTGAGAGAGTAATGAGCATGCAAGCTTTGAGTGTAACGAGCAATGAACATAGGAGGTCTTCCCCTATAAATTCCCTTTTTGAAAGCAGAACTGCCCAATGGCACATTAAATATTCAAATCCTGCCAATCAATTCAAAATATTTATGTGGCAAGTTAACTGCACACGCCTTCTCTCATGGCGTCTGACACATGCAGTCACCTCTCGGAAATGTGAGGCTCAGGGATCAGGTTCAGCTTCCACTCCTTTCCAGGCGGCCTTAATGGCACCTGCCTATTAGGCTCCTCAACCTCAATCTGGACCCTGTAACAGAGAGGGAGGAGAAAGGGGCAGTGGCTCAAAACAGATTTAGTTGTCTTGTTAATGCCTCGTCCAGGACAGGAATGTACCACTCCACACTGTGTGGTGCTTGGGTCCTGCCTTGGTGTGCTGCAGTTGCAGGTCACTAATTATTTAGACATTGTAAATAAGAGTACCCTGATGAAGTCACTAATGACACAAAAATAAGTGGGGAAGTTGACATCCCAAAAGTGACAGCTACCCTTAAGGAAAACCTTGATAGGCTGGTCGACTGGGCAAGAAGAAATGTTATGAAGTTAAATGAGGCCACATGTAGTCTTGCACCTGAGAACACATAACATCTTGAGATTTGTAGGTGGTTGCCTGGGAGAAGAGACCAGCCCCCACCTGGCCACAACCTCCCTTCAGGTAGTTGTAGAGAGCAATAAGGTCTCCCCTGAGCCTCGTCTTCTCCAAGCTAAGCAACTCCAGCTCCCTCAGCCTCTCCTCATAGGGCTTGTGTTCCAAATGCCTCACCAACTTTGTTGCCTTCTCTGCACACGTTCCAGCAAGTCAACATCTCTCCTAAACTGAGGGGCCCAGAACTCCACACAGGACTCAAGGTGTGGCCTAACCAGTGCAGTGTACAGGGGCAGAATGACCTCCCTGCTCCTGCTGGCCACACTGTTCCTGATACAGACCAGGATGCCATTGGCCCTCTTGGCCACTTGGGCACGCTGCAGCCTCATGTTCAGGCTACTATGGACCAGTACCCCCAGGTCCCTCTCTGCCTGGCCCCTCTCCAGCCACTCTGATCCCAGCCTGTAGCACTGCATGGGGTTGCTGTGGCCAATGTGCAGAACCCAGCACTTGGATGTGTTAAATCTCATACCGTTGGATTCTGTCCATCTGGTCAGCATGCCAAAGTGCCTCTGCAGAGCCTCTCTACCATCCAGCAGATAAACTCCTGCCCCCAGCTTGGTGTCATCTGCGAATTTACTGATGATGGACTCAATGCCCTCATCCAGATCATCAATAAAGATATTAAAAGTTCTGGAAATATATAGTAAGTTATAGCTGTCTTGATAGATGAGATACTGGCATAACTTTTGGATATTGATCTTTCATGAAAAGATGAGAGGCTTGGAAAGCTTAGAAAAGCACAAGAAAGAAATTTACAGTTCCGTGAAACTCTGAAAATTATAAATAATACAACCAGACTGAAACATCTACAGTTATATTATCCAGGAGAGGAGTTAGACAGGAACTGATAAGACTCTCCAACAGCCTACTAGTGTGATGCAAAAAGAGTAAGATTACAGGATCACAGGATATTATGGGTTGGAAGGAACATCCAGACATCATCGAGTCCAGCCCCAGAGCATTCTTCCTGTCCATAGTGGCTAGAAGAAATAATGAGATTGTATGTGAGATTTCACTTAGACAACAAATATAGCTTTAACAGTGGTTATATATCGTGCAGGTTGTAAAAACTCTACAAATTAAGACCAGTAATTAAAATATTTTAGAAGTACAGATTACATAATCATTTCTGTCCTGAGGGCAAAGTGTGTCTTAAGGAGACCTTTCCAGGTTTTTTTCTGCAATTTGTCCTATTAACTTGCATTTAAATAGGCTTTGTTCTTTCTCCTTCTTTAAAAGAAAAGCTTTTAGTTGCTAAAACAATTACATAATGCTATAATATTATCAAACAGTAAATTTGTGTAAATAATTCGAGGTTATTTTAACTCATCAAACAACCAGGCTTTCTTTTTTAGCCTGAGACTTTAAGATTGTCATTTACATTGTGACATATTTGCATGCATAATATATTAAAAGATAATGCATTTTGAATGAATGGGTCATGAAATGTATTTAATTTAATGCTAGACTACTTTCTGTAGCAGTTGTCATTTATTAATACACCAACTCTAAATAAATCTGCATATATCTGCAAGAGGAAGAAATTTTTGCAATTTTTTGGTTGCTAAATTGGAAAGAGTACTTATCCTTCAAAACTGCAAACTCATCCTTAAAAGACATTAATCAGCGCATTAGCCATCCATAGCAGACTTTTATGAAAAACACCGTACTAACCACACATTTGACAGACATGCTTCTTCAGGTAGAAATCTGTCTCCCTTGTTTAATTTATAATGAGTAAAGTACATGCATCAACAATCAGAAATTATTAAAGTCTGTAAAATCAGAAGCTGAACTTTTCATCTGGGTCTGCTCTTTATTTCTGAAAGAAGAATTAAAAAGGGAAATTATTGTTTCCAGGATATAGGCTGTAAAAATAAGCCATCAGAATAGGCCTTTCTTTAATAGTTCAGTATTGTGTTGACTATACTGTTTACAGGACAGAAGTTTTCCTGAGACAAGTTTTAATTCCTATTATGAAGACTGAATTCCCAGTAGTCAGAGGCAAATTATTTTCCATCTCTTTGGAAGAATACCTCAATCTGTTAAATGCAGATAATAATTTTCCTTTGCATATCTTTAGTTGCAATTTGTCCATGCTTTGTAATGGGTTGAGGTAGACCCCTTCCCCACCATGGGCAGAAATAACAACTCAGAAAACGGATTGCAAAAGTGATGGAAAGTTTAAATGGAAAGCTGTGAGTGTGCACAGAAAGCCAAAAGCACAGTGAGAAAAGAAACTCCAAAGCAGACCCAGAAACATCCCATCCCCACCTGAAGATGCACCCAAGACTCCCACGGCTCCTTCGTCCCCCCTTCCCTGCTGCTAGGCTACTCTCAGCTGGCCAGATCTGAGACTGCCCATCCCCCCGTGGCCTTGGGCCTAGCCAGGCCCATGGCTGGGAGACATCTCCCCCGGTTACTGGGTGGCGGAAAGGAAAGAAAGAGGAAGTGCCAGACCCTGCACTGGATCTTATAGCGGTGCAGAGAATTATGGTAGGAAATACCTGGTTTCCTGTGTCTGCCCACTGGGCTGGCCTTCTGGACACAGGAAGCACACCACCTAGCAGAAGGCACCGAGCCCAAACTGCTGCATGCTTTCATTTTGATATTTACCAGTCTAGCTGTAAATACAATACTGATCACTGGGTTAGTATCATGTTAATTTGATGGGCAGCCAGTAAGACAATATTATACTGTCTTCAGAAATTTTATGATAATCATAAATTGTTGTATCTTGACACCAGCTGAACAACCAGTTTGCAATATTTTCTAAACTAATTTACTTATAATATGGTATGTGTATAGTAACACCCCAAGAAACTCAGTATCTTCTATTTCCATTTTTATCTAGCTCAAAGGCATTCCTAGAACAGATCCTGTTTAGGGTCTGCACTGAAAGATAGCTGGATTTTAAAAGCTGACTTGTGTGTAAATCATGTGTTTCAACAGGCAACCTGGTAATTGTAAAACAACTTTATAGATACTATTCAAAACTAAATCAAAACAAACACAAAAACTTAATTCTTGCAAAAGTATCGATGTAATAACAGAATGGATTAAAAAAAGGTAAAACACTTGTCATGTGTTAAAGTACTTCATAGTGCTGTACTGATGTGAAAACTCTCATATGAGTTGTACATACTATAGGATAAGAACAGAGGAATCATTTCCAGGAGATAATAGTCTTGAGATATGCAGAAACAAATAAAATCATAAAAGTCACAGACAATGTATCCTTCAATAAGCTTTAAATTCAGCTCCTTTTACAGGCATTGAATGTTTTAAACAGTAACTTTGAATTTTAAATGGTAACTTTAAAGAACTATACGGAATAAATCTAAACTGAATTACTTTCCATGGAAATACAATTGTATAGAAATTCAGAATACTGAGTTTTATGCTGGTGTAGTTTCCTTTGCACATCTGTGTTAGATTTATTGTTTTTAACTTGTGAAAAAATATTCTTTACCTGATATCTACTAAATAGATTATATTTTTTTTTCCAAATTGGTCCTGTCCAACATTTCCTGAAATAAATATTTCAAAAAGGTTGATATTTATATATTAAATTTCAAAGCATAAGAAATGTAAAGAAAGCTGTTATGTTGGTGTACACTATTTCTATCATCTTGAAAAAAGTTTCGCAGCTCTCTCATGTGACATAACATGGCCTGATCAAATTCACTGCTTCATAAAGTGTTTCAAGGGCCAAAGTAAGTTGCATAGAGAAAGGATTTGGCAGACTTAAAAATATCTGCTTAAGAATATACAGATATGTGATCCAGGTTTATGTGGTAGTATCTTAATAATAAATTGCTGAACAAGGCTATTAACTGCAGTTCTCATGTAACTTTGCCCTAACCTGTGATTAAGCAATTACATCAGCTTTCCAAACTTCAGAGTAGCTTTGAGCAGCTACTATTTCTCTGTTTCTTCTTGTTAAGGAAAGGAAATTATGTTAAATTAGGCAGAAGACACACGTTCTGCAGCTGTCTCCGAGGCACATGCTGAATATTCAGTGTCTCACTAACATCAAATATCTTAATTCTTCTTAAAGATATTTCTATGGACTATGTGAGTACTCAAACACTTAGAAATATATACACTTGGAAATATGGGGATACAATCCTAGATTTTAAAAAGATCATGAAAGAGGCAATATTTGAAAAATGCCATGATGATTGCATTAGAATCAGAATTTATTGCACATTAGAGTATGATAGTATATTCTGACTTTTATTAAAAACATATCAATTTCTTAGTGATGATTTTGATTGAACATGTGTATTATAAACATCAATACATTGTATTTATAATTACTCACATGTATTATGGCAGCAGTGAGAGGTCCTATTTAAAATCAGTCACATGTGTGGTGGGTTGAAAGGAAAGGTCCAGCTTTCCCTCCCCCACTAAGAAGAAGTAAAGGGGGAAAAAAAAAAACAACTAGCCCAGCCGGTGAAGCGAAGGGAATGCTGTATTTACAAAAGCAGTTTTGGAACACAGGGAACTTATGTACACAAATATACAGAATTACAATATATACAGAAATATACAGCAAAGACACAAAACAGGAATAGGACCCCCTAACAGAGGGGGCTTCCCCCTGTACCCCCTTCACCCCACTACCTCCCGTCTTCTCCAAAGAGGAGTAGAAAGAGCAAAGGGGTGTTCACAAGATCAGAGGAAAGGCCTAAGTACAGGAGGGTTAGTTCTTATCTGTTATTTGGCCAGAAGCCTAGAAGCGGTCAGCTAGAAGGGAGGCGAAAGGAAGCGAAACTGAAACTGAACCAAAGTTCCAGCTGCTCTGGGTCTTAAGATCTTACTCCCCCATAATCCACCAATGAAATTCATTTATAATACAGTATATTTACAAACATTTAGCCAGAGTGCCCCTTCATTAAAGGCACAGCCTCAAATGGTCACAACATGTTTGTCCTAATTTGAGGCAGATCCTCCCTTGCCTCCTACCAGGGCAGAAAAAGAATGAGACTCAGGCAAATGGATTGCAGAAGTGATGGAAAATTTAAATGGAAAAGCAGTGAGTGCTTTACAGAGAGCTACAAGCACAGTGACAAAAGAGATCCCAAACCATACAGAGTCCCTTACAGCATTCACAGAAATCCTCCCAGCATTCCCTTTCTCCCTACCTGGGGGTATACCCAAAACCCCCAGGGCTCCTTCTTTCCCCTCTCCACTGTTAGGCTAATCTCAGCTGGACAGATCTGAGATTGCCCTTCCCCCTTCTCCTCCTGGCATTAGGCCTAGCCAGTTCCAAGAGGCCTTGAGACAACTCCCCTTCCATTACTAGATAGGGAGCATCTCCCACGGGAACAGTGAGGGAAGAAAGAGGAAGTGTGAGAACTTGTTGATAGATTTGTAGGGAGCAGGACATTATGGGAATGAAATACACAGCTTCCTGTGTCCACCCACTGCGCTGAACACCCGGGGCACCAGAGGTGCACCCCACGTGGCAGCAGCAGGAGGCACCCACCCTAAACTGCCACAATGCTGTATAGAACTAAAGCGTGATAACAATAAGCCCATACTGAAAGAAGTTGCATTTAAAATAAACACTGAATGAGGCCTATAGAAAACTGTAGAGGTATTATTTACTAAGGCATGTAGCAATAGAACAAGGGACCATGGTTTTAAATTAGAGAAGAATAGATGTAGGTTGGTGTCTCGGTCCGGAGAGGGAGAGACTCAATTTTTTTGAATATTCCCGTGCTGTGAGATTAGAGGCACAAACGAGGCCAAAATATCAACAGCTAGACTATTTATTACATAAACAAAGTGGAAATAAGAAGGGGAGGGGGAGAAAATAGAGAGGGAGAGAGAGAAGCGGGAAGGAATTAGTGAGAGAGAGAGAGAAGGAATAGGGAGAAGAAGGAGAAAGTAGGAAAGGGGTTATATTACCAATGGCCAGAGATGGAGAGGGGGTTTTCAGAGTCCAAGATCTGTCGTGTTGCCCCGTGATGTTTCCAGCGTGTGGTGCCGTCTTCTTTCTTCTGCCTTGACAGTGTCGCTCAGGTCTTTTTATACAGTTTTTTAGTCTTTAGGCAAGTGTCCAGGTGTTGGTCCCCAGGACATCATCCTGGGAAATCATCCTTAGGTAAGTATCCAGGTATTGTCCCCCATGAAATGGTTCCAGGAAATCACAAGTATCTGGGTATTGTTCCCCAGGAAGTCTTTCTGTGTATTCATGTGAGTTTGGGCAGCGGTCTGGATGGGGGTCCCTCTGCCTCCTCCCTCTCCATCTACCTGCCCACACACTCATTACACATCAGGAAACAGGTGGGGAGTCCATTGTCTCATCATCCTCCCTTCCTGGGGGTATCTGATAGCTGGAAATGATCTTGTCCTGAAGGCATGATGGCTGGGTCCATGGGCCATTGTTGTAGACCAGCTGCAGTCCGGTTATCCTTTGTTGGGGTACATCTTGATTCATGATGTAATCACAAGGTGATTTGCATCCAGGATTGGTAGACAGGATTCCTACAATTGGGCATTAGGAAGAAGTTCTCTACTATGAGGCTAGTGGAACACAGGAGCAGGTTGCCCAGGAAGGTGGTAGAGGCCCCATCCCTGGAGACATTCAAGGTTGTACTTGATGGGGCTCTAAGCAATCTGATGATCTAGATGGGGATGTCCCTGCTTACTGCAGAGGGTTTGCATTAGATGACGTCTCAAGGTCCCTTCCAACAATGTGCATTTTATGATTCTGTGATTGCAGGTGTGTGGTGGGCTGAAGTTTCCCCCCAGCATTTACAAGAACAGACCAACTCAGTTAGAAGCAAATGAAGCTGTATTTGCAAGCAAGAACTACACTCTACAATGGAATGCAATGAATATGAACAAAATATACAGTATTTACAATATTATACAGATAGTCACAATTAGCAAACAACACAAACCCTGCCCCAGTCAAAAAGACCAGGAAAGCCGTTCCACTGCCCCGCCCCGCCCTGTCTCAAAAGACAGAGGATCGGAGAGAGAAGCAGTGGGTCACACTTAGCCAAGGTCAGCTGAAACAGGTTATCTCTCCCAAGGGAAGCAAAACATACAGAGATCAGAAGAGAAGAGAAAAGAAGAAGAATTGTTATGGTACAGTTCCTCTTATTCCAGATACTTACCCAATGAATTTGTTTAGAATAATCTTTCGTTTTCCTTTTTACACGCAATAGTGATTTATTTATATTTTTCTACTTTTTCTGCTCAAAACCTGCACCTAAATTTTAAAGGCATAGCCTAAAACCACCACAAGGTGATAGAAAAGACAAAATATTTAGTAATATGGTTGTAAGCATAATAAAGACTGACTTTAAGAGGAATAGACTTGGTAAATAAATCAGTACCTTCAATTTGAGGCTTCATG
This sequence comes from Dryobates pubescens, assembly GCF_014839835.1. Taxonomy (NCBI): domain Eukaryota; kingdom Metazoa; phylum Chordata; class Aves; order Piciformes; family Picidae; genus Dryobates; species Dryobates pubescens. The sequence continues at coordinate 51,869,258 of NC_071657.1, forward strand.
ATCGTCCATCCTTCGGGTGTGATTATGAAAAGGCTTTTGGCAGCTTCTCAGTAATGGGCTATGTTACCTATGGATTCAGCTGCTTGCTTTCTTCATTATTCAGCCTCTTAAAAAAATAATCATTAAGAATTTTACAGAAATATGTTTGGACTAATCTTCCCTTACCAACTTGATATTGGCTGCTTGAATATGTGATATATAGGTAAATCATTATAATGTGAAAAAGATGTCCTGTGATGACATGGAAATAGAAGCAGCTTCTCAAAGAGCTCTTTATCAAGACACTGAGCTTGAAGAATGTGTTTAGTAAACTGCGCTCTCTTTTCTAGAGTGTATATTTCATGGGACATATATCCATGGGACAGCAATGTGCCCTTATGGCCAAGAAGGCCAATGGTATCCTGAGGTGCATTCAGAAGAGTGGGTCCAGCAGATCAAGGGAGGTTTTCCTCCCTCTTTACTCTGCCCTAGTGAAGCCCCACCTGGAATACTTCATCCAGTTCTGGGCTCCCTAGTTCAGGAAGGGACAGGGATCTACTTGTGAGAGTCCAAAGGAAGGCTACAAGGATGATTAAAGAACTGGAGCACATGCTTCATGAAGAAAGGCTTAGAGACCTTGGGCTGTTTAGTCTGGAGAAGATTTAATAAAGGTATATAAATATGTGAGGGCTGGGTGTCAGGAAAGAAGGAACAGCCTCTTCTCACTTGCACACTGTGATGGGACAAGGGGCCATGGAAAAAAAACTACAGCACAGGAAGTTCCACCTCAACATGGGGTAAAACTTCTTTATCGTAAGGGTCACAGAGTACTGGAACAGGCTTCCCAGAGAGCTTGTGGAGTCTCCTTCTCTGTAGACTTTCAAGATCCATCTGGATGTGTTCCTGTGTGACCTGTGCTAGATTCTATATCTCAAAGATCTTCAGAGATTCATTCCAAACCCTAACATCCTGTGTTCCTGCAATTCCCTTTGAGTAAATGAAAGCAAAATGACACCAAACAGCTAATGGAATGGGTTTGTTACATTGGAACTGGAACAGAGAGAAAATGGGAGGGAAAAGCAGTGGGAAAGATACATGTCAAAGAGAAAGGATCTCACCATTTCTCTGGCTTGAAAATCATGGTATTGTCACACGAGCAATTCCAAGTTTACTTGGTGGTGGTAGGAGAGCAGGGCTGTGTGACATGGCTTGTCTCCAAGTCGCAGGCAGTGGGGGAAGGAGGGAAATGACCATTGGAGCAGCCAGGCAGCTGTACAGGCTGCCTGCCGTGGTGTTCTCTAGGCAGACAGGCTGCAGTGCCAAGGTGCTGGGCCTAGCAGAGCCGCAGGGACTGCACGACTTCTTCCAGCCCCTTGTCCCCTCCTGATTTTCTGGAACTCCACCCGTTTGTTTGGTTTCCTCCTTGCCCAGCCCAGAAGGCAGGGCAACAGCGTGTGGTGTGCACACCCACCCTTCAGTAACACTATTTAAGACAATGAAAATACATTGGGTATGACACAATTTGTTTAGTTTTCCTCCATTGGGATAAACTAGAAAACATACAAAAGTACCAATTTTCAGAATGTAAGGTGGCCACAGAAAAGTCACTAATAATACCAAAAAAAGAAAAGTAACCAAACAAAACCCAACGTTTTTTCACTCTACTCTTTGCTAAAACAAAATGAAAACTGGCTCAAACTGACAATAATTTTTAATACTGTTACAACTAAATATAGTTTCAATAAAAATACAACTATAGTGCTGTTCCTGTTAAATCACACGAGTTTTTAATTTCGTTGCTTTTTCTACTCCATGCTACATGTGCATGTACTTCTTTGTTGTTGTTGTTTCTGTAAGATGCATTTAAGGATAGTTGATGAAAGGTTTTAACCTTTTAGGTAATAATCATTAACAGATTTCAAGTGACTGCAGAAACATGTTAAGTGAAATATAGGATTCCATTGCACTTCCTGGCTTCTGTTTTAATTAAACCAGTATTGTAAACAAAAACAAACAAATAAATAAATGTTTAAGAATCTAAGAACTGAAGACATTTGAGAAGTAAAGTGGATAAGCAGGCTCCCTGTTACATATGCAGCCACCTTGTAGATGCTGACTGAATGTCAACAAGTTGGTGTTTAATAGAGCTTTCAGTAAGTTTTTGCAAAAGTATTAGGAAAGATAAGAATATCCACAGCACTTGATACTGAGAATGAGGAGATTATTTGTAGTCTGGTAATTTTGTGAATAAAAAGTGGCTAAACATAACACATTCTGTAATCAGTTTTGCTGAAAAAAAAAAGTAATATAATTAACCATTCAAACATAGAATTTAATTTGGCGGATTGGTTACAGTTCTTAGCGCCTGTTAGAATTATCTATTGAGTTTGTGATTACTAAGACAACTAGCTATAGCCATACACAGAAGATCACCCAGAATCAATTTTGCAGGTTCTAGCAGCTCCAGTCACAGACAAGTAGGCAAATGCAAATCAAATGTTGTCCTTTGGAAATAAATATAAAATGAAAATATAGTTTTGCATTTTAAATACCTGATGGTAGATCATGACATTATCATAGTGTTTCATTCTCCTGTGTCCTAGATATAAAAAAAACTAAAAAAAGAAGAAAGGATGATCAAAACATTTCTATAGGAACTAATAAGAGAACAAATATGCTACAACATTCAATTTGAAAATAAAATAAATTAAGAAATTATTATATAAATTTACATAGATGCATGAGACATGGAAAATGTACTGTTAATAACTACCTTTAGTCATATAAATGACAGATTTTATTTTATTTTGTGAGAGAGTATTTTTAAATTTTATTTATATAATATGCTATTCAATTGTGGAACTCACTACCACATCATACTATGGAAGCTGAAATCATAAATGTATTGAAACAGCTTTAGGCAGCTCAAACAAAAGGCTTTGAAGTGAGCCTTGTAATTTTTAAAGTATGAGAATAGGAAAAGGACAACATTTCAAACTGCCAGTCAGACTTCATAACAAAAATGGAAATACCACTCTTAGTATTGGTACTGGATGTGTCCAACCTATTCTGGAAAACAAGGAATTTTAGAAGTCTGGACATAGGCTCTTAAATGGCAAGTGTCAAAGCCAGTTTGTGTTCCTGCACTCATTTTCTTCTTCCTATACAGTGAATAGGTATTATTTGCATAATTGTGATTCAAAGTGAATAAATATATTTCAAAAGGAGGCGAACAATCCTAAAAGAGAGAATGATAAACTGATCCCAGAGGAGTACCCAACCATCCACAAACAAAGGAGAGACCAAATCAAGAAGAGTCAGAGTCAAAAATTATACATGAAATAGAGGTTGCAGTGAGAGCCCAAGATCTCACAGAAGGTTCATCTATAATTCAACTAAAGGGAGATTCAAATAATTCAAATAAAGAGAGAATGATGCTCAGTTTTTGATAAAAATCTGTGTTTTTTTAAAAACACAGAGATATAAGAGGGTGCAGGACATCCTGCTTTGAGCAACTAATAGATACTTGTTAATTTCTGAGTTTCACATTCAATATACAATGACGTTTTCTGTTACTTCAGAGTAATGTTATTTTTCCAGAGTTTTCCACCTTCTCAAACAGTACATAGCCACTGAAGGCTGTTGGGTTTGTGCTTATTTATGGTATCTCAGGATGTCCCCAGTTTCTGTGTACCCTGGCTGCGCTTCAAGGAGGCCAGCTGCACTTTTCAAGGATGTTTCTGGTTCACATGCCTTGTCCTCAAGCTTACAGTTCTAGGCTGGCAGGATTTTGTCTGTCAGTATTTTTCACAAGACAGTTTCTTCTGCTCAGTAATTTTTGCTGTCTAACCAGGCCATATTTATGACTGCTCACATGAACACATAAAGGTATTTTTATCTATATGCTTGAAGATCAGCTGGAATATGTTCAGCTGGAAGTTAATTTCAAGTAGCTCAGTAGATTAGTGACAAAGGGAGGTCATTAAAGTTCTTCTCTCTGATCCTAATCAAGAGAGAATGTGTTCTAGAAGATCAGATTGTCTTGGGCAGGGCAGTGAGTAAACCAACATGATAAGCAAGTGATGCAGGTTCTACTTAAATAATACTCCATGAAAGCTAAATTTTCTCCAGTCTTCATTGTCTTTGGCCATGGGAGATTAAGTTGTGAAGGAAATTCTGAGAATGTCAGGTGAACTGAAAGAACTTATCTGAGATGGGCTGTCTCAGTCCAGAAGCTGGGAATGAAACACAATCCTTTTTAAAACATTCCCATATGTGAAATTAAGGCAGAAATTAGGTCAAATATTAGAAGATAGGGTATTTATTAAAGAATAAAGTAAGCAAAACACAGTAAGGGAGAAAAGGGAGAGAGAGGAAAAATTGGAGAAAGAGATAGAGCAGGAAAGGAATTATATTATCACTCTGTCTTCAGCCAGAGGAGGTCCAAGGACGGTGCTACTTAATCACTTCTTTGGCTTGGAGGAGAGGAGATGGAGAGGGGTCTGAGTGAGTTCCATGATGGTTTACCCTCCTCTGAGCAGCCTCCAGTTTGTAGTGGTTTTTTTTCAGGGGAGTTCTTACCCTCTTTCAGCAGGCAAAATACTTAGGGCTTGTATCCAGTTTATTTATCACAACTCCCCTCACCATAATCACATTATAATATATATATGTCTTCCAGGTGTTAATTCCAGAGGGTTTTCTGTGTGCTTGCAGGAGTCAGGCACCAGAGAGGGCCACCATCCCCAACTTTGCCTCCCACCTGCTCACACACCCCTGGGCTTATCAAGCCAGAATATGTTCTGTTGCACATTCCCGGGGGTCATTCCACCATCACCCTGCCAGTGGGCAGCAGTTGTCAAAGATGGCTCTGGGCAGAGATGATCTTATCTTTGTTGAGACATTCCTCTGTTCTTGATGCAATCACCTCCCATGATGATTTGCATCCAGACACTCTCAAAAGTGGGAATATGAAAAACTGGAGCTATAAATACATGGAAATGTAAGGTGGAGTTTGGTTCAATGACTGCTATGAGCTCAAAACAGTAACACTGTATCAAACTTCACAATCTGTCTGAATTTGTGGTTGTTGTCCCTTTTCCCTTTTTTCTTTCCAGTACATCTGTCCAGCTACATAAAAAGTATACATTTAGCAGTGGGGAGGAAAAGCCTGTCTTGCCAAAATAGAAGTCGGGATTGTGCACCATATACTTAATTTTTTTTTTGCCTGTTCAATCCCTAGAATAAAAATACTGCTCCTTTCAGATTTTCATCAGTCTCTTCCATGACTCTTTGTTGACCCTGCACCTTTTTCACTTTTTGCACCTTCTAAATAGTTCTTGAAGTTGTCTCATATGCTCTCCATATTCTTTGCTGCAGTCTTTCTTTACCTTTCTTTGATTTTAGTACAGAAATAGTGGAAGAGGACAGTAGCAGAAAGGGACAAGGAAGTCTGTGGATCTGCTTAGATCCTGGAACTTACATTGTTTTCTGCCCTGTCATGTACACACATGTGATATCATGTTGTCATAATAGTCTCACTGTCAGCTGTCCTTGAGTGGCTTTGAGTAAAGATGTCCATCCCAGAATAGGTGCACGGAAAGATAATAAAGGCTAGAGATGTAGTCTGTTGTTTTTTTGGTTTTTTTCCAAACCAATCTATTTGTATGCACATATGGATTAAATTACTCCTTTTCTTTCACTAATAGCTTGCCTACTTAAGTTTTTCATCCTGTTTTCCACTCTGTGCAGATCACTGTTATTAGCCAGACAGAAGAGAAAATAATAGTATATTTTAAATGAACCTTCTCACAAAATACTACATGTACAAGCTTGTATGTAGAATTCATGAAACCTAAAAAATGTTTCTCTTGCTCCCTGACAGGTGAAGAGAAGGGAGAAAAATAAAGAATTAAAATATTGGTAACTCTTTGCTTTATTGAAGTCTTTGTGCCAAGAGGGAGGTGATATAAGAAAGCTCTGTTCCAGACATCATTGTGATAAACACAACGTGGATGTGCTTCTAACATTACTTTAAGGTCATGAAACAATTATGGAAAGGGCAAAAGTTTACCTTAAAGTGGATGAAGGTTATTTCTTGTGATATGAGACATGCATGCTTCTCTAAGCAGGGCATTTAATTTTTTGCAATAACTTATCATAATGTTTGCCTTGAGAGTGCATGGAGGACAGTTTCTTATCCCAGGTGCTGCGCAAGCCTACCGGGGTAAGGCTATGCTTGACCTCCGCTTCACCAACAGGGAAGGGTTAGAGAGTGTTTAGGGGCTAGTGACCATGAGATAATTGAATTTTCAGTACTCAGTCAAGCTAAGAGGGGCAGCAAGAAGATCTCCACTCTGGACTTCCGGAGGGCGAACTTCAGGTTACTCAAGGAACTAACTCACAAGGTTCCTTGGGAAACAGCCCTTAGAAACAAAGGGGTCCAGGAGAGCTGGACCTACTTCAAGGAAGAACTGTAGAAGGCTCAGGAACAGGCTGTGCCAGTGTCCCAGAAGATGAGCCGGGGGCAGACGGCCAGCCTGGATGGGTAATGAACTTCTAATAGAACTAAGGGAAAAAAAGAGGGTGTATCATCTTTGGAAGAAAGGGGAGGCAACACATGGAAGGTTTAAGGATATTGATAGGTGTGGTGGTTTGAAAGGAAAGGCTCTGCTTTCCCTCCCCCACTGAGAAAGAGACCACGGCTAAACCCAGTCGGAGAAATGAGATTATATTTTACAAGGAAACAGATTCTATGTAACACAACAAATACAGGTATTTTACAATATATACAGGAATATACAGCAAATGAACTCAACCAGAAACCAGACCCCCCACAGAGGGGGCTTCCCCCTGTGCCCCCTTCACCCCCCTACCTCCCTTCTCCTCCAAATGAGGTAGAAAAGAGATGTGGACAGTTAACAGGGCAGGAAAGGAAGAAAGACCTGGCACAGGGAGTTAGTATCTTATCTTAGTTGGCCAGAATCCCAGAAGCAGATCCAGCCGAGAGGGACAGCGAAGGAAGGAAGACTGAGAGAAAGTTCCCAGCTCCCCTGGGTCCAATCTCACCTCCCACAATTCTACCAATGAAATTCGTTTAGAATACCAAAATATTTTACAAACATTTAGCCAGTGTGCCCCTTTCTTAAAGGCACAGTGTCAAACGGTCACAGAAGGTCATGTAGGAAGAAAATTAGGGAGGCAAAAGCACATTTGGGGCTTAGACTGGCCTCTGCTGTGAAGGGCAACAAAAAGTCCTTCTATAAATACAATAATAGGAAGAGAAGGGGCAAGGACAGCCTCCACTCCTTGGTGGACATGGAGGGGAATGTTGTAACAAAGGATGAGGAAAAGGCAGAGGTACTTAACACCTTCTTTGCCTCAATTTTTACTGGCAGGACAGAACATCTTCTAGAGATCTGGCCTGCAGAGCTGGCAGAAGGAGCCAGGGAGCAGCATAGTTTTCCTCTGTTCCAGTAGGAGGGGGTAATTAGAGATCTTCTCAGCCTCTTGGATCCCCACAAGTCCATGGAACCAGATGGGATCCATCCTAGGGTTCTGAAAGAGCTGGCAGATGATCTGGCCAAGCCACTCTCCATCATTTTTCAACAGTCCTGGCTCACCAGAGATGTCCCAGAAGACTGGAAGCTGGCCAACGTGGTGCCCATCCACAAGAAGGGCCAGTTGGATGAGTAAGGGAATTATATGCCTGTCAGTCTGACCTCAGTGCCAGGAAAGATTGTGGAACAGGTCATCTTGAGTGCAATCACACAGCACTTAGAGGATGGCCAAGGGATCAGGCCCAGCCAGCATGGATTTAGGAAGGGCAAGTCCTGCCTGACCAACCTGATCTCCTTCTATGATCAGGTGACCCACCTGGTGGACGTGGGGAGGACTGTGGATGTAGTCTACCTGGACTATGCCTTTGACACCGTCTGCCATAGCCAACTCCTGGCCAAGCTGTCACCCCATGGCTTGGACAGGAGGACACTGCTTTGGGTTAGGAACTGGCTGGAGGGCCAAGCCCACAGAGTAGTGGTGAATGGTGCCACATCCAACTGGCAGCCAGTCAGTAGTGGTGTGCCCCAAGGATCAGTGCTGGGCCCCATGCTCTTTAGCATTCCTATTGATGATCTGGATGAGGGCATTGAGTCCACCATCAGTAAATTTGTGGAGGACACCAAGCTGGGGGCAGGTGTTGATCTGCTGGAGAGTAGAGAGGCCTTGCAGAGGGACTTTGACAGGCTGGACAGATGGGCAGAGTCCAGTGGCATGAGATTTAACACATCCAAGTGCCGGGTTCTGCACACTGGCCACAACAACCCCATGCAGTGCTACAGGCTGGGGTCAGAGTGGCTGGAGAGCAGCCAGGTAGAGAGGGACCTGGGGGTGCTGGTTGATGGTAGGCTGAACATGAGCCTGCAGTGTGCCCAGGCAGCCAGGAGGGCCAATGGCATCCTGGTCTGCATCAGGAACAGTGTGGCCAGCAGGAGCAGGGAGGTCATTCTGCCCCTGTATACTGCACTGGTTAAGCCGCACCTCGAGTACTGTGTCCAGATCTGGGCCCCTCAGTTTAGGAAGGACTTTGACTTACTGGAGCGTGTCCAGAGAAGGGCAACAAAGTTGGTGAGGCATTTGGAACACAAGCCCTATGAGGAGAGGCTGAGGGAGCTGGAGTTGCTTAGTCTGGAGAGTAGGAGGCTCAGGGTGACCTTATCGCTCTCTACAACTACCTGACGGGGGGTTGTAGTTAGGAAGATGTTGGTCTCTTCTCCCAGGCAACCAGTACCAGAACAAGAGGACAGTCTCAGGCTGTGCCAGGGGAGGTTTAGGCTGGGTGTTAGGAAGAAGTTCTATACAGAGAGAGTGATTGCCCATTGGAATGGGCTGCCTGAGGAGGTGGTGGAGTCACCATCACTGGAGGTGTTCAGGAGGAGACTTGATGGGGTGCTTGGTGCCATGGTTTAGTTGTTTAGTTGGGTTGGATTAGTTGATGGGTTGGACGTGATGATCTTGAAGGTCTCTTCCAACCTGGTCTATTCTATTCCATTCTATTCTATTCTATTCTATTCTATTCTATTCTATTCTATTCTATTCTATTCTATTCTATTCTATTTACACCCTTTGAACATTAATTTAACTGAGCTGATTGTGTAAAGCATTTGATAAAGAAGGCATGAGGTGATCCTTGTTTGTGAACAAACTTTTTGCAAATTTATTTTAAACACACCTGAGCCTAAACAAAATCACAAAGCTAAAGTGGACATTCTATTTACTAAACGTATGGGACAAATATTTGCATTATTGTAGGTATTCTGAAAAAGTTCCTAAAATACGAAGTCATAGGCTGAAAGCTATAATTGCATATGATTATTTTTATTTTTGTTAGAAACATTATTCTCTAACTGTACCGTATTCCTTTTATGGCTGACTTCTTGGAGGGTCTGAATGCTGTCCTACTAATAATTAAATTGTTTCCACGTCTGTGTTATAATTTCAACTTATTGGCTGTTTTGAGGCAGAAATGTCTAAAGCAATGTGGAAAGCAGAAAATGTATAGCTTCACTTTTATCCTTAGAGGAAATTCAGAGGTAGCAAAATTCCCACAAATGAGAAGATATCAGTTTTGATGCTTATATATTCATATAGAAAAACTAAGCTGTAAATAATTAATTTGATTGGCTGTTTGAAATAATAAAAATCAAATATGTGTTTGTCTCTTAAAAGACACTGAAAAATACAAAAATAGTTCTTTAATATTGACATTGTAGACCCACAAACCTTGGTATTATTTTACACAAAATCTGTCACTTTTATTAATCAAAACAAAAATTCAACTATTCAGTGATCTGCTGAAGGATGAAATTGTTAGTTTCATTGTACTCACCAAATTTCACGATCTCACTATTTGTCCCCAGAAATTGTTTATAGGTGCTGAATTTCAAAATCGATGCTGATTAATTAAAAAAAAAAAATCTATAATTTTAGTTTAGTATTTTGGAAAAAGAAATCAAATTAATGTATTTATATCTCCTCTATGCTAAATGACATCATCTAGATAATTTCATATAATTCTTCCACTTTAAATTTTGTTTTTTGAAGTACATATATTCCAATGGAACTGTGAATCTGTCTTTATATTCAAAAGGCTAGAACCACAAGCCTGTTATCTATCTTGTTTTTAGCTAACAAAATGTGACAAGCAGACCTTTCAGTTTCCCATCTGTCATTTTAGGAGGAAGATACTACTTGTACCCACTTGTCACACAGCCAGGTGAAAAATAAGCATTCAATTACAGAGAAAGTAACAATTACCACATTTGTCAGTGAGTTTGGAGTACTGTAATATTTATTTTGTTTTGGTGAAAAAGCAAGTGTGCAAAATTTGGCCTTATTTAAAAACAAGTGCATCTTGTAGTATTGTGAAAAGAAGTTGAAAGCTTCATGTGACTTATTTTCTAGATTTTATTTTTACTGGTGCAAAATATGTAAAATATACTATGTTTTGATTCTCAAAGCGTCCAATAAGCAGTACATAAATCTCATCAAAGTACAGGGAGGGAAATTTTGAGGCGCTTTAAGTCACCATTAAGACTTCATTTAAGGGGCAAGTTCTCCAATAGAAGATTTAAAACCATCTACTTTCTCATATGGTGATCACGCACAATTGTGTCTGCCTATGTCATAAAGATATTATGAATAGACAGCTTTAGCTGAGCTGTCTGAGGAAACTTACCCTACATCAAGACAAAGTAATTTAATTTGTCCTGTTTATTACATTTATGCTTCAGAGACTTTGAAGACCTCAACAACAGGCACTGCAAAAAACAAGTACATAGTACAGAGAGAAAAGAAAAAAATTGAGAAAAAAAATACTTAGAAATCTCTTCTCCTAGAATTTGTCAAATATCAAAAGGTTTTGGTGTGGTTTTGGTTGGTTGTTTTTTGGTTTGGTTTGGTTTGGGTTGGGTTGGGTTTTTTGAGGCTCTAGTATTAGATGCAAGAGCATTTTCCATGTATATTATACCTTGGAGACAATTACCAGTACAATGAAATTCATAATAATATGTATCCATAACTATATTTATACCTTGACAATCTAGAAAATTCTGAATTAAGTAATTCTGTAAAATTATTTATATTGCTTCTGAAATAATTTTTTAAATTATACAAATTATTTCCTCTGAGGAGGTGATGGAAGGCACCTTCCAAATGTAACAAACTGGCTTTTTTTACTATTGGAAAATAGAGGTAAAAATGTAACATAGTAGTACATACACTGTGCTTTCATTCATAGAACTGTGTAATCAAAAAATCACTGCCAAGTCATTGCTTAGCAGATGACACCAAGGTGGGTAACTCCCCTCAGTGGTAACCCCTCTCAGGAACACACCCCTGCCAGGACCCCCCAGAAAAGCCACTAACTGCTCCTTTTGCAGCTTGCAGGACCCACAGGTTTCTCGGCACTCAACTGAGACCGGCTCCTGCCGTTTTTCCAGGTGACAACTCCTGCATAACATGTGAGCAGACTGACTATCTGCTTAACCTAGTGGCCAGGCTGAAGGACCAGGTTGCTAGACTTAGAGCTGTAAGAGATTGTAGAAGGGTGACGGACCTGAGTAACCAGGCTCTGCAGGCCCCCCAGGCAGAGGCTGGTTATCCAAAAAGCAGAGGGGAATGGACACAAGTTCCTCTCAAAAGACACAAAGTTAAACCTCCTTGCCTCCCATCACCTTCCCCACTGCCCTTGGAAAACAAGTACAGGGCATTGAAGGTCGAGGGTGAGGTGTTTCTGATGGAGGACACACCATGTGGGGTTTTCCCTGAGGCAAAACAACCTAAGGCAAGTCAGTCTAAGGTTAAACAACCTAAGGCAAAGCAGCCTAAGGTTAAACAGCCTTCCCCTGGCATCAGGACCTGCTCCCTCAAGAAAAAGAGGAGAGTAATTGTCATTGGTGATTCCCTCCTGAGGGGAACAGAAGGCCCCATATGTCGGCCAGACCCTATTCACAGGGAATTTTGTTGCCTCCCTGGAGCTAGGGTCAAGGATGTTACCAGAAGGATGCCCAGTTTGGTGCAGCCCTCTGACTACTACCCCTTACTAGTTATGCAGTTAGGGAATGATGATGTTGCAACCAGAACTCCCAGGGCTATCAAGAATGACTTTAGGGCCCTGAGGGAATCTTGTTGAGGGGTCAGGTGCACAAATAATATTCTCATCTATGCCCTTAGTTGCAGGAGGGAATACCATAAGGAAAAGGTCAGCAGCCATAGTCAACAAGTGGCTTAGAGGCTGGTGTAGTCAAAAGAATTTCGGGTTTTTCGATCTTGAAAAACTTTCTACTGCACCAGGTCAGCTGGCAACAGATGGAGCACATCTGTCCCAGAGGAGGGGAAAGATCAGAGTGTATGCAAATGGCCTATCCCTCAAAGGGAAAAAGATTCTAGGAAGGCAATTGGCAGGTCTCATAGATAGGGCTTTAAACTAGATTCAAAGGGGGAAGGGGCTGAAACCAGTCCCCCCAGGCAGGAGTCTGGGGGTGATAAGCTTGAGCCAGAGGTGAAACCAGCAGCCCAGCTGCAGTGCATGTACACTAATGCACGAAGTATGGGTAACAAACAAGAGGAGCTGGAAGTCTTGCTGCAGCAGGAAAGTTATGATGTAGTTGCCATCACAGAGACGTGGTGGGATGACTCACATGACTGGAGCACTGCAGTTGATGGCTACAGGCTTTTCAGAAGAGACAGGCAAGGAAGAAGGGGTGGAGGGGTGGCCCTGTACATCAGGGAGGCACTAGATGCCATTGAGCTGGAGATCAGGGATCATCAGGTTGAGTGCCTATGGGTAAGAATTGGAGGGAAGGTCAACAGGGCTGACATCCTGTTTGGAGTCTGTTATAGACCACCCAACCAGGAGGAAGAAGTGGATGAAGCATTCTATAGGCAGCTTAAGGCTGTCTCAAGATCACCTGACCTTGTTCTCATGGGCGACTTCAACCTGCCTGACATCTGCTGGGATCTCAACACAGCAGAAAGGAGACAGTCTAGGAGGTTCTTAGAGTGCGTGCAGGACAGCTTCTTATCCCAGGTGCTGCACAAGCCTACCAGGGGTAAGGCTATGCTTGACCTCCTCTTCACCAACAGGGAAGGTGTGGTGGTTTGAAAGGAAAGGCTCTGCTTTCCCTCCCCCACTGAGAGAAAGACCACGGCTAAACCCAGTCGGAGAAATGAGATTATATTTTACAAGGAAACAGATTATATGTAACACAAAAAATACAGGTATTTTACAATATATACAGGAATATACAGCAAATTAACTCAACCAGAAACCAGACCCCCCACAGAGGGGGCTTCCCCCTGTGCCCCCTTCACCCCCCTACCTCCCTTCTCCCCCAAAGAGGTAGAAGAAGAGACGAGGATGGTTAGCAGGACAGGGGAAGAAGCGGACAGGCCTGTTACAGGCTACCATCCATGAATCGGTGTAGAGATAAAGCTTTGGACATCTCTCACATTCAGCTACGTCCAGAGCTAGCTGGACAGCTTTTACCTCTGCAAACTGACTGGATTCTCCTTCGCCATCCTTCGCCTCTGCAACTCGGCGTGTCGGACTCCACACTGCAGATTTCCACCTTCGCTTGTTCCCAACGAGATGACAGGAACCGTCTGTGAACAAAGCATACTTCTTTTCATCATCTGAAAGGTCATTGTAAGGAGGAGCTTCCTCAGCACGAGTTACTCTCTCCTCTGGAGGTTTAGCACAGTTGGTATCTTCAGGCCAACTTGAGATCACCTCCACCAGACCAGGTCTTTCAAGATTTCCCATTCGAGCTCTCTGTGCTATCAGAGCCATCCACTTAGACCAGGTGGAATCTGTGGCATGATGTGGTGTGGAACCCTTGCCTTTGAACATCCAATTCAAAACTGGCAATCTGGGAGCTAAAAGAAGTTGTGATTCAGTTCCAATCACTTCAGAAGCTGCTTTCACTCCTTCATAGGCAGCTAGAATCTCTTTCTCTGTTGGAGTGTAATTAGCCTCTGAACCTCTGTAACCTCGACTCCAGAAACCAAGAGGTCGTCCACGTGTCTCACCTGGAGCTTTTTGCCACAAGCACCAGGTTGGACCATTGTCACCTGCAGCCGTGTACAAAATGTTCTTAATGTCTGGACCATCTCGGACAGGTCCCAGACCCACTGCTTGGACTACTTCTTGCTTTATCTGGTCAAAGGCTGCTTGTTGTTCAGGTCCCCAGTGGAAACTGTTCCTCTTTCGAGTCACATCATACAGAGGTTTCACAATCTGGCTGTATCCAGGAATGTGTAGTCTCCAAAATCCCACTATCCCCAAGAAACGTAGAGTTTCTTGCTTGTTGGTGGGATTTGCCATGGTAGAGACTCTGTTTACCACATCCACTGGAATGTGTCGGCGTCCGTCCTGCCACTGCACTCCCAGAAACTGGATCTCTGTGGTAGGACCTTTCACTTTGTCTCTCTTGATGGCAAAACCTGCATTCAGAAGAATGTCCATGATTTTGTTGCCTTTCTCAAAGACTTCCTCAGCAGTTTTGCCCCAGACGATGATATCATCGATGAACTGGATGTGTTCTGGAGCACCACCTTCCTCCAGAGCATCATGGATCACTGCATGACAGATGCTGGAGCTGTGGATCCAGCCCATTGGCAGTCTGTTGAAAGTGTACTGGATTCCTCTCCAGGTGAAAGCAAACTGAGGCCTGCATTCCTCTGCTATGGGAATAGAGAAGAATGCATTAGCAATGTCTATGGTAGCATACCATTTGGCCTCTTTGGATTCCAGCTCATACTGGAGTTCCATCATGTCTGGTACTGCTGCACTCATAGGTGGAGTTACTTCGTTCAGGGCTCGGTAGTCCACTGTCAGACGCCAGTCTCCATTCGGCTTTCGCACAGGCCACACTGGACTGTTGAAAGGTGAATGAGTTTTGCTGATGACTTTCTGACTCTCCAACTGACGAATCAGATTCTGAATGGGCAACAAAGAGTCACGGTTGGTTCTGTATTGTCTGTGATGCACAGTCTGAGAAGCAACCGGCAATTTAATGTCCTGAATCTTTTGTTGTCCCACAACTGCAGATTCATCAGAAAGTTCAGGTCTAGCAGACAGCTTCAGCTTTTGTCCATCAATTTCTACAGAAGCTACTCCAAAAGCCCATTTGTAACCTTTAGGGTCCTTGAAACGCCCTTCTCTCAGAAAATCAATTCCCAAAATACAAGGTGCATCAGGTCTGGTCACAACTGTATGCTTCTTCCACTGTTTACCAGTTAAACTTATATTAACCTCCACCTTACTTAACTCTTGAGATCCACCAGTGACTCCCAGAATAGTTATGGACTCTGATCCCTGATAATTTGATGGCAGTATGGTGCACTGAGCTCCTGTGTCAACCAAAGCCCTGTACTTCCGAAAGTGTGAAGTGCCAGGCCACTGGATGTACACATCCCAATAGATTCTGTTATCTCCATTATCCCTCTCCTCCCCCTGGCGGGAGGCAGGGCACCCCTAATTATGGGGAACATTTCCACA